>NC_133855.1:3100000-3410000 GCF_047830755.1 Zonotrichia albicollis
CTTTGAGGATGAGCCAGAGCCTTCTCGGCAGAGGATGTGGAAGCTGGCAGCTGAAGAAGGGGACTGGGAATTGGTAGCTAAAATACAAGCAGCACCGGTGCAGACAGGGACTAACCCCCGATGGCAAGCTGTCACACACGGGGAGATGAAAGACCTTTGTAATGCAGCGAAAGACCATGGGAGGGTCTCACCATATTTTAATAAATTGTTAATATCCGTCTTCGCTGCACATGTTATGGTGCCTCACGATCTTCATTATTTTATGCACATCCTATTTTCTCCCACTGAATTTATTCTGTGGGAAGGAATGGGAGAAAAAATTAATACAACAACTATTGAAGGACTATGCTAGAGAAGGCAGGCGGGCACACCTAACACTAGACATCTACTCCAGGGAGGAAGTTTTCATTAAAGCTGAGAATCAAGTAAGAGACCTTCCCGAGCTGTGTTTGCAGAGGTAAAAGTTGATGCAAAGACAGCTCTCATGCAGACACCCAATGGAACAACACCTACTCTAGATTTCACAGACCTGAAAAGACATTTTACCCTCTCTACCCTGTTGGGAGTTTGGCTGGCTAAGGACTGGAAAAGTACAAAACCGTGGCTAATTCCAAGTCCTGCACCTGCAAAGATAGCGTATCCTTGAGGCCTAGCTGTAGTATAATAACAAACAGTGAAAGAGACATGAGAAAAGAGAGATGTAACCCCTAAGGAATGAGGAAGAGTTCATGGTATAGTTTAACCAATAGATTGCTTGGCTTACAGAATATTCATAAGCTTATTATTTGCTGTATAAGTGTTTGATACTTTCTTCAATAAACTGGACCTGAAGGACCTGAGGGACCGGGACTGGACTGGACCTGAGGGGCCATGATGAACCAACTGGTGTCCTGGTCCCCTTCTGTCATGGTTTGAGCCTGGCACAGAGCCAGTGCCCCCATGAAAATGCCCTCACCCTGGTGTCTGCTGTGAGATGTGACCAGGAATAAGCAAAACAGGCTCCAGCTTAAACATAAAGAACACTTTATTACCTAAACTACAGGAAAATAGGGAAAAACTAAAAGGAAAAGAAGAAAAAAAAAATTAAAACCTTACAAAAAAAACCACTTTCCTCCTCCCCACTACCTGAATTTCCCAATCCGATACATTCTCCCAAATCACCAACTGCCCAGCCTGGCACCACACTTTAGTATACTCAAACTTCAGTTCATGAAGAGGAGAGGAGTCCTTCTTGTTCCATAGGCTTCCCCTGGAAACACGCTGAAACCTCTGTGCTTCCAATGTCACTCGGCACCGCCCGGAAAGTCCTTTTGCCGCTTGTGACATCTTCCTTCCATGCCCAGTGCTCTCACCACCGTGCATGGACCAGAGCTGCTTTTAGGGTTGTCTTTTAAGGATGCCTTGTCTCACTCCAAAAAGGCACAGTCTCTGCTTTGGGACATCTGTCCCCCCCATATTTTTCCAACCCCCTGGGGCCGAGGGGTCCCCACGATGAACCCTCCTGGTTCTGAGGCACTGCCTCCCCCTAAGTGCAGTCTCTGTGTCACAGGAACAAACTGAGTCCATGGCCACAAGAAAAGTCCAGCCAAAAGGCCACTCCAAGCATCTCTCTCTTCACTCAGCCAGTCTTCTCTACGTCCTTCGGGCCAGGTCCTTTTTTCATCTTATCTCTTATCTCCCTTCTTAGTCAGCTCCAAGGAGGATCAGCATTCTTGCAAGGCCCCAATCATGAAAGAAAGGGGTTAAAAATTTCAGTCTCTGCCTGTCTCAGAACGACGATACTCCCACACGCGCTGCTGCTGCGGCCGGCCGGGCTGCACCCTTCTCCCCCCTTTCTCCTCCTGGGCCGGCTGCTATCACATTCCGTCTCGCCGATTCTCCCTCTCTCTCCCTCCTGGGGGGGGAAATGTCTGCCCGATGTCTCTTGGGGCTGCTCCTCCACCCTTCCATCCTTGAGGGCCTTCTCACCCCCATCTCTGTCCAGGCCCCGGGCCTACCGCATGGCTGCCCCTCCCCCGCCCAGCAGTAGCGGCTGGACAGGGGAGGGAGATCTGACCTCTTCTCCTCGACATCCCAAGAGAGCCTCCCAGGGCCAGAGCTCTGCTTTTTAACCCCTGTGTATTCTCGGAGGTGTGTCCAAACTGCACTGGTCACACAAGGTGCCAATATCAAACTCCGAGCATCCATTGGTTTGACCACAGCCTCCCAGAATTCCCACTTCTTCCTGGTCAAACCACCACAAACCACCACCACCTTCGACAAATGGTGACCCTGAACGCTGACCCCCCTCGTCTCGACTAAAAGAAAAAGGGGGAGAGAGCACGCCACGGTCGAGGAAGTTGGAGTTGGGTCTTGAGCAGCCAGGAAAGTGCCGGAATTTTGAAGCACCCTCGGGGTTCACATCGGTGACTCGAGCCATTACGTGCTGCCAGAAGCCTGGAAAGCTGCAAGAGGGCTCACGAAAAATAAAAAGTGGTATGAAAAGGCAAGCAGCATATAAGTTATTAGCCGCATATCTAGAATGGCAAAAGATAAAGGGGATAAATTTGTTATTAGCCTACGGATACGCTGAAGAAATTTTCCTTAACCCACAAAGGATCTATGAACTCTCAGAACGGAGAAAATTTGGGGATATACTGTGGGAAGCAGTGTTAGAAGATGATAAAACAGCAAAGAAACTAAACGAGCCATGGCAAGTGATGAACCACACACTACTTCAACATATTTCTGAATGCAAACCAGTAGCTGCAGCTCGAGACGCCTGCAAAGCTGTCCTACTCCAAACTCGACATGGGCGTAGCGGCAGTAGTGCAGCCGCGGGGGGCCACCGCGGAAGCTGAGCGTGGCGGGGGACGCGCCGCACCCAGCGCGGAGGAAGCCGCGCCGTGAAGCCTCGTGGGGAGCCGAGCAGCCGCGGGGGGAGCGACCCGACCAGTGGTAGCTGCAACGGAGTCAACCTGCCGGCGAGTAAACAAAGAGCCCAGCGCGGGGGGGTCGGCCCGCTCCGACACACGCGCCGTGGCACCGGAGCGCTTTTTCCAGCGGGTGTGCTTTTCCCTCTGCCCCACAGCCGGCAAAAGCTTCAGTTTTAGAAAATAAACAAACAACACCAAAGGATATCAAGACGTTTCTCACCTAAGTGTTAAAAGGGACTTTTGTTCTTCCTAACAGACTTTAGACATCAGAAGCCCAAAATAACTTAGTCGGTAGAACATCAGACTCCAAAACTGTATTTTGAAATATTTAAAAATGTTAAAAATATGTTAAAGTGGTTGTAGAAGTAAAATGTAATAAGTGTATTTTTTGTATTCTTTAAGCCTTGTTTAGATGTGATAAATGTAAATGCAAACACTGAATTCAAAAGAATTCTTCTACAGCTATACCTTAAACAAACTTCTTATGTTTAAGTGCATTAAGTGCATTAAGTATAAAAATGCTGCAGCAAACACGTGAAGAAAGTTGTTTTAGCTTAGTATTTTAGAATTAGGCCTGTGAGTTATAGTAAACACTATATTCTATTTCTATAGTAAGTTTTATTTGTTACTAAGTAGTTTAAGTTAAATTATCTATTAAGTGCCATTAAATATTAAATACTGTTGAGGTTTTGTTAAGTTTTCTGTTAAGATTAAAATTATATTAAGTTATGCAGAATTTAAAGTCAGTTAAGTTTTGTTAGGTAAAAGGTTTTAAGTATTTTAAGTCTGAATACTACTGAGTTTAAGTGATGTTAGATAGATTTATGCTTTTATGATAAGCGTTTATTTTATGACTTGTGTGCAAAGTGTTGTTGTGAACATTAGAGAAACTTTAGTTAAAAAACACAATCAGAATCTGCTGTTTGAGAATAGAAAGCAAACTTTCTTTAGCTTATTTTTGTGGGTTATATTAGCACACCTGAGTTTTGTTTGAGCCTTGTAGCACATAGAATTCTTTTTTGTATTTGGTTTATAGCATGTCTTGTAATTAGTGATAGCCTTTTTGGTTTGTTTTCCTGGCTTAGATCCCTTGTAAGAGAGAAACCTTGCGAGCTGAGAATACTGTTTATAATATAATAGTTGTTAGAATTGCCTATTTTTGTGTTGCAAAGAGTGTGACACAGTTAGCCCATAGAATTTTTTTTTTTTTTTTAAATAAAAACAGGGGAAGTGTTGGGAGTTTGGCTGGCTAAGGATTGGAAAAGTACAAAACCGTGGCTAATTCCAAGTCCTGCACCTGCAAAGATAGCGTGTCCTTGAGGCCTAGCTGTAGTATAATAACAAACAGTGAAAGAGACATGAGAAAAGAGAGATGTAACCCCTAAGGAATGAGGAAGAATTCATGGTATAGTTTAACCAATAGATTGCTTGGCTTACAGAATATTCATAAGCTTATTATTTGCTGTATAAGTGTTAGATACTTTTTTCAATAAACTGGACCTGAAGGACCTGAGGGACCGGGACTGGACCGGACCTGAGGAACCTGTGATGAACCAACTGGTGTCCTGGTCCCCTTCCTTCGACACTACCCCTCATCCCAAAACCTAACATTGCACAAATGGTTGAGGCATGCACACATAAGGCATCCTTACACCATGATGCCAGCCAAGCTAAGGCTTCAAATAGGGGTGTAGTAGAGGTGCTAGTAGACTCCCAAGTTATTTCCTGACATACACATGAAAAAGGACCTGGCTTTAAATGTAGAGAGATGAGACATTTTCAACAGAATTGTAAAATACAGGCTATTACCAGGGACCTTCTAGGTGTCACAGCCACTGTCCTCACTGCCCCCTTGTCCACATGCTTGCCAACACCAGCAAAACCGGTGGTCTGCAGGAAACCCCATACAGACGTGGAAAGGCCCCACACGATGACACCAAATGCGAGGCCGTCCCGCCCTACTCACCCGTACATCCTTGAGAACCAGCACAGCGACCTTCTCAGGTCCATTGGGAGAGCTCGAGCACTGCAGAAGCGAACTCGACAGAAGACAGCTCTGCCTTGGAACCCAAAGGCAGCTGGTAAGAGCTTTTTCAATTCCAGTCCACAATATTTATGTTCACCATATTCCAACAGGCAAATACGGGCCTGAAGAATGGCGCAGAGACATTTTGATTTTAACCAACACCAGGGAAGGGATGGAGACACTCACTATACTACATGATGTAGTCACCTTGACAACTTTGCAGGAGATAACTGTCCAGGCTCTATGCTTAGACCCTCCCCTTTTCATTCCAAAAGGAACAGATATAGCCAGAGACTACCTCCTACTGGACATGATCACCACACCAGCTGATCCAATGGTGATGTGGGCACAGATTATGGGCCGAAATAGACCTGTTCTAAAGTGTGCTTTGTCGTGTAAAGGGAGAAAAAATGTCTTTCACGATTATTATATACAGGATCTGACATCACAATAATTTCCTGCTCTGATTGGCTAAAGGATGGCCCTGGTTCAAACTGCTGGGAAATTTTAGCCATCAGGAGAACCACTACCAGCTTCTGGAGTCAAGACACCATCTGCATGGAAGGTCCTGAGGGCACAGTTGCTACAGTAAGATCATTCATCACCTGGGCACCCATACCCTTTGGGGAAGAGACCTCTTGTCCCAGTGGGGGACAAGGCTAGAGATCCTATCAACACCTCAGGGTTTCTAGACGGGGCCACTGAGCAGCGTGCCACCCTTCAGTTAACCAGGAAGACCAACGACCCCATATGGGTGGATCAGTGGCCCCTCCCAGGCAGAAAGTTAAAGGCCCTGCAGTCCCTTGTGCAGGAGCAGCTTTCTGTGGGCCACATTGTACCATCTACTAGCCCCTGGAATGCACCTGTCCTTGTCATACAAAAGCCTGGCAAAGACAAGAAGTGGCTCCTGCAGGACCTTAGGAAAATCAATGAGGTCATCAAGGACATGGGTCCCCTCCAGCTCAGCCTGCCCTCAGCCTCCATGATTCCCCAAGATTGATAGATGGTTGTTATAGAACTAAATGACTGCATTTTTGACGCCCTCTTGCGTCCTAATGACAGATCCGTTTTGCCTTTTACATCCCTAAATCGACAAGCACCTTTACAGAGGTATCAGTGGACCGTATTTCCTCAAGGAATGAAGAAGAGCCCTGCTATTTGTCAATGACTTGGAGCCCAAATTCCCTCACCCATGCCGAAAAGATATCCTAATGGTGTCATTTTTCATTACATGGACGAAACATCTGGAAGTACCTCAGTCTAAAAACCACAGAGAGACCCCTCTCACCCCCAACACTGCACCTCAAGGACAGCCCAAAGACTTTGCGAGAACTACACCAACGCTGTGGAAGCAGTTTTGTTGTCGTGGCATGGGAAGCCATGAAGGTGCCTCTGAATGTGCACTCAGGACACTTCCACTGCCATCCCAAAGGGAACACAAAGGACAGGCCTCTGCTTTCAGCACTGCTGAGCTCCTCACCCAGCAATGGAGTCTCAGGAAGAGGAAGGAATTGAGTGCACTAGGGAACCTGGCCTCTAATAAAAGGCATGAATCCCACAGCCCACATAACCCAGAGCCTTGCATGTCTGTACCTTTTCCTCCTTCTCTCTCCTCTTGTGTCACTTTTCCCATTTTCTCTGTCTGGGAGCTTGGCTTCTCTCTCTCCTGTCTGCAGGTTCAGCCGCATGTGTGACCCTGCAGGAACAGCCTGACCTGCAAGCAAAGTTACATTGTTTCAGAGCGCTGCAGGGCTCCAGCTTGGGGAGGAACTGGGAGCTGGAGACACATGCTCCTCCTTGGGAGAAGCTCCTCCCCATCCCACACAGTGAGGAGTGGGATATCCACCACTGATCCCTCCCATCCAGCAGCACCCCTAAAGTGCTGCTTTTCCCTCCCAGAAATGCCACCCTGAGCTACCAAAGGTGTCCCCATGCTGCCAGGCTGGCTCTGATCCACAGTAGCCCAGCTCTGATCCACCCTGAGCCCATCAGACACTGGTTCCTTCCTCCCTTCTGGCCCAGATCTTAGCAGAGCACTAAAACTCCACACCAGGAGTGGATTTGGAGGCTACATGGAGAAAGGGGAATTATTGTTGATTGGGGCAGACAGAATAAAATGCAGCTTCCAAAGAGAAATCAAAGCATCCCACAGGGTACAGCCAGGTATGCTGCACATCAAGGCTGTGTTGGTGTGGAAACACTGTAATAAAAGGAATTTAGGATCACTACTATCTGCCAACAAAAATACACAGAATACATTAAGCTTCCGTTTTAAGTGCAGAAAAGATAGGAAATTCAGAGTGGTTTTCATCAGTTCACCACAAACACATCTCAATGGCCAGCCCAGCACTGGGGTGAAGGGGAGGCAATATTTGGTTGCTACCTCTTTATGGCCTTTCTTCTTCTCCTAATGCAGGAATTTTGCCTGCCCAGGACAGTGAGTCTGCAGGTGAACAGCCACAGAGCTGCTCATAGATGGACAGACGGACCAAAGCTCCTCACCCTCCTCCCTTATGAGGAGGATTCCTTATTTAGCCTTTCCTATCTCTCTTCCTTTTACCTAAAAAGATACCTGGGATAGAGTAACAGCTTGCAGGAGCCAGGGAGCATCTCCTACCAAAGGGAAGTGAAGGCAAGGGTAATTATTTTATAGAATAAATACATGTACTCACAGATAAAAACTCTGGTCTTGGGAACAAATGGATCGATCCCTCCCTGTTCAAGACCAAAGAGACATTTCCCTGATCAACGGACCTGGTCCTTCCTGTGTAAGACTGGGATGTTTGTCACAATTCAGACAGAAACATTTCAAAGTCTGTAGTCATCCAATAGATATAAATGCATTTGGAAAGTGCAGGAAAATCCATCTTGGAGGATTTCCTACTAAAACAAGGTTTGCATTTCTGGAAGACTCTCTTTCTCGCCATCAGTCCTGTCCATTGGAAGTTGCATTGGTTGGATATGTGAGAGGACAGGTGTGATATCTCCCCATTTTAGGGGAGAATAGGCTACATGTGCCTCCTCCACACTTGGATTGCTTTCCATGGACAGATCCCAAACTCCTCCTGCTCCTTAAATTTGTGATACACAGGACCTTTAATCTCTGTCTATTTATGGGAGCATCCTCCCACGCTGAGAAGTTTGGCTCTGCAGGAATATGGTGCCATCACCAATCTGTGCCCCTTGCTGGTGGTGGAGTGCTGGTCAGAAAGGAGTTTGTAGGATCTCCATGAAAAGGGCAACATCACATCTCCTGTCCCTGGCTCGGGCAACACCCGGACAGGGTTCTGCCAGCAAGGAAAACACGGCCAATGCCAAACCTGCTCTAGTGGGAGACGTCCCTGCCCACGGCAGGGAGGTGGAACAAGGTCAGCTGTGAGGTCCCTTCCAGGCCAGGCTCTGTAGGATGAAATGCCATCGCGAGCTGAACGGGAGGCGGGAGGATGATCCCCTCCTCCGCAGACACCGCCGGGGCCCGGCTGCCTCCCCCCAAAGCCCAAAGCTTTCCTGACTGTGCCACCAGCACTGGGCAGGCCAGGTCACAGCCCCAGCAGTGGCTGTGGCGGCTCTGGGATGTCACACAGCCGGGAATGGCCCCTGACAGGGAGCACAGCACAGCTCCAGCTGCATCCTGCCAGGGGAGAGGAAGGAGGGGAATGGAACCCCATCGAGGAAATCACCCAAAGGGAAAACACAGGAGCAGGCTCCAGAAGGGTGGGGGGCTGGGGGGCCCAGTCCTCTATTCTCAGTGCGAGAAATGCTACTCACTTCCAAAAACTGTAAAAGGTTTATTAAAACCCTATCAAAAATACAACAGAAGACTGAATAGAGAAAATATGGTGTGCGAATTCCGCACATCGTTCCTGATGTCCAGAATTGCCGAGACAACCCTTGGGGGGCTCGGAAGTCCTGGAACGTTGCCAGAAGTGCTTGGTTGCTAGACTTTGATCCTGCACGGGATGCCGCACCTCTATGAGCATGAGAGGATCACACGGGGATAAGTGGTGAAGGGATAGATTAATTATAGAGTGAAAACACAGGTTTTAGAATCTCGGTACAGATGGGTTCTAGGAGACAAGATGGAGGAATTAGGGCATGTCCTGTCCTTCTTCTTCTTGTCATCCATCTTTGATGGTGATGGTGGCATATTGAGATTGGTTCTTACTGAATGTGCACTTGTCAATAAGAGTGAAAGGTATTGGGAGGAAAAGGTAAATATCTTACATGTAGTTATTGGTATAAAAATAAGCGGCCGCCTCAAGGGAGGTCAGTGTGCCCACGGCTGACTTGCTGTGCAGACCTCTGTCAGGCCGGGAGACAACATTGTAGATAGGAATTAATAAACAACACTGAAGAACTGAAAAACCTGAAGACTCCTTTGAAGCGCGGGCTGCCTCAAGGCCATCCAGAGCCTTACCAGGCCATTTCAACAGCTGAGACAGGACAATTGGCGTCTCTGGGTGGGCTACTCCCACCAAGGGGGGGTATTAGCCCTGATGAGCTGAGAGGGCAGCTCCCGACTTGGATGAATTCCTGGGAGAGCACTAATAACTCCTTGGGAGAGAAGCCAGAAAACGGCCGAGAGAGTCTGAAAAAAGCAGCAGCCACTGAGAACATCATGTCTCAGCTTCTGCCGAAGAAGGTTCGTAGCAGAACAGCCCAGATCGGAACCAGAAAGACACTTCTGGATCCATCTCCTGTGACCTGCTGGACGGAGATCGGGAGCCTTCGGACTGCTCTGATGACAGAGATTCGGTGAGAAGGTCAAAAATTAAGAACATGGGGGGCACACTCTCCCAAGAACAGCTCAGAATTTTGTCCGCCTTACAAGGCGTGGCAGACACACATACAGTAGGGATCCCAAAGAAGGAGCTTAAAGAGCTTCTGTTGTGGGTAAGACTCAATTACCCGTTTTCAGAGACGTGTCTGCTGTTTGAAGTGGGGTTTTGGCAAGAAATTAATAGATCACACATCTTTATATTTTAGCCACGAAAAAAGACGAGACAGCCTTGAAATTGCTGTCTCTGGCAAGAATTATGTTAGAAGGTATTTCAGTGCCGTCAAAAAGACTGGAAAGGCAACAAGCTGTTGCAGGTCCCTCAGAGGCAGTGGGAGAAGAGCAAGGCTCGAGACAGAGCTTGGCTCTGGCCTCAGCTAGCCAGGGGAAAAAAGCTCTTGAGGAACGGGAGCAGGAAGCAATATCATTGCCTCCAATCCCACCACCCAGAAAGCCGAAGAGATCCCTAAAACGCCCTGAAACCCCAGAGAGTACAGGGGTTTCAGGCTTCGACTCAGGCTCAGAAGGTACCATCCTACTCCCAGAAGAGTCAAGGTTTTCTCCTCATGAGCCAAAGGGAGAAGGGACGGGAAAAGCGGCGGAGCCGGAAGGGGGGATCCGAGTGGGAGAGAAGGGGTCGGGGGAAGCGCATCCTCGCGGCGAGCACAGCGGCGCGGCGGCGGTGCAGGGTGGCAGGGGGAGCGCGCGTGAGGAGGTGATGGGAGACGCGGGTTCTGGTGCGGGTTTTGCGAGCGCAGGGCCGGGAGCGGCGGCTGCCTCAGCCGGCACGGTGCCACAAACACGTGCGAGGGGCAAGGCTCGCAGAGCCTCTGGGGAGGGGTCTCAGACCGACGCAGCAGCATCAGACACGGGCAGTGAATTGGGAGAGGCTGCACAGCCCCAATCGGCCACCGTAGGGAGAAGCAGGGGACGCGCAGTTGTGATGTCAGACCCGCAAGTCGGGACGTGGAGATTGGCTCGAATCGCAGAGCGGGCCCGGGTACCGGCAGGGGGCGGGCTGCGCGCACCGGTGGGAGGAGTGGATACTGCGTCTGAGGAGGAGGAGAGTGAGTCAGGGACAGATCGTAGGGAGGAGACTTCAGAGGCGGAACAGGAGGGAGAGAGTGACCTCAGCTCGGGAGAGACGGGGGGCGGTTCCGAAAGCACACATGTGCGGAAAGCAGAGTGCGGTCGGGGCCAGGTCTGTTCCCCTGTGATGTCTCGGGCGAGGAGGGGCCGTGCTCGGAGTTCCACATCATAGGGCTCCACCCCCTCTCCAGTCCTAGTGCCTTCAGTCCAAGCCCTTGGGGCACAAGCCTCTTCCCTCCAAGGGAGACGTTTACGTATTCAAGCTCCATTGTCACCTGAATCAAAAGCCATGCAGACTCGGTCTCAAACAAGATTGCAGGCACGGCAGTCTACCGAACGAGGGGCAGTCGAGTTCATGCCGTCATCAAAGCTGTTCAGTCCGATGACAGCGCCACCTTGTGGGGGGATGACCGAAGTGCCCGACATGCCGGATCTGTTCGGGGGAGCCACAGCGCCGTCTCGTGGTGAGACTGCAACAATGCAGGGATTTTTTCCAACAACATATAAAAAGAAAAGTACTTCTAAGAAAACAATGACAACGCAGCAAAGGGATTATCCTTCGACTTAGGGATTTTGTAAAGACAAGAGAATTTAGATGAAGCACAGCAACAAGGAGAGGACATCATACAGATCACAGCATTGGAAGGTGTTCCGGCGTGGATGCTGTCGGCAGCAGAAGCGGCAAAAAGCTTCTTGCATTCTTTTGATACAGCCAAAAAGATATATCAACAGGATCCTCAAGTTTCCTTTTCGGATTTGGGAGCAAGGCCAAAAACCTCAAAGCAAAGAATGTGGTACAACGAATCACCGATGACCTCCACGACTCCAGTGTTCATGCAGATACCGATGGAGTTTCCAGAGGAGGAATTTCAACAGCCAGTGAAGACGATGGACTGGAAGCGCATCAGAAAAGCGTTGGCAAAGGACAAGCATTTATTTCTGGGTTCAGGAGATTTGACAATTCCGGTGACGTACGACGCCCAGGGACAAAATCCGAGATGGGAAAGGATGGGTCACGAAACACTCAAAGATTTATGGAAGGCAGCTCAAACTTTTGGGCTGGGTTCACAATATTTCAAACAACTATTAAGGGGGACATTCACCATGTACGACCTTACGCCATATGATATTCGAAGCATTGTGGCAATGATTCTTACTGACACACAGAGTCTCATCTGGGAAAAAAGATGGAGAAAGTATCTTTCAGAGTTGCGAAATAGATATCAAGGTGGGCCAAACGCAAATCTCACAGAAGCACAGTTAGCAGGAGAGCCTCCGGATGACAACCCAGTGGAACAAGGAGTGCGGCTTCCACAAAGAGTGTTAAATGACATCAAAGAGGCAGCGCGAATGGCAATCATGCAGATTACGCCAGCAGGAACTCAGGATGTTCCGTTCTCTTGCATCAGGCAAGGTCCCGCAGAATCATTCATGCCGTTCATCGATCGACTCACGCAAGCCGTGGATCGACAGGCGACGATTGAGGAAGCAAAGAGGCCTCTCTTGGAGAGCTTGGCTTTCGGCAATGCCAACCCGGATTGTCAACGGGTCATTAGTGCCATGCCAGGATCGCCATCCTGTAGCAGATAGGGCCTGGCGTTCGGAAGATCTCGTGATGTTACGGGAAGACAGGGCCCCTGCCCCCTTAGATAAGAAAATTAACATAGGAATGTAGTCCCCTGAACCAAATTCCAGTAACTTTCCACTTGCCCAGCAACCTTCCATCCCTACTAACCATAGATGGTAAAGACAGACCCTCACCTGACGTAGAAGCCCCCTAGACTATAAAACCCCACGGGAAGAAAGAATAAAGGCCTTTGATCCTCCACCACATTGGTGTCCGCGTGTTTCTTAGGCCCGAGCGACCCTGGGGAAGAGGGTCGCCGTGCTGTTTCCTGAAACCAGGCCGCCTGCCTTGTATCAGAAGGCAACATCTGGTGCCGAAAACCCGGGAAGCTGATCAGCGCTTGGGGAACGGGAATTCGCCTGGACGGGAAGCAGCAGCTGCCAGCGGCGGGTTCCGACTGCAGCGTGGGGGACGCCCCGGACCAGCAAGGAACATGGAATCCTATGCAAAGGTCGTATCAGATATGCATGCACAGTTTGGGATAGAATGTAAAATTAAGGATTTATCTCTCGCATTGCCGAGACTCATTAAGCTTGGGGCTATAGAAAGCCCCACGGATATACTCCATCCGGAGGTTTGGGACGATTGCACAAAGGTCCTGGCCGAAGACACTATGTTGTCCGGCTCAGGGAAAGCCCTAAAATCCTGGGGCAAAGTTCTCCAGGCTTTACAGAAAGCTCGACAAGAGCAGGAAGCCTGGAAAGCCGCACAAACCTGCTTGCTAGCCCCCCCACAGCCCGGGGTAGGTGCGGCGACACAGACTGCGGAGATTCTTGATCCGGGCGGTCTCGCGGGGGGGGCGCGGTCGGTGGAAACCCCCCAGAGAGCTGACTCGCCATCGGCGGGGGAGGACACGCACGGGCGTTCTGGCGGGGGTTGGCGGAGGAGGCGCGGAACGCGGCCGACCCCGCCAGGAGCGGCGGGGACTCCCCGCCGCTGTACGGGTTTGAAAATGGCGCCGAAGCACATGGTGAGGGCGGAAGTAAGGAGGCGGGGGGCGGAAATGCAGTCAGCGCGCTCTAGAACGCACGCGCGGGAGAGCGGGGAGAAGGGGCGGCCCCCGCGGTATGGCGTAAGACCAATCAATGCGCTCTATTCAAATTAAGTCCTTATAGGGCAAGAACCTCGCCCAGCAGGAGGCAGGGGCACCCCAGGGGGAGGGAACGGCCCGACCCCCGCAGGAGGGGGCGGGGTCGGAGCCCGGGAAAAAGGCAGAGCAGCCCGGAAGTGCTGACTCACTCTGCTTCCGCCTCTGACTCTGCCTCGGTCTGGGATGAAAGCGAGTCAGGGAGTTCGGATTCGGAGAGTTCGGATTCGGATTCTAGCTTTAACAAAGGGAGATCAGCGGCATACAAGGTTTCTAGTCACAGGGCTCCCGCGTGGGTGAAGGGGTCATTAGAGAAAGACCGGACTCCGCTTACGGATTGGCGGAAGATAAAGATGTTTTGCGCCGAGTGGAGCCCGTCTGCTAACCTGGTGCTCCCAGTCCGCGTGAGGGGAACAGGCGAAAACCAACAGAGGACTTACTCCCCTGTAAACCCAAAGAAAATCCAGGCAATAATCAAAGCGATTGCAGACAAGGGAATTAATTCTGCCATGGCTACCACACTCATTGATGGCGTTTTTGGAGGGGATGATATGTTGCCTTTTGATATTAAACAGACGTGTAGAATGATTTTTGATGGCGCGGGGATGATAGTTTTTAAACAGGAGTGGGAAGATCAATGCACAAAGGAGCTAGCCCAAGTGACAGGACATAACCATCCACTGCATGGCTCCAGCATACAGAGCCTCATGGGCAGAGACCCCACTATGATCACCCCCCAGGCGCAGGCTGAGGGCTTGCGGGCTCATGAGGTTATGACAACCACCCGTGCTGCCCGGGAAGCTATCCGTGCAGCGGCTAAAGTAGTAGCCAGTCCATCCCCATGGTCAACTATCAAACAGAGTAAGAGCTTCACTCAGTTTGTGGACAGGCTTCAGGCAGCATTGGATTCCTCCTCGTTGCCGTCGGAGGCTAAGGGTCCCGTGCTGGCAGACTGCCTGCGCCAGCAGTGTAACTCTGCCACCAAGGACATTTTAAGGTCACTGCCACCTGGGTCTAATACAGCAACCATGATTAAGCACATTGCAAAGGAAGAGCATCTGGCTCCCATCCAAGCAGCAGTTCACACTGCAATAACCAGTGTGATGGCGTGCCTTAAGTGTGGCCAGGCAGGCCATCTGGCAGTGAACTGCCCCCAGCCAAGGCGCCTATCAGCAGCTGCTCCGCCACGCCAAGGGGGACTTAAGGGACCTTGCTGGGCATGCGGGAAGAAGGGGCACTTGGCTAAGGAATGCAGATCCAGGCTTCAGGGAAACGGGGGGGGGGGGGGGCAGCCGGGCCGTGTCCAGCCCCCTCCCACCTGGAATATGCAGCGGCCCAGCTACAGCAACCCCCAGTGGGGCAGGGGACCTTCATATCCTATCCCCCCACAGGGAGTAGCTAATTTTGCATCCCTGCCTACGGTGCAATGGCAAAGCTATGCAGCACCCTCAGCACCCTCGCACCCCCCACTGCCACAACCTGCGCCGGTGGTACAGGGCCAGCAGGAGACGCCCCAGAGCGGGATCCCTGGATGGCCCTGGATATGAAAATAGGGAGGGAACCCTTGATGATGTGGGGAACATGCCGGCTTTATGGCAGTCAGGATTCCCATGTCATAGGGTTACAGTTCTGGGTGGACATGGGTTCAGACTGCACGATTATTCCCCAAGCACATTGGCCCAGACATTGGCAATTCAAAGAAGTCCCTCCAGTGAATGGAGTGGGAGGGCAGTCTCGGGCATGGAAAAGCACCCAGCTGGTGGCTATAACACTCCACACGAAAAAGGGACCAGAACAGACAGTTGCGATCCACCCATACATACTGCAAAATTCTCCACCCCTGTTAGGAAGGGACATTCTTTCCATGCTAGGATTCTGGATTACAAATTTATCCTAAGGGCCACTGCTGTACACCCTCCGCTGCCAATCAAATTGACCTGGAAATCATCAGACCCCGTATGGGGTTGAGCAGTGGCCCCTGACAGAGCCTCGAGCGGCAGTCTTACTGGAACTGGTCGACCGCGAGCTGCAAAAGGGTCACATAGAACCCTCCATCAGCCTCTGGAACACCCCTGTATTCGTGATCCCCAAAAGTTCCGGAGAAGGCTATCGTCTCATCCACGACCTGAGAGAAGACATGCTCATAGGACGTCCTCGTGACACGTACATGCCCTTCCCAGAGGAAAGTGACAGACCACCAAGCCGCTTGGCAGCGCCCGAGAGACCCGCACGGGTGAGACCCAAGCATCAACGGTGTTTCTGTGTGATTTTGCTGTTGGGGCTTGTTGCCAGAGGACAAGCCAGCCCAGATCACTACCCCCACCGGCCTTTCAGGTGGGTCATGCGTCACCTTAGTAGTGACAAGGTGCTCAGGGAAGTCACCACATCAAATGCCCCATCCTTCGTGCTCCGCATCACCGACCTGTTTCCAGGACGACCAAAGGTAGACCCCAATTCCCCACACGCCACACACATGTACCTATCCTACTGGTGCCCAGCTTCAAACCCAGGAAAAAGCTACTGCAATTACCCAGGGTGGGGATATTGTGGGCACTGGGGCTGCAAAACCATAGTTACAGATGCCAGACCATCGGGGCCTGGGTGGAATCCACAAGAGCCCGACAAATTCTTACAGTTCGCCTGGGCACCCAGCGGCTGCAAAACACCCGTTTTCCTCCAGGGAAACTTTTATCGCAATCACCATAAAATCCCCAAAATTCGAAAATGCACTAGCTATAACATGACAGTCTTGCAGCCACATCACCCCAGTTGGGCCATAGGCCGAACGTGGACAGTTGTTCTTCAAGGGTCAAAAGAGAGAGTAAATGTGCGAATTATTAGGCTCCAACCATCGGTGCCCCGAGCGGTCAGACCAAACAAAGTGATTAAAAGCGTGCCAAAGGGAAAAACGCAACCTACCCTAAAACCCTACCCACTAGAGTTAGCAAAGTCCCAACCGGCCATGCGGAAGTCTTTCAGACAGACCGCGCCGCCAGGTCGGACTCAGACCCAATCCTTCGTATGTTAGAAGCTACCTTTATATCCCTGAATGAATCCAACCCTAACCTAACCGAATCCTGCTGGCTTTGCTACGATGTCAAACCTCCCTTTTATGAAGGAGTCGCTTTAAACACTCCCTTCAGTTACTCCACAGCTGATGCCCCTCACCAGGACAGATGGGATACCCCTCGCAAAGGAATCACGCTGAGTCAAGTCACAGGCCAGGGCAGATGCTTTGGCAATGCAACATTAGCTAGGCAGAGAGGCAACGTCTGCACCAAAGTTGTCAAGCCCAACAGGAAAAACAATAAGTGGGTAGTCCCATCCGCACCTGGGATGTGGGTTTGCCAGCGATCTGGAGTGAGTCCCTTTGTGTCCCTTGCCAAATTTGATGACTCTAACGACTTTTGTGTCCAAGTTCTGATTGTTCCTAGGGTCCTGTACCACTCAGACGAAGAAGTGTACCACCTTTTTGAGGAACCCAGCCAGCTCCACAAAAGAGAAATAATAACAGGTGTAACTATCGCAATGCTGCTCGGCCTAGGAGCAGCAGGAACGGCAACGGGTGTCTCAGCCCTAGCGACCCAGCACCAAGGGCTGTCCCAGCTGCAAATGACCATCGATGAGGACCTGCAAAGGATCGAGAAATCCGTCTCCTCTCTCTCGGAAGTGGTCTTGCAGAACAGGCGAGGTCTGGACCTCCTGTTCATGCAGCAAGGGGGCCTGTGTGCCGCCTTGAGAGAGGAGTGCTGCTTCTACGCGGACCACACAGGAGTCATAAGAGACTCCATGGCAGAACTCCGAAACAGACTGGCTCAGAGGCAGAAGGACAGGGAAGCCCAAAAGGGCTGGTTCGAGTCCTGGTTCAATCAATCACCATGGCTAACCACTCTGATTTCTACCCTAATAGGTCCATTGGCATTGCTGCTTCTGGCAGTTACCTTCGGACCTTGCCTGCTGAACAAGCTGGTCTCATTCGTTCAGGCCCGCCTGGAACGGGCCAACATCCTGTTCATCGGCCGGCGAATCCAACCAGGGAACACTGCCAGCCACAAGTCCTAACCTTGACTGGCGAAAACTTATTCAGATTTACCAAACCCCCTTTTCCTTATCGAACTACAACCTTATACCTCATTTCAGTATATGACTACCTCATTCATTTGTGAAAAAGTGGGGGGAGATGTAGCAGATAGGGCCTGGCGTTCGGAAGATCTCGTGATGTTACGGGAAGACAGGGCCCCTGCTCCCTTAGATAAGAAAATTAACATAGGAATGTAGTCCCCTGAACCAAATTCCAGTAACTTTCCACTTGCCCAGCAACTTTCCATCCCTACTAACCATAGATGGTAAAGACAGACCCTCACCTGACGTAGAAGCCCCCTAGACTATAAAACCCCACGGGAAGAGAGAATAAAGGCCTTTGATCCTCCACCACATTGGTGTCCGCGTGCTTCTTAGGCCCGAGCGACCCTGGGGAAGAGGGTCGCCGTGCTGTTTCCTGAAACCAGGCCGCCTGCCTTGTATCAGAATGCAACACCATCCTTGGCAGAGATGGTGGAGGCATGCAGCAAGGTGGGGACACCTCAGCATGTCACATTGATTGTGAAGAACGAGTTAAGAGAGGAATGGGAAGAACAGATAAAGGGACACTCAGAGAGACAATCGGAAGACAAGGCATTGGAAAGGATGCTGGAAAAAATACTTCATCAACAGAACGAGAACACAAACAATGTTCTTGCAACAATGCAGAAGAAGAGCAATCCCCCAGGAGGACAGTGTTACAAATGTGGGGCGTCTGGACACATGAAAAAGAATTGTCCACAGACACATACACCAGCGCAAAAAGCAGAAAGGCCAATTTGTGCGCGGTGCGGAAGAGGAAGACACTTTGTTAAAAGATGTTATTCTCAGACAGACGTGGAAGGAAATCCTTTATATTACCTCTGAAGAAAGACTATTTTGATTGGGCGATGCAACAATCGAAAGACTTGTTAATCGCATTGTTAGCTTCTCCAGGAACTTGCACAATCCATTTTCCACAGCATAGAATACTGCAATCACAAATATGTTACAGAGCAAAACCAAGAAGAGGTGAAGAACCTTTGGACGGGATCACAGTGTTCACTGATGGCTCAGGGAAAACACACAAGTCGGTGATCACGTGGAGAAACTCAACGACGGGGGATTGGGATTCAGATGTAAAGACGGTCCAGGGCTCTCCACAAATCGTGGAGTTGGCAGCTGTTGTCCGAGCGTTTCAGTTGTTCGAACAACCTCTCAATCTGGTCACAGATTCCGCATATGTTGCGGGTGTGGTCAAAGATTGGAAGGTTTGCTCTTGAAAGAAGTCAGTAATGAGGTTTTATACTCATATCTGGCGAGCTTGAAAGTGTTGCTAGAGAGCAGGGAAAGAGAATATTTTATCACAAGCATTAGAGCGCACACAACGCTTCCGGGGTTTCTAGCGGAAGGGAGTGCTTGGGCGGACAGGTTGACAATGCCCATTTCGCAAACACTTCCAGACATTTTTGAGCAGGCAAGATTGAGTCACACGTTCTTTCATCAGAATGCACAGGCGCTGATGGAATCTTTTCGCCTCACAAAGAGTTAGGCGAGGGAGATCATTAGTGCTTGTCCAGACTGTCAGCTTGTGCAGCCACCTTCTTCTACAGGAGCAGTCAACCCACGGGGACTGCAAAGTCTTCAATTGTGGCAAGCTGATGTCACGAAGTATCCATCTTTTGGGAGGCTCAAAAATGTCCATGTTTCAGTAGATACATTCTCAGGTGTAGTCTTTGCTTCAGCACATGCAGGGGAAACAGCGGACCATGCTTGTCGACATTTTCTGCAAGCATTCGCATCATTAGGTGTGCCTCAGGAGATAAAAACAGACAATGGTCCAACATATACAGGCAGGGTGCTTGA
This sequence comes from Zonotrichia albicollis, assembly GCF_047830755.1. Lineage (NCBI taxonomy): Eukaryota > Metazoa > Chordata > Aves > Passeriformes > Passerellidae > Zonotrichia > Zonotrichia albicollis. Next base: position 3,119,447 of record NC_133855.1, read on the forward strand.
CAGATTCCTGAAAAGATGGGGCGTCAAACATACGTTTGGTATTCCACATTCACCCACAGTTCAGGCAATCATTGAAAGAACACATCACACCCTGAAATCCCTTCTGGACAGACAAAGAAAGGGTGAACCAGAGGCAACACCTCACATGAAATTAAATAAGCCGTTGTATGTGTTGAATTTCCTAAATAGTTCGTCCTCAGAACCTAATCCACCAATCATGAGGCAGTTTTTGAACAGCACACAGGCAAAGCTCAGAGAAAATCCTTTAGTTTTGATCAGAAACCCAGAGACAGGACAAATAGAGGGCCCTTTCAAACTAATCACTTGAGGCAAGGGTTTCGCTTGTGTTTCCACAGATCGAGGTCTGAAGTGGGTTTCAGCGCGACACGTGAAGCCATTTCGAACGCAAGAGCAGGAGAACACTGATCCGAGAAACAAAGAGACGAGTACTCCGACACAAAGTCGAGGCGCAGACTGCAGAAGACGACTCAGAAGAGAAATAAAAGAACTAAAGACTTTGGGGATTTTTCCTTTGGGGTCTTGAATGAAAACATAACAATGATTTCGCACGAGAGTGAAGTCATGAACTTCACAATGCTCATGTGCATCATTCTTTCATTCATTGCAATAAGCAATGGGGCAAATTTACCCACTGATCAACCAAAACAAAATGTGTGGGAGGCTTTAGCTCAAGCAGCGAATTTGGATAGTATTTATTTAATACATTTGAGGCCAGGGAGACCATTTTTAGCATGCATGATTGGATTGCCAGTGGACAAATGGCGAATTCCAGGACACCCCGCAGTTAACATCTCGCAGGTCATTAAAGATCCTGTAAAGAAGTGGTGTGCTTGGACACATCTTCTTCCTTTGGCTTCTGCAGAACTTCAGGAATTGGAGATTTTTGGGTCCATGACAATGGAACTCTGCATGCAGTTTGAAACTCCAAATGTCACAAAGACAAACAAAACTATTGATGTAACTCCCAATCATGAATTCTATAAAAACGCATCAGCTTGCTGTAAATACAGAAGGAAAACTGCCAAAGGATCAATCCAAGTCCCAGTGCAATTGCCACGGGGTTTGTTTCTAATTTGTGGGGACAGAATTTGGCACGGCATTCCTGCTAATGCCAGGGGAGGTCCATGCTGCATTGGGAAAATTTCAATGTTGTCGCCAGATTTGAAATTGCTAAGAGAGAAAAAACACAAAGAAAAGAGATTATTACAACATTATGCGGCAGATTGCAACGACAGAATATATACTTGGGACAAGGCAAGAAGAATTGCTACAGCAATCTTCTCACCTCAAACAGCATCGGGGGTGGCCTTGACACAACTCAACCACATGAGTTGTTGGTTGAGCAAACATGCTCAATCTGTGTCTGTCGCATTGAGTGACATGTTAAAAGACATCGGTAGTGTAAGACAGGCGACTCATCAAAACAGAGCGGCGATCGATTATCTATTGCTCGCTCATGGACATGGGTGTGAAGAATTTGAGGGGATCTGCTGCATGAATCTCTCAGACCATTCAAGATCAATTCATGAAAGTATTGAGAAAATAAAAGACAGCATAAATAAACTTGGCGAGATCACAGGATCTTGGATCGATGATCTGGCAGGATTTTTTGATCTCTCTCCCGTATGGAGAGGAATTTTAAAGATAGCATTATATGTCTTAAGAATTCTCTTAGTCCTCATGCTTGTTATCCCGTGCATCTTTTTATGTATAAGGCGTGTCATGAGTCAGGTAGCGAAAGAAGTGCTTTTAGTGCAAACAGAAGGGGGAGATGTCGGAATTCCGCACATCATTCCTGATGTCCAGAATTGCTGAGACAACCCGTGGGGGGGGTCTCGGAAGTCCTGGAACGTTGCCAGAAGTGCTTGGTGGCTAGACTTTGATCCTGCACGGGATGCCGCACCTGTATGAGCATGAGAGGATCACACGGGGATAAGTGGTGAAGAGATAGATTAATTATAGAGTGAAAACACAGGTTTTAGAATCTCGGTACAGGGGGGTTCTAGGAGACAAGATGGAGGAATTAGGGCGTGTCCTGTCCTTCTTCTTCTTCTTCTTGTCATCCATCTTTGATGGTGATGGTGGCATATTGAAAATGGAGGGAGAGACCCATCTTTCTTGATCAGCATCTGACTCCGTTTCTTCACTCAAACCATCACTTTTTATAACCGTGTTAATTAAGTTCATGCATATTGCAAACCCGAGCTCACAATAGGTCAGAGATAACATACCAACTCCTCCTTATGTTTCTAATACCAAGATTTGGGTTCTCAAAATTATTTTTGCTTTCCCAAAACAGCCAAAGATAGAATATCTACTTGTTATGAGAAAGGTGCCTGAGAACTCTGGTATGCAAGGTTCTCAAGGCCTTCATGTTTGTCACTTTTACTTGTAATTAAAAACAACCTGAGAACCTCTGCTGTTTACAGAAACCGGCTGTGAGAATCTGTCCCCCACAGCTGCCTTCCAGGCCATTTCTGAAAAAAATCTCCAACAGTGGCACTTTGAGATTGGTTCTTACTGAATGTGCACTTGTCAATAAGAGTGAAAGGTATTGGGAGGAAAAGGTAAATATCTTACACGTAGTTTTTGGTATAAAAATAAGCAGCCGCCTCGAGGGAGGTCAGCGTGCCCACGGCTGACTTGCTGTGTGGACCTCTGTCGGGCCGGGAGACAACATTGTAGATAAGAATTAATAAACAACACTGAAGAACTGAAAAACCTGAAGACTCCTTTGATCCTTTGGAGCACGGGCTGCCTCAAGGCCATCCAGAGCCTTACCAGGCCATTTCAACAGCCGAGACAGGACACGTAGTGCAGTTCCTCATGGTTTCTCAGGGGCTCCTCCTGGGCTCTCGACCCACCCCTTTTATCCCAGCTATCTTTATGAGCCACAGCTGCTGCCCAGCTAAAGGCTTCACAGCTGTGACTCATTTAGAATCGCTAGGACCCACTAATCCAATAATCCAATACATAGGACTCTCACTACATTTCAGTATTTGTATTCTTATTGCTGTTATAACAATACATATATTCAGGCCCCCACAGTGGAGCTAACCATTACCAATCCCTGGAGACCCTAAGAATGTACTGGGAAAAACCTGAGGCTCTAAATGACCCATGGAAAGCCCCAAATGGGATATATTGGATTTGTGGACCAAAGGCTTACAGCAACTGCCCTGTAGATGGAAAGGATCCTGTACATTAGGGATTATACAACCCTCCTTCTTTGTACTACCAAAATTCAAGAGTAACCTGTTAGGAGCACCCTTGTATGAAAACCTGAACAGAGAAAAAAGAGAATTAAAACTCGAGTTTCCAAGGGCAGGAGGGGACCAAAAATGGGGAGAAGAAGAATGGCTAGCAGAAAGAATAATAGATTATTATGGGCCAGCCACTTGGGCTCAAGATGGAAGCTGGGGATATAGGACCTCAATTTAGCTACTGAACTGATTGATTAGACTACAAACAGCGGTAGAATCACTCCTTGGAGGCCCTGGACTTGTTCAGCCGGCAGCACACTCAGGTGCAGGCCTTTGTGTATCAGAACAGAATAGCCTTGGACTATTTGCTGGCCGAAGAAGGGGGTGTGTGGGGAAAATTCAATGATTCAGAATGCTGCATTGAGATTGACAATTACAGAGAAACCATCAGAGGTTTAGCAGCAGAGATCAAAAGGGTGGCTCGTGACCCAGTCCAAAAATGGGATTCCATCCTTCAAGCCTCATGGTGGGACCAGGTGCTTGGAGGGGGAACTTGGTGGAAGAAAATAGGGTTCATGATATTGTGTTCATTAGCTGGGTTATTGTTTCTACCTTGCCTTATTCCATGTTTTATCTGACTAATCCACTCAGTCATTCAAAGCATGCAGGTTGCTGTGGCAGACCTGGAATTGGCTACAGGAGAGGTTGCCAAACTTGAGACAACAGCTAAGATACCCAAAATAATGAGATTAAGGAAAGAAGACAAAAAGGGAAAAGCTTCCAAAGTTTTGGCCAGATTTGAAGCCCAGACACGAATGAGTAAGATAAATGAAAATTTATACAAGTAGGGGGAGGACTGTGAGATAAAAGCTGTGTTTCGTGTCAGGTACATACAGGCAATGTGTGTATTTGTGATTGCAATATGGAGACCAACAATGGGACACTTGCCAATTCCAATAATAATTGAGGAAAGTAAGGCATGGAAGAAGGCTTTTGAACCTATCTTTTTTTTGCAATTAATCTTGGTTGATTTAGGAGCATTTGAATTAAAGCGTTAAGGATATTGGTCTTTGCTTGTAGTTAATCCTTAAAGAGACTTGCAATAATAACCTTTTGAAGTGTAACTTTAGACTATTGCTTGTATCCTTGAAACCATAGCTTTGGAATATATAAAAAGGAAATATGCTCATCTCACGCCTTAATAAAGCAGAGAAAAGCAGCTTGAGAAAGGAAGATGAACATGACCTCAAGGATTTATAGTTTCTACGAAGGAAAGCTGGACATCACTGTTATGAGATGTATAGTCTCTGCAATTAAAAGGTGGAACCACATCTGGGGAGCTGGACTCCACCAGATGGGATTCATCTTCCTTCTTTCGGAAACTAGACCACCACCATCTGGGGATACTCCTTTTGGGATACATCCTGAGAAAAACCTAATCACAATAGTGTATGGAATTGTGACGTAAAAATTTGGAATAGAAACTGCTGATGAGCAAAAATTAGAATAGAAACTGCTGAGAAAGCTTATGTGTACCCCTAAAAATAGCTGCTAGCCTCAACTATTGGTGTGCAGTTGGAGGGAAAACTTCCCCCACTGTACCCAGCGTTGCATTGCTCTTATTTACCATATAATATAATAAATTGATTGCTGCTTGAATATTGGCCTAGTCAAGCTTCTCATTTATAACAGCCACAGGGCAGGGACACCGTGGCACAGCCTGGGCTGCACAGGGCACAGGCATGTGCAGCAGCTGCAAGAAAGCCCTTCCAGAGCCAACCTGGGCAGCACTTTGGCCATGGCTGCTGGGCCTGGGCCTGAGGCAGCAGCAGGAGACAAGTGACCCTTGCAGGCCTGGGGCCTCATTGCCTCCTTGTCCCTGCTCAGCAGCCTGGCAGGGGCCGCCCCATGCTCCTGCCCTTGCCATTGCACATCCCCACATGCCAGTGCCCATCGCGGCAAGAGCCCTGAGCAAGGAGGGAGGGACAGCATCTGCCTGGCCAGGGGCTGGGGCTCAGGCCTTGGCCCTTGGCATTCCTCAAACACATCCAGCTTTGCTCAGCACCAGAGACACCTTTGCCTTGTTTGTTCCCAGCTGTCATCACTGCCTCCACTGTTCTGCTCTAACTGGAACCTGGGGAAACTTTCTCTGTTGTGTCCCTCAGTGGGACCCATTAAAACTACAAGAAGTTCAGTTTCAATTAAATTTTGAGTTCTTGAGAAGTTTTTTGAAGACACTCTCAGGGACTGAGCCTGATGTAAACAACATCAATGCCCTGTGAGAATCATTAAAATTTTCCTAGTCCAGTTATGGAGAAAGATTTCAAAGAAGTTGTAAGAAATACACATTCCTATTTTTAAAGGATGTATTTTATTTTATTTCTCTTTACAGCAGAGGCGATTGCAGCATTCTGTGATTGATATTGACCCAGGGTCTCTCCTCAGCAGCTCTGGCCTGCTCACAGAAGCTGTGCCTGGAGCTCTGACCCAGTGTGGACAACCTTGCTCCACATTGCCCAGCCCCATCCTGTCTGTCCTCACTCCCCTGGGCCCTGCTGTGATTGCAGAGCTGGCTGCACTCAGCCCAAGAGGGGTTTTCCCTTTTTCTGGGTGTTTTGAAGCAATCTGAAACTCCAGAGTTTCCCCACTGCAAACAGACACACTGCTCAGGTTTGCGCCAGCCCCAGCGCCACCAAAGCCACTGCAGAGCTGCCCTGGGCCAGCTGTGAGGGTGGATCATCAGCCCAAGCTGCACTGGGCCCCTGCAAGGGGCTGTGGCCATGGGCACTGCACTGACCCCACTGCTGGGTTTGGCTGCCACGGCCACCGTGAGAAATTAAACTGTCCTTGGAAACACTGGGGAGGACTGGGACATACTGGGGAACACTGGGAACGCTGTGGGACACACTGGGACATACTGGGAGTTACACTGGGGAGGACTGGGACAAACTGGGGACACTGGGGATATTGCAGAGGATACTGGGGACCTGTGAGAATAATCGGGCATCCCGTGGACGACATTGGGAGGAACTGGGAATGACTGGGAATGAACTCAGGTGTATTGGGATGGACTGGGCTGTACTGGGAGAAAGTGGGACGGGCATTGGGGTACTACTTGGGATGAACTGGGCTTTACTGAGGTTATACTGGTCCATACTGGGAATGAACTGGGTTGTAGTGGAGGAGGGTGATTTAGCTTCCCACCTCCACCGCATCCCATTTTCCGAGTCTCCCACCCATCACAACTTGTAGCCAATCAGCGCCAGGGATCCGGGTCTGGGGGCGGTGCCTGGATTTGCGACATATTTTATTTTTGCCTAAAACTCCCGTCGTGCCCCGCGGCCGGATATAGCCCCATTGGAGCCGGGATAAAATTCCCGACTCAAAGCCCGCGCTCCACAGAACCCCGGCATCCGCCCCCTTCTGTCCCATAAGTGTCCCCCAGACCCTCCAGGATCCGTCCGTGCTCCCTCAGTTCCCATTCGGGACCCCCAAAGCGTCCCCGAACCCCTACGTGTTCCCAACCCCCAGATGCCCGGTACAGCCACTTCTGAGAATTCATCTCCTTTCATTCCCCCGGCCCCAGAGCCCCTCAGAACACAGTCCCGCGCCTAAAACTCCTGCCGCGACCCGCGCCCTAAAGATCCCCGTTAGAGCTCCCCGAGCTCCGACCAACGGCTCCCGAGCTGTTTAAGTTCCCCTGAGAGGGCCTCAAGTCTCGGCTCGGACGCAAAAGTGTCCCTCAAGAGCATCCCCGAAATCGCGTTCGAACAACTTCCGGGACTACAGCTCCCATCATGCTCCGCGGCGCTCGTCCAGCACTATTCCAGCCGGGACTTCATCTCCCGTCATGCCCCGCGCCCCACCGAGAGCCAATGCAGCCGAGCCGAGAACTCCCGTGATGCTCCGTGGCCCCGTTAAACTGCAGGATAACCGCGCCTACAACTCTCACCACCCCCCGCGCCCCAGAGAGCCCCGTTCGTGCCCCACAAGGGCCCGCCCGGATCCCGAAGGGCCCCAAATTCCCCTCCCTGAAATCCAAGGGCCCCCCTGGACCCCCAGGTGCTGCCCCGGACCCCGAACTGTCCCTCAGAATCCCTGAGTGCCCCTCCAAGTGCCCACCTGCCTTCCCCAAGTGTCCTCCAGACCCTCAAGTTCTCTCTGAATTCCCTCCCCAGACGCAAAACTGCCCCAAATGTGCCCCAGAAACATCTCCAGGGATCTCGAAGTGGCTCCTTTGACACTGTGTGAGAAAATTAGACAAAAGATGACAAGAGTGCTAAATTATTTGAATAAAGAAGGAGAAATCAATAGCTGATATGTATCAATTAATGAAGGGAATTTTGTTGCTTAGAACGAATGAGGAATAATTATTTTGGTTGGTAAAAATGCATTTATTTTTCATATTACTTTAGAAATTGGGTATTAAAAATACTGAATACTAATATTATACATAAGATAAATATTTCTATAATTTTAGTAATTATTATATTCTGATTTTCAAGTAAAATGCAGAATTTTTTTTAATGTTTTGGGATGTCAGTCCCAGGTGGGCGATGTCAGACATGGTGAGGCTGGGGGTGAGGAGCAGCTGGGCCAAACAGGCTCAGCCTGCAAGGGGCTCATTCTTCTCCATGCCCAGACCTCCTCAGGAGACATTCAGCATCAAGACCATGTGGGGAATGCTTCTGTCCCCTCTTCTCTGAAATGGAAAGAGAAATATATTTCCTTGACTAAAACCAAAAACCATGAGATGCGCTTTGAAATCTCCCTCCTGAAGAGAGCTCCAAACTGACTCCAATCCCTGCACAAGCCCTGGAGACTCAAAGACAATGGAAGGGAGACAAAGAGCTCCTGAGGGCTTTCTGTATTTTAATCAGCCCCATGCTGGATTTGGGGCTGGGTCCAGGAGCCTCAGGCTCGCAGAGAAGGATGGAGAAGCTGCAAAAGGAGTCAGCAGCAAAACTCCAAGTGCCTTGTATCATGGCTGGGCCCCAGGGAGGGCAGGGAGTGCCAAAGGCTGCCCAGGGCCTGGTGAGAGGAGATCCTTGAGTGCAGGATTGCAGGGAGCCCAAGGCTCTGAGCAGGGAACTGCAATGCTGAGCAAGGCCTGGCAGAGCTGGGTTTTCTCTCCTTTCAAGAGTCTCTGGGTGGGCACTGTTGGTTTCGGGTCCATGGTCCCTGTGCTGCTCTTGGCCTGCTCTGGTTAGGGTGACAAAGGCAAAAAGCTCTGACCACGGTCCTGATGTTCTTATGTTTTCTGTGGTTAGAGGTGTTATTTGAATTCTTCATTTGCATGGTGGCTTGTTGTTCTAGGGGTTTTTGTTAGGTCATTCTTTTCTGCTAGGTCTTATGGGAGTTTCATATTTGGTTATTGGGTGACATAATCCTCTTCTTTATGGTGTCGGGTGGTTCGCCATCTTAGATGAGAGTGGGAGTGATAGTGAAAGTTTTAAAATCATAAAATTTGCGGAATTAGAAAGAAGCTAGACTTAGTGGAGCCCGGGAAAAATGTTAAAAATAGACTCTGAAAATGTTAGGCTTTGTGTTTGCCAGATCATGTGAAATTGCACCTGTGTAAGGAGTATATGATAAATTATATAATTGTTAGATGTGATGATTGCTTAGTTATTAAATATAATTATTGTATAATCATAAGAAGAATCATGAGAAACTATGTTAGAAGTTTGGGGGGGACCACAACCAGACCATGCTTGGATTAAATCTATGTATACAATAGAACAATATAGGTTTAATCATTAACATGAAAGTTATATAACGATAGACTATAAAAACATGTTCATCCTGAACCCATGTCGGAGACAGATTTGGGTTTGTACCCCTGACACCCAGAGCTCTTCAATAAAAGCACCTGTATAGAATCATTTTTGTGATTATGTGCTTCTGAACGCTGACAGGCGCAGTGGGGGGAACACCTGACAGTGAGGGCATTTACATAATTATAAATCCTTTAACTGGCATTGGAACTTGGCATAACTATAAAACATTCAACAAACAATCTATGACTAACATTGGAACTTTATATTAACTCCTTTAACAATGAACTTTATATAACTCCTTTAACAATCGATTCTCCCCAATTTCCCCCTCTAATTGCTCAATTGGGCTCAAGCCTGCATCAATTAGCAATTAATTCTTCTTGAATGTACAATTGTTTTACAATTTTTAATATTGGTTGTAAATTTGCTTGGCATCTTCATGTTCTTGATCATTCATTACCATGATTACTTTTACTTCTTTCTTATTAAGGTCTCTTGGTATCATTACACTTGCTTGTACAGCAGATGTTACAACTCGGATTATACAGGGGAGCATGCAAGGTAGGAGGATCAAACCAGCAATTTCACACAAGATGAAAAAGGCTGGGTTTTTCTACTAGTTTCCTTTTAATGACCAGAAGTTTTACCTACCAGCTGGTATCAAATGTAGGGGTCCACTCCTGTGTTCCAACATAAACTAACTTCCAGATTTCCTTTGAGATATTTCTAATGACTTCACTGCAGTCATCTATTTCTAAGCAGCACTCAGAGGAGTTAAATTTTCCACATGTGCTTTCTTCGTGGGCTAGTAAATAATCTACTGCTAGTCTGATGTGATACACCACAGTTCTAGTCTGGGATAGCTGGTCATTTATGTGGTCTAAAGCCAGAGAGGCTCGGTTCGATCCCATCTCGAGTACTGCTTGTAATCTCAGAATCCGATTTAACCCCCTATAAATTGGGGTCTGGTGTCTCCAGGACCCATCTTGAGCCCAGGTCGCCGGTCCATAAGTGCAAATTATTTCCTGGGGGGTCCATACTGTGTTTTTCCGTGTCTGGGTTCCTCCAATTTCAATTATGTTTCTTTTTCATCAGCTAGATTTGTTCAAATCATCATATACTGGGACCCCTTGGTTAGATTCAGACTCTTTTGGGAGTAAGAAAAATGACGGTTTCATAATTCTGATAGTGCAAGTGCTGCTCCACTCCCTGGGTAATTTAGTGTAAGCCACATTCCTACATATCCAAACCAGGTTTTCTGGAGCTTTCTAAGAAGCATCACTGATCGTCATTGGAAATTCCCAGGGAAATTAAAACTGACAATGGCCCAGCATATGCCTCTAAGGAGTTCCTAGAGTTTGTCCAGCTGTGGGGAGTGGAGCATAAGACAGGCATTCCCCACTCCCCCACAGGTCAAGCTGTGATCGAGCGTGCCCACCACACACTCAAAGAGGTCCTGGCTAGGCAGAGCAATTCTGCAGCGTGGATGAGTCCACAGCAAAAGCTCTGCAAAGCCCTATTTACCATTAATTTTCTGAATCGCTCATGTGAAAACATGAATCCTCCAGTAATACGTCATTTCAATAATAACAACCAGTTTAAGTTGTCACAGCGTCCACCAGTTCTCATTAAGGACCCAGAAACTTGGGAAACCGAGGGTCTTGATGAGCTCGTCATGTGGGGGGCGTGGTTACGCATGTGTATCCACCCCCTCAGGCCCTCAATGGATACCCCAAAAGTGGGTAAAACCTTTCGTCCCCAAATATCCAGCTCCAGCAGACGGGGATAAGAAACAAGCAGATGTCGCTTTCAAGAGAAGACGCTGCCGGAAAAAGAAGGAAGACTCTTCCTAAGAGAGTTAGCTACATTCCGGCAGACCTATGAATTTGTATGTGTTTGGGTTTTTTTTACAAAAATGTTTGTTTTCCTTTGTAGAACAGAAAATCTACCTCCTACCTAACCTCACGATGAGCCCTGTCCGAGTTGTCATCCTGTTCACACTGAGCAGTCTCACAGCTGCGTGGATCGTTCCTCAGCCATGCCAGAACGTCTGGGTGACCCTGGCACAGACGCTCCAACAGGAAAATATATGCCTGTCCACAGCAGCAGCGAAAGATCCCATGTCTACCTGCCTGGTAGGGATTCTATTGCAAGCTAGAGAGTTCACAGACAATGTAAATACACCTATACCTCACCCAAGTCCCAGACCAAATCACACACAACCACACAAAATCCATCACCAACAAGCTGTAACAATAAAAATCCCCATAGAGGAGTGGCTGCCAAAGCTACCCAGAGCAGCTCAAGAGCCTCAAGAGTTAGAGCAGTTGGGCTCCTCTCCTGCACCATACTGCATACACTTCTTCTTTATCCCACATTCCAACACCAAATCTTTTAACAACATTAAACAGTACCAAGAGGAATTCACTGCCAATAGGTAGTGTAAGGTTTTAAGCCATGTTGCAGCGGACAATCCAGACCATTCACATCCCAAGAGCCTCCCCAAAGGTTTGTTTTTAATTTGTGGAGATTGGGCATGGGCAGGAATCCCTTCTTGGCTTTTGGGAGGGCCATGTACCATCGGGGGATTGTCCCTGTTGGCACCCAACCAAACCATGATTGGCGAGTGCACTCATAAGAACAATTCGGTCAGCAAAATTCATAAGAGAAGCGTAGACAATTTGGACACAAATTGTGATGCAGAAATCTTCCATTGGGCTAAGTCAAAAAGAGTTGCTGTATCCATGTTCCTTCCATGGGTTGCAGCAGCCAAGGCTCTAGATGAATTGGGCCACCTAGAGTGCTGGGTAGTCAAATAGGCAAACTTGACATCCACGGCCCTCAGCTCCCTCCTAGAAGACAAGGAAATTACCAGGCAGGCCACACTCCAAAATCGTGCAGCCATAGATTTCCTCCTGCTGCTGCATGGACACGAGTGCCAGGAATTTGAAGGACTATGCTGCCTGAACCTAGCATCAAAAGCACCTAATATCCACCCAGCTCTCTGAGAAGCTAAAAGCCTGATTGGACGAGTCAAGCAGGAATCCGAGGACTGGTTCAGCGGATTGTTCAAGGACTGCGGACTCTCGGAGTGGTGGACCTCTATAATGAGGACAATTTTGTTGTTTTTTGTTGTTCTTTTCCTAATCATGTTAGCATTCGGAATTCTACATCACATGCTCTTTAAGGCAATCAATGGTTTTGTCTCCAGCACAGCAGAGGTCAACCGCTCAGAGTTTGTGGAGCTAAAGCGAACTGACAAGCCTGCAAACCATGAGTGGTGGACAAATTCATAATCAGCAGCAGAAATAGTCCAACACATTTCCTTTTGTTTTAGTTAACTGAAAAGGTGGAGGTGTTGTATTGCACTAAATAGGAATTTGGTTACACTGGGTGTTGGGGAAAAACGTTATTGGGTCATGTGAATGGCATGTTCCCCCTTTCACATGGGTTCCCCTCACATAACCCCCTGGTTCTGTATGCCTTATGGTCTGTCCCACGGATGGTCCCTCCCCTCACCCCTCCCCGATGTGGTCCTCTTTCCGCGCCCCCACCACCTGGGGCATAAAACCCCAGCGCAGGTGAGGCACGCGCTCTTTGCTGCCTGGGTGGTCGCCAACACCAGAGGTGATCTGTCCCACACGAATGAACTGGACACTTTGACCCACGTGGCAGGGAGCGGTTCTTGTCTCTTATCTTGTGCATGCGGTTCTGTGTGGGCTTGGGTCCTGAGTGAGCCGGGTTTGGACTCATATAAGCCCAAAGACCTACGGATACTGCAGTCAAGCAGGGTGATTGATGGGAAAAGACAGTCAGGGTATGCAGTCATGGATGAACGAACGGGAAAAGTGAATGAAGCAGGTCCTCTGAGTGCGGGTTGGTTGGCACAGGCTTGCGCACTATACACGGTTCTGAGAGCCTTGAAAGGACTGAAGGGGAAGAAGGGAACAGTTTTTACAGACTCTAGGTATGCCTTTGGGAGGGTTCACACCTTTGGGAAAATCTAGGAAGAAAGGGGGTTGATCAACACACGGGGAAAGGAACTGATGCACGGAGAATTGATCTGGCAAATCTTGGAAACACTAAGGGGGCCGGAGGAAATTTCGGTGGTCCATGTGAAGGAACACCAGGCAGGAATTCAGTTCCAAACACGGGGCAACAATTTGGCAGACCAGGAAGCCAAAACCGCAGCACTGATGATGGTAAGTATCCTGGAAATTGAAGCAATTGAGGTCCCAGATGACCCTCCTGTACCCTCCCAAAAGGAGATTGAAAGCTATGAGAAGATTGGGGGAAAATTGGAGGAAGGTAAGTGGAAATTGCCAGATGGGAGAGAACTAGTCTCTAAAGGTTTTACCAGGAAGATTTTGAGTATACTGCACCAGCGAACACATTGAGGGGCACAGGCCCTAGCAGAACAATTGTTGAAATTTTTCGGGTGCAGGGGAATTTATGAATTGGCCAAACAGGAGGTACAAGGATGCCTGATTTGTCAGAAAGTTAACAGAACTAGGGCAAGACAGGCAATCCTGGGGACTCACCCCATTGTGTACCAACCATTTGAAAGAATTCAAGTTGATTTCACGGAGTTGCCCAAAGTTGGGAGATTCAAGTTTGTGCTTGTGATCATGGACACATTGACCCATTGGGTGGAGGCTTTCCCCAGTCCACAGGCAAAGGCTCAGATGGTGTCCAGGAAATTACTGGAGGAAATTGTGCCCTGATATGGGGTGGTGGTTACATTGATTTGGACCAAGGAACACATTTTACATCAAAGATTATTAAGCAGATGGCAGATGCGCTAGGCATTCGGTGGGAATACCACACTCCATGGCATCCCCAGAGCTCAGGACAGGTGGAAAGGATGAATCAGACCTTGAAAGCACAGTTATCTAAATTATTTTAGAAACTCGGATGTCTTGGCTGAAATGCCTACCTTTAGCCTTGCTTAATATCAGGACAATGCCTCATTCAGAGACGGGACTCTCACCGTTTGAAATGGGATGCCACATAAGCATGGGATGCCAGTGGGACACCCCAAGCTTGAGGACTGTCAGATTCAACTGTATTTGGTTGCAATCAACAAAAATTTGCAAGAACTCAGGAAACAAGCGATAGTATCTCAGAGTGCTCCTCTGGGATTCGCTATCCACAAAATCCAACTGGGTGACAGAGTGCTTGTGAAAGTGTGGAAAGATGTACCCCTCTCTCCTCACTGGGAAAGTCCCTTTCTTGTGCTCCTGACAACAGACATGGCTATTCGGATGGCAAAGAAAGGCTGGACACACGAGTCTAGGGTGAAGAAAGTTGAACATCAGGAGGAAGCACCCAAGTGGAGAGTCACTTCTTCCCCAGGTGACTTGAAACTCAAACTCCAACGTCCTTGTAAATGACTGACAGTGAATGGATAGGTTGTATTCTGACTGTGTATGCTATCCGTTTGTACATTTCAAGTGTGAATATTGTCAGGGAGCTTTTATTGTACGCTGCAGAAGGGGGCAGAGGCCAAAGGGATTGTGCACCCAGTGTCTGGAAGAGGAGCTTGAGCTGACTGACCGCATTCTAACCCTAGCCACAGATTTAGGAATTATCGAATTAGATTCACGAGAGTGGTTCCACATTTTCCAGAATGGGGTGCGTGGAAAGCTTAGATCTAAGGCAGAAATACTGGATGTGGAGTGCCGAAAGTCAATCAAGGTACCGTGCAGCTCAGATGCCATCAGAATTTCAAGGTGGGGCGCCTTTTAAAGGAGGTAAGCGGCTAGGTCAGAGAATGTATTCCCTGAAGAATACTCCTGCTGCCGCGAAGATGGTCTTCCTTGCCGCTGGTAGTACCTCAGGGGGCGGAGGCAAAGGCAGCGGAGTACGCCTGGTGGGAATCCTGATTGGCCTGAGCCTAGTCATGTGCAGGATGCAGAGTCTGCACACTGAGGTCCCAATGAGAGGCAGAAATGAGAGCTCCGCATATGAGTGTGGAAATTGCACTCAGGTGGTACCTGCTGAGCAAGGGGACGGGAAACCCTCAGCATACCAAGACCCAGAGGAATGCATCAAGGAGCCCAGCAGGTACTGTTGAGAAATGGCACAAGAGACAAATTATGTAAATTGGACAAAGAAATTTGGTGTATCAATCCCGAGGCACGGTGAAGGAACAGGCAGTCAGATGAGCACAAGCATCAGATATGGAAACAGAGTGCAGAAATAATGTCAATCCCCATTTGTAACCAATGCAATCAAACCATGTGGGTTGGGGGAAAAGCAGAATCAACATTTGTAGCGTATCACCAGGTGAATCCATTGTGTTATGACAATGCGAGGCCGGGGATATGCATGATGAACAGGAAAATGTATTGGATGGAAAGAAATGTTAAATTTGATAGGAAATTTACCTTGAGCAGAGAACCAATCATATTGGATTTAGCAGAGGCGAATGATGATAGAGTGTGCCTGCAATATGATCGGGTTGTCTGTTTCACGAAAAATGAAGATGGTGAGGATCCTGAGGGAAGAATGAGAGAAATAACTCAGGAATTGAAGCGAAGGGAGTCAGAAATGAGGACAAAGCAAGTTGAACAGGAGAGATTAAAAACCCTGGAAGAACAGTATGAATTGCTGGAGAAACAATATGCTGATGGGGAACTGCTTTCCCCAGACAGGAACCTGTTCATTGACCTGATGCAAGAAACTGCAATTGAACTGGGATTGTCAAATTGCTGGATTTGTGGGGGCTGAAGTCAGCAGAAAACTGACCTTGGAAAGGGGAAGGTTTGGTTCTGGAACAGCTTTTGAAATGGGACAATCCGAGGGTCTCAAAATTGGCACAGAGACCTGAGGGATGGATTTTGGACCAGAGGGTGATTGAAACCATATGCACTAGTCGAGAAGGAAAGAAGGACACCGAAATGGTGGGATGCACCCCGTGTGTGTTTACCCTGACAGTGAACTCAAACACCAAAAGCAAGGTCTGGCAGCCAGAACCCCCTTTGGGGTACTGGAGCCAGAAGAATGAGACAAATTGTGAATGGAACAAAAGGATAGGACTGTGTTGGGTCAAAAATTCTGGAGCCAACCCTTTTCAATCCTTGGAGGGCCTGAGAGGGTACTGGGGAGACCCAGGGAAAATAACCATTAGATGGAAAGCCCTGGATGGAATTTATTGGATTTGCGGAAAGAAGGCATTCAGTGAGTTACCCCCAAGGTGGAAGGGATCATGCACTTCAGGCATGATTCGGCCAGTGTTCTTTACTCTCCCTCAAACAAAAAGTAATCTGCTAGGGGCTCCATTATACGAGACCCTGAGAAGGGAGAGGAGAAGCCTGAAAATGATGATACCAGTGATAAGTGGTAAGCAAGCCTGGGAGAAGGAAGAGTGGCTGGCGGCAAGAATAACTGATTATTGTGGACTGGCCACGTGGGCCCAGGATGGAAGCTACGGGTATAGGACTCTGATTTATCTACTGAACTGGCTGATTCAGCTGCAGGCAGTGGTGGAAATTGTTTTGAATCACGCCTCTGAGGCCCTGGGTTTACTTAGTCAGCAGCACACCCAGGTACGGGCATTTGTGTACCAGAATTGAATAGCTTTAGACTATTTGCTGGCCAAAGAAGGGGAAGTGTGTGGAAAATTCAACGAATCGGAATGTTGTATTGAAATTGATGATTATGGGGAAACCATAAGAGGTTTGGCGGCCGAGATCAAAAAGGTGGCCCATGTCCCAGTTCAAAAATGGAACTCGATTTTACAATCTTCATGGTGGGACAAATTGTTTGATGGGGCCTGGTGGAACAAAGTGATGTTTTTTGTGCTCTGTTCAGTAGCTGGAATCCTACTCCTGCCTTGTCTAATTCCATGCTTTTTTAGACTGATCCACTCTGTGGTCCAGGGAATGCAGATAGCGATAATTCTTGTGGATCCGGAGGGAGCTTCCGGAGGCAACACATCTAAAATCATGTGACTGGGAGAAAGGAAGTATGCCAGCAATGCTGCTGAAGTATTGGCAAAGTTCGAGAAAAAAGCAAAAATGACTGTGAATAATATGGGATAACGGGGTGTTCCAGAAGGGGAGTACAGAATAGTGTAAGGGAGGCACTCTGTTTGTGAAAGACCCTCAGTGGTGGCAGGTAGAAGTAGAAAATGAAAAATTTAGCAATTTGAGAGCATGAATTAAATTGGTGATATAAATGGGGAGGGATTGTAGCATATGATAGAGATAATTCATGCCATTAATGTATAAAATATTGTAAAATCCACACTATGTCTTTTGACCATCCTGGCCAGGAGCAGTGTCTTATTCATATCAAGTTCCTGGACGTTCGTTGAGATAAACATTGGGATTTTAACATAAGAATAGAAGTTTCCAGGCCAATAATCACCGGCTTCCCTGGGTTGCCGGGTCCACCTAAGAGCGATTATCACCTTTACGATTACATCTACCAAGATAATCAACAGCGCCACCCCGATGCATGTGAATGCTGACTTCCCCGGACAGCATCGAGACACTTGGACTGAGTCTTTGTCTACCTCTGCACATGTAAAGCCACGGTTCTGCATGTGGAGAGACACAAAGGACATTCGGTCATTTCTGCCTCGGGAAGAATAAACTGTATAAGAACTTGCTGCGCGAAGCATCATTCATGAACGGGGAGAGACTCTGACATTCGGAGGTCAGATCCGTGTTCACCCAGCGCCGATCCCGGGCTCGACGCTGACCCTTGGCTGAGGTGGTTTCGACGACCAAACTTCGGTCTCACAGAGAAATTAATAAATCTTTGCTAAATTTTCTTATAAGTTTGGCTTTTAATTTGATCATGTACACAGCACAGACTGCAGAAAAGATTCCAGCTGGTCTCAGAGCCCAGAGAAAGCTGGAGAAAACTGTTAAACTTGGTATTTGGTAGTCCAAGTCTGTATAAAAGAATGCTCTAAAATGTCAGCTTTCAAGAAAATGTCCTAGGTTGATGTTTCCTGTGCTGGTGAGAGTCTTTTAAACCCAGCCATCTCCTGACCTCTCTGCTGTTGCAGTTCCATGGACAGAGGCTGTTGTCTCTTACCCCCTGCCATGGTCAGGCTGGTGTTCAGCCATCTCCAGTACAGCAGGGCCCCATCCCACACCACTGTGACTTGGGAAGACAAAATCCATCACTCCAAATGTCCCCCTTTGCTCCTTCTTGCCAGACGTTTGACCCTGGCACTGGGGTTTGCTGCTGGTTGCTGCAGGAAAAGGGGAAACCCTGTGACATTTTGGGGCAGATGGAACCAAGGAAATCCCTGTGACACTGTGGGGCCTGATGGAACCAAGGGTCCTTTGTGACACAGAAAGACCACATGGAGCCAAATATCCATTGTGACAGTTTGGGATCTCATGGAACTCATTGTTCATTGTGACAATGAGGATCCAAGGAGACCATGGTGTTGCTCATTGTTTATGCAAAGCTTTTGCTTTAAGCATGGAATCATGGAGCCCATTGTGACACAGCGGGGACCTGTGGAACCAAAGGGCCATAGTGACACTTGGAATTAAGGATACCACTGTTGAGTACAGAACCTCATGGAACCAAAAGTCCATTGTCACAGAGCAAGGCCTCATGGAAACATGGAGTCCAAAGGTCTAAAACATTTTCTGCACAGTTCTGCCTTGGGTGAGGGTAATATTATTGTGGCAGCTTGGTCTTGGCACACACTTGAGGAGTGTGTATGTTTTCAGTGGGGAAACTCAGCAGTTTTAGATTGCTTAAAAAAATACACAAAGGGGAAACCCCTCTTAGGTTGAGTGCAGCCAGCTCTCCACGCACAGCAGGCCCCAGGGGAGTGAGGACAGACAGGATGGGGCTGGGAAATGTGCAGTAAGGTTGTCCACATTGGGTCAGAGCTCAAGGCACAGCTTCTGTGAGCAGGCCAGAGCTGCTGAGGAGAGACCCTGGATCAATATCAATCACAGAATGCTGAAATTGTCTCTGCTCCAAAGACAGCAGTAATGAAATACACCCTTTAAAATAGGAGTGCATTTTTTTAGAAGCTCTTTGAAATATTTCTACATAACTGAGTAGGAAACCTAGAAACCTAGGAGAGGCAAGGACACTGTTGCTGTTTCAGGCCCCAAAAAGTGCAAACAGTGAATTGAGCAGAGCAGACTGGGAGGATGGGTCTTCAAAACCTGAAGCTGTAATTGCATAATTAACCGGAATATGGAAATGGACCAAAGCTAATAAAAGTGTGAAAATGTGTGACCATTGTCCATCTTGAGTATATCCTCAGCCGGGCTCGTGTACTGCCGCAGTAGTGTTTCTTTGAAGGCGTTTTAATAAATCCCTACTTTATTCCTGTAACACTGTTCAGCCTCTGTTCTAGGCAGCCTCTCAAGGCATCAAGGCCTGGCTGGCTGGGACACCTGGGGGCCACCTGACAGCTCCAGCTGACACTGGCATGTCGAGGGCTGCTGCTCATCAGCCCCTGGAGCAGTTGGGCTCTGGGCTCTGCTTCCTGTGGACAGTACTGTCCTTGTTCTCCAGGTGTCCATGGCCAAAATCAGGATTCCTCCTCCAGATTTCCATGCATGCAAAGATTGTTCTCAGATGAAATCTGCCAGGACTGACACATCTGGCTGGATTGGCCACCTCTCATCTGCCTTTGAAACACTGGGACCATGTGCTTTCCTTTCTTTAGGGAAAAAAGCATCTTTTACATCCAGGCACCCATGGCCAAAGTTGGGAATCCACCTCTGAGATTCCCTATATCCAGGGATTTCTCCCAGACAAAAGCTGCCAGGAGAGACAGGTCTGGCTGGCCTTGGCTTCCTGAGGACTGGTTCTCATCTGCCTTTGAAACACTGGGGCTCTGTGCTTTCCATCCTAATGAAAAGAACTCTTCTTCCTAGCCAGATGCCCACAGCCAAAACTGAGATTCCACCTCCAAAATTCCCTACATCCAAGGATTTCCCCAAAATGAAAGATGCCAAGAGAGAAAGGTTTGGCTGGCTGGGCCTATGGTGGCCACCTTTCATCTTCTACCAAAACACTTGGAGTTCATGCTTTTTTTTCCTATAGAAAAACCATCCATTTCAACCAGGTGCCCACAGTCGAAACTGGGACTCCACCTCCTAAACTCCGTCAATCCAAGGATTGTTCTCAAGTGAAAGCTGCCAGGACAGACAGGTCTGGCTGCCCTTGGCCTCTTGGGAGCTGCCTCTCACCTGCTTTTGAAACACTGGGGCTTGCTGCTTTCCTTCCAATGGAAAGGAACTGATATTCTTGTCATGGTGTCCGTGGTCAAAATTGAGATTCAGCCCCACAAGATTCTGTATATACAAGGATTCCTCTGTGACAAAAGCTGCCAGGACAAACAGGTGTGTCTGGCCTGTGGCTCAGACAGCCTCTGCTTCTGCCCCTAAAACAATGGCATTCCATTATTTCCTTCCCATGAAAAAGAATCATCCTTCTTGTCCAGTTGTCCATGTCCAAAGATTGGATCCTACCTCTTAAATTCTGTATATCTGGGGATTTCTCCCAGAAAAAGTCTGCCAACACATTCAAGTCTGGCTGGCCTTGGCCTTTGGTGACTGCCTCTCATCTGCCCCTGCAACACTGGGACTCAGTTGCTTGCTTCCTGTGGAGACCATTGTGCCACTGTGGGAATTCATGGAACCAAAGGGCCGTTGTGATCCTGTGGGGCACCGTGGATCTATGGGAGAGCATTGTGGCATTGCAAGGCCCCATGGAATCATGGAGACCATTGTGACACTGTGGGGCCCCAGGGAACCAAAGGGCCATTGTGACCCTGCAGGGCCTCATGGAAGCACAGGGCCATTGTGACACTGCAGAAGCAAGGAGAACATTGTGACACTGCAGGGCCTTGTGGAACCAAGGGGACATGGAACAGGTCTGGCTGGTTTGGCCTCTCAGGGGCCACCTGACAGGTCCAGCTGACCTTGGAATGTTGAGGGCTGCCTCTTATCAGCTCCTGAATCACTGAGGCTCCATGCTTTCCTTCCTATGCAAAGAACTGTGTCTCTATTCAGACACCAAAGGACAAAATTGGTAGTCCCCCCTGAAAAATTTCCTGTAGACAAGGGAAAGGTACGCAGAAAAAAACCTGCCACCTCTGCCTGGCATTGGCCTCTGGTGTTCACATCTCATCTACCTCAGAAGCAACAGGGCTCTGTGCCTTCCTTCCTATGGAACAAAAATGGCCTTGTCCAGGGGCCATGGCAAAAACTGGAATTTAGCTGACAAAATTCCATCTATCCCAGGATTGCTCCCAGACATAATCCTGCCATTGACAGACACCTCAGCCTGGCCTTGGGCACTTGTGATATATTCTAACACTATGAGCAGAATGTTTTCATCTGAAAGCACCTTGGAGATGGCTCAAAGATCTTCCAGGCTGGGGTTTGCAGGCCTAGAGAGGACAACCCATATATGGAGGCTGCTGTGCCTGGTCTGTGTTGTGAAGAGACTGAGGACAGAACAGGAGTGGCCTGGCAGTGCTTAAAAGTGGGAGTCAGAAATGGTGGAGCTTTTCTCCATAGTGGGAAAAAGCCAGATAGAGAAATTATACCACAAATGCAGCTTTGGAGGCCCAGCCAGAACATGAAGAGAAAGGAATTTTCCTCCCAGGGAAGGGCTATGGTGCAGAACATCCCCCAGAAGGAGTCTGGGTCATGCCAAAGCTTTGTGTGGGCAGGCAGAGGCAGGCAGGAGGCAGAGCTGTCAGCAAAGGAAGGGCCCAGCCAGGTGGGGCAGCCGGGGGATGCCGACAGCCTGCAGGGACAGAGGCGCAGGGCAGGGACACCGTAGCACAGCCTGGGCTGCACAGGGCACAGGCATGTGCAGCAGCTGCAAGACAGCCCTGCCAGAGCCAGCCTGGGTAGCACTTTGGCCATGGCTGCTGGGCCTGGGCCTGAGGCAGGAGCAGGAGACAGGTGACCCTTGCAGGCCTGGGGCCTCATTGCCTCCTTGTCCCTGCTCAGCAGCCTGGCAGGGGCCGCTCCATGCTCCTGCCCTTGCCATTGCACATCCCCACATGCCAGTGCCCATTCCAGCAAGAGCCCTGAGCAAGGAGGGAGGGACAGGATCTGCCTGGCCAGGGGCTGGGGCTCAGGCCTTGGCCCTTGGCATTCCTCAAACACATCCAGCTTTGCTCAGCACCAGAGACACCTTTGCCTTGTTTGTCCCCAGCTGTCATCACTGCCTCCAGTGTTCTGCTCTAACTGGAACCTAGGGACACTTTCTCAGTCGTGTCCCTCAGTGGAACCCATTAAAACTTCAAGAAAGTTCAGAGTTTCAATTTAATTTTGAGTTCTTCAGAAGTTTTTTCAAGACTCTCTTAGGGACTGAGCCTGATTTGAACAACACCAAATCCCCAAGAGGCTCATTAAAGTCCTTGTGCTGTGTCTGTGCTGCTGAGCTTTAAAGGAACAGCTCTTGCCAGGGCCAGCTCCTCTCCCAGCCCAGCAGGGCTGAGGGCTCTGCCTGCAGGCAGTGAGGGGAGAGGAGCCAGGCAGAGACAGGCTGAAGGCAATCAGGATTGGGAAGACATTGAGCTGAGACTTCACTTGGGGAAAATCTTCACAGCCCTGTGCATGGTGAGTGTGTGGGTGCAGGGCAATGTCCCCTGTGCTCCTGGAGGGATCTCCTGAAGCCAGCACACCCCACAGCCTGGGGGATGTGTCAGGAGGACTCTCCCAGTTTCTCTCTGGCACAGGAGGAGGAGGAGGAGGATGTGCTGCAGAGCGGGGCTGCCCTGGACACCGTCAGAGGGACAGGGCAGGACGGCTCCTGCTGCCAGGGACGGCTGCAGGGGCTGAAGCTGGGGCTGCAGCCAGGGCTGCCCAGGGATGTCCTGCAGAGCAGCTCCTGCAGCCCTCAGGGCTCTTGGCCAGCCCAGGCCATGTGCCACCTGCCAGGGGCAGCTCTCAGCCTGCCTGGCAGCTCCCCATGGACACTGCAGGGAAGAAGTTGGAGGTGGAAGGAGCCACCCCCATCAGGGCAGATTCCTCCTGCTCTGGAGATGGTGCAGCATGGCCAGAGCTGCTCTCAGCTTTCTCCTCAAGGGAAGGGAAAGGGGCTGTCAGCTTTGGCTCTGTCACTGACACTCCTGCACTGTCAGCCTGGGCATCAGCAGATGGGTCTCAACTCTCCCTCAGAAAGTGCCTCCTCAGCCTGCTCTCCCTACAGACAGCAGCAGCAGCAGCACCTTGGCTTGCAGCATCTCTGTTTGTCTGGCCTGCCCTTAAGGCCCTGGTGCCAGGGAGATGCTCCTGGGCAGTGCCCTGTGCTGGGAGGGGTCTGCAGGGCAGAGCTGAGCCCCCACAGCTGGGCTGGGCTTTGCCAGCAAAGGCAGAGACAAGACTTGGATAGGGAGAAACAGCTCCCAGCAGGCACATCTCGAGGCAGCAGAGAGGCACGCCAGCCTTTCGTATTTCATCCGGTCCAGCTGCATTGGGAAAGAGAGAAGGGTTTGGAAAAACTTATTTTTAAATTGGAGTGTTCACAAAGTCCAGTTTATTTTTCAATACATTTTTAAATGCAGGCACCCTGAAACAGACAAGCTGTAATATTCAACAGACTCCTGTGTGGGGACTAGCACTGACTGCAGTGGGGCACAGGGAGCCCTGTTCTCCTTGTGTCTCCCAAGTGTTCAGGCTGAGAGCAGTGCTAAAGATGAGGCAGGTACTCAGCAACACAAACTCAAAATAAAAAAATATTTAGCAAAATTCCCTCACAGGAAGAGAGGTGATTTTGGAGAGATTCCCCATAAAATACATAGAATTGACACAAATGGATTAGTCACACTTTGTCAATGTCTTCTTTCAACAGTCCACTATGCCCAGAGTGAAGAAATGTCCAACAGCAGCTCCATCAGCCACTTCCTCCTGCTGGCACTGGCAGACACGCGACAGCTGCAGCTCCTGCACTTCTGCCTCTTGCTGGGCATCACCCTGGCTGCCCTCCTGGCCAACGGCCTCATCATCAGCGCTGTAGCCTGCGGCCACCACCTGCACACGCCCATGTTCTTCTTCCTGCTCAACCTGGCCCTCAGCGACCTGGGCTCCATCTGCACCACTGTCCTGAAAGCCATGCACAATTCCCTCTGGGACACCAGGGACATCTCCTACTCAGGATGTGCTGCTCAGGTTTTCTTCTTTCTTTTCTTTGTGGGAACAGAATTTTCCCTCCTGACCGTCATGTGCTACGACCGCTACGTGTCCATCTGCAAACCCCTGCACTACGGGACCCTCTTGGGCAGCAGAGCTTGTGCCCACATGGCAGCAGCTGCCTGGGCCGGTGCCTTTCTCTATGCTCTGCTGCACACAGCCAATACATTTTCCCTGCCTTTGTGCAAGGGCAATGCCCTGGGCCAGTTCTTCTGTGATGTCCCCCAGATCCTCAAGCTCTCCTGCTCACACTCCAACTTCCGAAATATTTGGATATCATTGCTTGGTGTCTATTTAAGTTTTGGTTGTTTTGTGTTCATTGTTTTCTCCTATGTGCAGATTTTCAGGGCTGTGCTGAGGATCACCTCTGAGCAGGGACGACACAAAGCCTTTTCCACCTGCCTCCCTCACCTAGCTGTGCTCTCCCTGTTTGTGAGCACTGGCATTGTCGCCTACCTGAAGCCGCCCTCCATCTCCTCGCCATCCATGGATCTGGCCCTGTCAGTTCTGTACTCGGTGGTGCCTCCATCCCTGAACCCCCTCATCTACAGCCTCAGGAACCAGGAGCTCAAGGCTGCAGTGTGGACACTGATGAGTGGACCATATTGGAAACATTAAACTGGTTGCCAATTTCTGCATATCTCTTGAAATAAAAGTAATTTTTGATACTTCTTGTTGGATTGGTTATGTTTTTTATTCTGTTTTTATTTTTAATATTCTCCCTAAAACAAGTCAATTTTTTTCTGCAATTTCCTCTTTTGATTCTCCAAACTTCACTGTGGCCTCAGACTGTGTCAATGAGGAGCTGGTCTCGTAGTGGCCTTAACAAAATTAAAGGATCTCCCAGCAGAGTTTTCACAGGAGATCCCTCTTCTCTTTCCTTCTCTGGAGCTGCAGCAGCAATGTCTGTTTGCAGAGCTGGGGCAGATCAGGGCTGGCACATTAGCTGTGCCCAGCAGCAGCAGCAGCAGCAGCACTTGGTGTTGCCAGTGCTGCTGCCGTGGCCCTGCCCCACTGCCCTGGTGGCCCTGGTGTTGCTGCAGGGCCTGAGTGCTCTCGGGGCCGCGCACAGCCCTGGGGGTGGCAGTGCCGGGGCTGCAGCAGGGACAGGCCATGGGCACTGCTGGGGCAGCGCTGACACCTCAGCCCAGGGCCTGGGGGCTCCAGGCTCCTTACCCAGGCTCTCTCAAGAACACGGCCAGGCCAATGCCCAGCACAGAAAAGCCCCGTGAGCAGCCCCAGGCTGGCCGTGAGCAGGCTGGGGGCAAACAGCATGGCTGGGGCTCTGCAAGAGCCCTGGGGCAGACGGGAAGGAGCAGCAGAGCAGGGGCTGATCCATCCCCAGTGCGCTGCACAGCCCAGGGAAGCGTCCCAGAGCGTCCTCATGGAGCTGCCAACAACATCCCACCTCTGCAGCCCTGGCCTCTCCCCCAGCTCACACAGGTGCCCCATCCTTGCAGGCACAGACACGGCAGCACTGGCTCAGGAGCCCCTGTTTGCATTGCACAGAGTGGGGGAGCACCCCCATGCTGTTGGTGTGGCGACATGAACCTGAGGGAGCACAAATGCCATCAGCCCCTGGGGCCAGCAAGGGCTGGGGGACACCAGGGAAACCACTCAGGTTTGTTGTGGCCTCTGCCGTCAGACAGAAAGTTTGTTCCCATGAGCTGGGAGTTTCCTGTCCCAATTCAGACGCTGTTTCTGAGAGCCAGGGCTGCCTGGCAGCCACCCCCAAACTGCCCGAAGAATTTCCTTGGCTTCATCTTTGCTTTCTCTCCTCTTTCCTGATCCAGATTTCTTCCTATTGCCCATTGCTGTCTCCTGCCATGCAAACAGCCCATCCCTGTTTGCCCTTTCCTCTCTGGCCCCACTCCCCATTGCAGTTCCTGACTTGGCACCATCCCTTGGGCAGCAGGATCATCCTACAAGTGCTGCAGGAATTGTCTGCAGGCTCCTGCAGTGCCTCGTGCTGCTCCCTTGTCAGAGGCACTCCAGGCCAGGGGGGCACATCTGGGCTGCTGTGTCTGGCTCTGGGGCTCCCTGTTCTGGGCAGTGAGGAGGGGCTGCAGAGGCTCTGCAGGACTGACAGGATGGGGGCTGGCAGGAGATGCTGAGGGAGCTGGGCTGCTGGAGCTTCTGAAGAGGAGGCCCAGGGCTCTTCCTGCAACTGTTCCAAGGGTGGTTACAGAGAATCACAGAATCAGCAAGGCTGGAAAAGTCCTTGGAGATCATCAAGTCCAGCCTGTGCCCTGATACCGCCTTGTCTCCCCTGATCCTCCTCTTCTCCCGGATAAACAACACCAGCTCCCTCAGCCGCTCCTTGCACGACTTGTGTTCCAGACCCCTCACCAGCCTTGTTTCCCTTCTCTGGACACACTCCACCCCCTCCATGGCCTTCCTAAATTGGGGCCCGGAACAGGACACAGCACTCAAGGTGTGGCCTCACCAGTGCCGAGTGCAGGGCAAGAATCACTGCCCTGCTCCTGCTGGCCACATCATTCCTGATCCAGGCCAGGAGCCATTGGCCTTCTTGCCCACCTGGGCACACTGCTGGCTCATGTCCAGCCTGCTGTCCATCAATGCCCCAGGTCCCTTTCTGCCTGGCCACTGTCCAGCCACTCTGTCCCCAGCCTGCAGCACGGCAGGGGTTGTTGTGGCCAAAGTGCAGGACCAGGCACTTGGTCTTGTTCAACCTCACCTTGCTGGATTTGGGCCCTGGATCCAGCCTGTCCAGGGCCCTCTGCAGAGCCCTCCAACCTTTCAGCACATCCACACTTGCACACAGGTTGATCAACACAGTTCCATGAAGCCCTAGAATGTCACAATGTCTGCATGATTCCAGGAGTCCCCAAAGTTTCACAATGGCCCCTTTTATCTATGGCACCTCTTCGTGTCACTAGGCCCCTTGGATCCTCTGGTCCCACAGTGACACAATGGAACCCAGATTCCTTGAGGTCTCACAGTGCAGCAATGCTCTCCTTGGTTCCACAGTGTCACAATGGTCTCTTGGTCCCAAGGGGCACCACGGTTTCAAACATGTTTCCTTCATTCTATGAGTCCCAGCAGAGCAACACTGGCCCCTTGGTTCCATGGGGCCCTGCAGTGTCACAATGGCCCCATCATTGCACGAGGTCCTGCTGTGTCACAATGGCCTCCATGGTCCCACAAGGGCACACAGTGTCACAGTGGTCCCTTGGCTCCATGAGGCCCCAGAGTGCCCCAATGGACCCCTGCTTACACAAGATACTGCAGTGTCACGAGGAACCCTTTTCTTCATGGGGCACCAGAGTGTCACTATTTGTCCCTTATGTGCTGGTTTTGCATTAATTGACATTTGGTGAGGAGGGAAGAAGCCACCCACGGAAATGGTTATTCTGAGAAGAGCTGCTGAGAGCTTCCTCTGTGCCTAACAGCACCAATCAGTGACTGGTTTTGAATACTGATGCCTTGTTAAACCACTAGACAGCTGAACACGCCTCTATGAACTCGCATGTTAAAAATGAACAAACCCTGGGAAATGCTCTCTTTTCCTTCCAGGCTGGGAAAAGGTAACAAGGCCAGCCTGGTTCCCGTCTCAGCCAGGCGCCAGGCAGGATGGGCACTGCCAAAGTTCTGGGCCCTTTCTCAGGGACCCTGCCCAGCCCTGTCCCAGCAGAGCTGGGCACCAGCAGCTGTCAGGCAGGGGCAGGGGAGGCCATCAGCTCGTGGCGTGTTCCAGCTGAGATCTCAGCCATTTCCCCCAAGTGTGGCCGCTGCACAAGGTCATGTGGCTGAGGCCAGAGGCGGCCTTGTAGCCCACACAGAGAGTGGCCCTGTGCCTGGAATTGAACGCAGCAGGGGCCAGAGACCGGCCATGGGGCTGATCCTGACACAGACCCAAGGGCAGTCTGAAAAATCCATCACCGTGGATGCTTCAGCCGCCACACGGCAGGAATCACATGAGCATCTGCAGGCCCCAGGTGAGATAACTGTTTCAGTGCATAGATAAGGCTTACAGACCTTCAGTCCAGCCTTGGGTGAGAGAAAAGGACATAGTGAAGACACATAGAGAACAACATGAGACATGAAGATCAATAAGAAGAAGTGAAGTCCCAGATGGGAGGGTTGAGGAGATGCCTCAGTCCTGGGCTGAAATTCTCTTGTAAGGCTATGGAGAAAATATAATTGATATAGCAGACTCTTTTTTTCCCTGTAACTCATTGAAAGTATGACGGGATGGAAGTGTTCAAAGTGTAGATATGAGCAAAGGCATTTATGCTAAAGCAAGCAGATGTTGAAGTAGCTGCGATCCCATGAGAAGCTTGAAAAGAGAGAGAGAGGAGTAATGAAGACCCTTTGGCCCCAGGAAAAGAAGAAGACCTCGGTTCCCAGAGATGAAGATCATCTCCGAGACAGATAAAGAAATCTTTTGCTCTTTAACAGATCATTCTTAAATAATTACCCCATAAGTGAACACAGCCCATAAACACAACTAAGGGAAGGCTGTGAAAAGATGGGAGGGACTCACGATTGCAGAGTCCTGGACAGCTGCTGTTCATGGATATTAAAAGCCATGAGAGAACTGTTTTCTTGTGGAGCAGTTTCCATAAAATGACAAGACGGACACCTCTCCCTAAGTGCACTGAAGAAAGACCATTCTAGACGTGATAAATTGACTGAATTGTTTCTGTACATTGTTAGTGGGAAAGGTTGTAGGGGGGAGGAGAAGTGTTCTAAAAGTTTTATTCTGATTCTTACTATTTTTTCTTTTAGTTACTGTTAATTAAGTTTTCTTTATACCCCTTTAAAGTCTTAAGCCTGCTTTTCCTTCCTCCTAATCCTATCTCACAGCAGAAGATGAGTAAGTATATTCTAGTGGGGGCACTGGCATTTCACCAGCACTGAACCCCACACACCATAGTTCCACCAGTCCCTGCTGTGTCACAATGGCCCCTTGGTTCCATCGGGCCCCAGGGTCTCACAAGGCTCTCCTTGGTTCTGTAGTGTCACAATGGACCCTCAGTTCAACAAGGCCCTGCAGTGTCACAGTGGCCTCCATGGTTCCACGAGGACCCAGAGTGTCACACTGGACTTCTTGCTTCCATTCAGCCCTACAGTCACAGTGGGGCCTTGGTTCTGTGGTTCCTTCAGTACGCAGTGTCACTGTGATCCTCTCAGTTCCACGAGGCCGTGCAGTATCACAATGGCCCCTTGCTTCCCCAGGGCCCTGCAGTGTCACAATCATCACAGAATCACAGAATTAACCAGGTTGGAAAAGGCCTTGGAGATCAGCAACTCCAACTTGTGACCCAACACCACCTTGTCACCCAGACCATGGCAGCGAGTGCCACATCCAGTCTTTGCTTAAACACCTCCAGGGACGGTGACTCCACCATATCCCTGGGCAGCCCATTCCAATGTCCAATCACCCATTCTGTGAAAAACCTATTCCAAATGTCCAGCCTAAACCTTCCCTGGTGCAGCTTAAGGCTGTGTCCTCTTGTCCTGTCACTGTTCCCTGGGAGAAGACTGTGATCTCCCCAGCTGCACCCTCCTGTCAGGGAGTTGCAGAGAGTGATGAGGTCTCCCTGAGCCTCCTCTTCTCCAGGATAAACAACCCCAGCTCCTTCAGACACTCCTCACAGGACTTGTGTTCCAGACCCCTCCCCAGCCTTCTTGCCCTTTTCTGGACACGCTCCAGCCCCTCCATGGCCTTCCTAAATTGGGGGCCCAGAACTGGACACAGCACTCGAGGTGTGGCCTTACCAGTGCTGAGTGCAGGGGAAGAATCCCTGCCCTGCTCCTGCTGGCCATTCCTGATCCAGGCCAGGAGCCATTGGCCTTCTTGCCCACGTGGCTCAGCAGGTCCCGAGCTGCTTCCTTCTGGATTACAGGGTCTGTTCTGCTCCCTGTGCCCATCCACCAGCTCAGGAGAGCACTTGTCCTGAGGGCAACCTGTCCTAATGTTGAAAACTGGGGCAAAGAAGGTGTGAAGCAGCTCAGCTTTTCCTTATCCTTAGTTACTCTATTCCTCACTGCATCCAATAAAGATTAGATGTTTTACTTATCTGTCCTTTTGCTATTCATTTCTTTTTAAAAACATTTTTTATTATTTTTCACAGAAATGGCCAGGTTAAGATCTAATTGACCTTTCACCACTCTACTTTTCCTTCTGCATGACCTAACAACATCCTTAAACACTTCCTGAGATGCCTGATCTTCTGTCCAATGCTGATGCACCCTCTTTTCTCCTGAGTTCCCACAAAAGTTCATGCCCAGCCAGGACAAAAATTTTCCTCTCTGGTTCAACTTGGGCACAGAGGGACAGGCCACTCATTCCCCCTTAAGATTCCTTTCCTGAGATGTGTCCATGCTTCCTGGACACCTTTGTTTTTAAGTGTGTTTCCCTTAAAAAATCAGTACCTGATTCGGTACTTTCTAAATCTGCATCCTGAATCCAAGGTCTGCCCTGAGTAATTCCAGTGATGAAGTTTTGTTGCTACCCCTCCTTCTTTCACAGAATATTGGAAACTTGATTATTTCATGGCCACTGTGCACAAGGCAGCCTCCAACCACCACATCTCCCCCCAGCCCTTCTCTTTTTGTGAACAGCAGCAGAAAGAGCTTTCCTTGGGAATGGGAGTGATACCAAAAATTTGGCAAAATAATAAAACTCTGTAACCCCAATGTAGCATTAAGAAGCAGCATTCTTTATTTGGCTGGGTGCATGGGGGATAGCTCCTCCAAAAGCTGATCATGCTGAGTACAGGAAAGTTTCTGTTTATATTCTGTATTTTGCATACATATTCATTGATTGTCCTGGACTAAACACACATATGATAATCATTTCCCCAAAATCATTAACATATTTCCCCTCCCCTTTACCCATGCATTCTCCTGTCCTGGGAGTCTCTCTGGTGGTCCCTGGTGCTTGGGGACCCCAATGTTCCCATGGGCCTGGCTCAGCTGGCAGGACACTGAGGCTGGTGAATTTCAGTTCCCCTTCTCACACAATGGGCATTGTGTGGTTTCCATAGGCCTGGGGTTTTGGAGAACCAGCATTGTGTGTGCTCACCTGGTGGAAACAATTTATCATCTGGTGACATGAGGTCACAGAGTGGGCTATGACATCACTGACATGACTCACAGAGGTTCTGTGAGGTCACGGAGCAACTATGGCATCATAGGCTGTCTCTGTGACATGTCAGAGCCGGCTTTGAAATCGCAGGGCAGAGGTCTCACATCACAGAGCAGACTATGGCATCACAGAGTTGGCTGCGACATCAGAGACCAGTTGTGTGACATCATAGTATGAGCTGTGACATAACAGAGCAGGCTAAAACATAACCAGGGAGTGCGGGGCTCACTCCACTGTGCCTGCAGGAAGGGGCATAAGCAGAAATGTGGCTGGTACTCTCCCACATTTTAAAAAAGGCAGGTTGTGTTAGCTCCCAAGCCATCCCCTTCCAAACAAGCAAACTGCATAGCCTCACTCTATTTCTTTCGTACCAAATAAGCAAAGTGTGTAGCATCTGCTCCTCATATCCAGCACCCTTCCTCTTGGCGGGGGCATCTCGTACATTGTCCAGGCTTCTAGGCTCTCAGGTCCACCTACTCTTTTTCAGACTCTCTGGTCTGCCTGGCTATAACTCATCCAGATATTTAGGCTCTCAGGCTATTGGTCCACCTGGCTCAGTCTCCAAGCTCATAGTCCACCTAGCTCCACCATCTTACTGCTCTTAGGTCCACAGTCGTCTGATCAACTCACCTCAGGATCACATTGGGGTCACCAGATATCAAAGCTGGGGGTACAACTGACACCAAAGAAGGCATCAAGCATCAGCCCTTTATTGTTCTTCAGTACAATGTTTTATACCCTTCATCTTACATGCATTGCACCTGTGTGCCCTCTGTACCCTTTTCTGCTTGGTCAGTACACCTCAGCACTCCATGTCTCATTACCTTTAATACTGTTCACCTGCACTGCATGGTTGTAGCTCTAAGGGATGAGGCTCAGGCACAGCCCCACCCCCAATTTTCACAAACTCTGTGCCTACAATTCCCTTTTTTTTTTTTTTCTTTTAAATAAATGCCATATCTACCATATCTTGACAGGGCCCTTGCAGAAGAAATAGCAAACACGGTACAAATATCCCTTGTGTAGATTCCACTAACTCTGGAATGCATCCATGTGCTGACCTTGATTTATTTCCCAAATTTACATTATCTATCATCAAAAATCCTTATGCCTCCACTTCTAGACTATTGACAATACCAATAGTTGTACAACTTTATAAGGCAACACACAAGAATAAGCTAAAGGCCATATATTAGGATAGTAACAAAATCAACAGCTACATAATTTTATCAATAGATATACAACATGAACAACATCAATAACTCTACAACTTCATAAAGTAACATACAAGGATAAGATAGAGTCTATATGTTCCTATCACCCACACATTTTAGCTTACTCCAGGGAGTCAAGTGAGCCACAGCCAAGTTCATTGCTTTAAGGGCTGTCATTCAACACAAGCCAAATGCAACAAGCAGGCACCCACAGAACTCCAGTATCTGTTGAGTGTACTTATGCATATGGAATATTAACTTTTACACTTACACCTAATCAAAGATTAATAGCTGCAATTCACAAACAAAATACACATTCTATAAGCAAACAAATACACTGTGCTGAAAAATAGAGCTACTTTGTCCCCAGCTCCCACTGCTGCTTTCATAAATTCTTTTCTTCCTTTTACAGTTTTTGTTATATTAATTGGTTACTGCGAGCCTCTCTTGTCCTCCTGTTTTCCATTCTTTTATAGTCTCATAGAGCAATCTCCAGGTGATTCCCAAATCTGCAGCTGCTTTGCCCCTTTTAATACCATGTCCCATAGACTTTCCCCAACTTCTTTCTATGCTCTAACACTAAAAGCAGTACTTGCATCAGTCTCAAAATCTTGTGACTTTACCAATAGTAAAACACTACAAAGGGCGTAGTCAGTAGTCTTAATGCCTTTTCTTTCCAACAAAGCTTTCCATGTAGACAAAACAATCTGTTCTTCACTTGCTAAGTTATTTCCCATTCTGTCCCCAGGGACTCACCTGTACCCCAGGTGTCAAAATCAGTCTGGTCCAGACCAAGCAGCATCCACCTGCTGCTCTCAATGCTACACCAGGCATCTCTGGCTGTACCTCACTCTACAGCCCAATCCCAAATCACAGCAGGTCACTGTGGAGTTGGCCACCATACAATTTCAGAAGGCTTCTCTCATGTGCTTTCTGTGCAGCTCTGACTCTGCCTCTCAGAGTTTGATGTTGTTTTTGTTCCAGTGCTCGTGCAGCAGCAACTTAGCAAGCCTCCCCCACACTCCTCGGGGGCTGTGCTGGTGCTGAGGCCGTGGCTGCTGCTGTGGCCATGCCATTTGCCACTTCCATTGCACTGTTTCTGTGTCCCACTGCACGCACTGCCATTCAGGGGGAGCCCAGCACCATCCTTGGTCTCTGCCTGACTGTGGCCATACCTTGGCAGGGGGCGCAGGGCTCGATCCAACACACCTGCAGAGAGCGGCAGGCAGTGGCACAAGTGAAAGTGTGGCTAGTACTCTCCACATTTAAATAAAATAAGCAGTTTGTACGTTACCTCCCAAGCCATCTCCTTCCAAAAAAGCAAAGTACATAGCCTCACTCTATTTCTTTCATACCAAATAAGCAAAGTGTGCAGTGCCTATCCTCATATCCAGCACCCTTCCTCTTGGGGGTGGCGTCTCATACATTGTCCAGACTTCTAGACTCTCAGGTCTGCCTGCATTTCTTTCAGGCTCTCAGGTCTGCCTGGCTATCACCTGTTATTGGAATATGAATCTCAATATTACCAGTTAGATGGTGCCTGGGCCAGTCTGACCTTCACTGCTGGGCCAAAGGCGGCACTGTGGTGTAAATCACCCCAGAGATACCTTGGCTGCTGGAGATTGCAGCAGGGCACTGAACAAGTCCAGGCTTGTCAGGAACTCCGTTTACCTCAGGAGAGAGAGCTTCTGGCGATGGTGAAGAGAGAAAGGAGAGGATTCCGCTGGAGGGTTGAATGTCCAGATGTTTATTCCATGGTTACAGAGGTCTGACCCGGGGCAACTGCTCCAACAGAATACCGGCCGCATGGTCTGATTAACCTTTTAAGCTCAGGGACAGGGGAAGGGGAGGGGACAGGTGAGCTACCAACCAGGTGAAAGGGGCAGGGTCTCAAGGGACTAGGGACACCTAGACGGTCCAATATCCCCCAGGCCTGAGGAGCATCTTTTGAACATGACCAACCACACGACGCCTTGCTGGGATGTTAAGCCTGATTGACAGGGCACACTCAGCAAGGGGCGAGGGGGAAGGGTGAAGGGAATATTGGCACACCTGAGGAAGGGACCCGGAAGCTAAAAACACACCACAACAACCTGTCCTGCTCTTGGTCCACCTGGCTCAGTTTCCAAGCTCCTACTGTGCCTGGCTCCACCTTTTAACTGCTCTTGGGTCTGCAATGGCCTGCCCAACTCACCTCGGGATCACATTAGGGTCACCAGATGTCACTGCTGAGGGATACAACTGAAACCAATAAAAGCATCAAGCATGAGTCCTTTATTGTTCTTCAGTACAACCTTTTATACCGTTCCTCTTACATGCATTGCACCTGTGTGCCCTCTGTACCCTTTTGTGGTTGGTCAGTACACCTCAGCACTCCATGCCTCATTACCTTTAATACTGTTCACCTGCACTGCATGGCTGTAGCCCCTTAGGGATGAGGCTCAGGCACAGCCCCACTGCCAATTACCACAAACTGTGTGCCTACAGTCACTGGGTTAGTCACTCTGCCCCAGCTTCCCCTCACAGTTTCTCCCCTGAGAAGTCCAGAGCTGTTCATGCCCAGCAGGGTCCCTATCCTTTGGTATCCCCCTGGTCCACCTGGAGCTGCAGCCTCCCCCAAGGATGTTCCACAAATCAACCCCCAGAGACTGACATGGGAACAAGGGGCTGTGTGACCAGCACATCAAGGACGTGGATTATCCAGGCCACTGTGGCCTGGTTTGGGTCCACAGGGCAGGAAAGATGTCTGGCAGCTGGAGCAGGGTCTGGGAAAGGCCTCCAAGGTGGGGCTGGAGCCCTTGGGCTGTGAGCAGAGGCTGAGGGAGCTGGGCTTGTCCTGCCCTAAGCAGGGAAGGCTGAGGGGCTCCTCATCCCAGCCTGGCAGTGCCAGCCAGGAGGGGATGGAGAACACAGAGCCAGGCTCTTCACCGGGGGGCATGGGGGGAGACAGAAGCCAATGGGTGGAAGGGGCTAGAGGGGGGATCAGCCAGGTCAGGAGGAGATGAAATGAGTCAGGCTGGTTTCACTATTTCCTCAAGACCACAAGCAGCCTGAGCCCCTTCTCCATCCACCACTGATAGCTTTGCAAAACATGAATTGTTCAGGCTGCTTTGCCTCTACTGCAGGATGGGCATCCTGATACAACACCTTAACACTATTTTTATCTATCACAGAACAATATTTTTCTAAAATTAATTTTATTATGGAAATTACTTGTGGATGATAGACATGTCAGATGCTGCTGGGACCATGCACATGGCTCAGGGAAGAGCGTGGTCTTTACTGAATTGTGTCCTGTTCAAGTATGGTCTGTTGGCCATGAAGAGAAACTTCCTGTGCCTCTGAGTCCCACCAGTCCCTGACCTCCCCCCTGAAGGACACAAACCGGGTGAGTTCTGGTTCCCACTCCAGTGGTGGCACCTGCACCTCCCTCCATCCCCAGAGCAGAGCTCCCTTGTCCCAGAGAGTCCCTGGCAATGCAGGGATGAAGGAAACAGGACAGGCTGTGGGGATCAGGGGCAGGGCACAGCCAGGGATTTGGGGTGGTTGTGAGCCCAGGGCAGGACGTAGCCCTTGGCCTTGGTGAACCTCATCCCATTGTCCTGAGCCCATGGCTCCAGCCTGGCCAGATCCCTCTGCAGAGCTTCCTGCCCTCCAGCACAGCCACACTGCCACCCAGCTTGGGCTCACCTGGGAACTGACTGAGGGTGCCCTCGATGGCCTCGTCCAGATCAGCAATAAAGAGTTTTCACTGACCTGGCCCCAATCCTGAGCCCTGGGGACACCCCTGGATGTGACTCCATTCCTCAGCTGCTCTCAGTGCCAGGGGTTGGATGAGGGAAATGGTGGGGAGGGGGTAGAGACAAAGTGTGAATGATTGTCAACCATGAAGGGGCTTGATTTTCATATCTGTTCAGACTGCATGAGGAGCGGCTGGGGATCAATATCAACTGGGGATTGCTAATAGCAATCTATAAACAGGGAAACTATACAGGACAAAACAATTCTCTCTTCATTGTTTTCAGTGTAGTAGATGCACTTTGAATACACTTCTGAAATCTGTCTAATTAACCACAGAAGAACTGAAGATCTGAATTATTCCCAAGGGCTTGTCTTGTTTGGGTGTTTTGAACAAATGTTTATGAGCCTTTTTCACTGAATTTCTCAAATGAGAAGCTCAAGAAAGAAGAGGCCTCTGGAAAAGTAAAACTCATCACCAGCCTCCAAGGTGCTGAGGATCCATCCTGATCAGGGCAGGAATGAGCAGAAATGGGCACAGCTTTGTGGCTGCCCCAGCTTTGGGATGGGCCCTGGGCCTGGAGCAGGAGCAGCTCTTGAGGGCCCCAAGGCCAGGGCTCTTGTGCTGCCCTGGGCAGATGGGATGGCAGCAGGGGCTGCAGAGCTCTCAGCATCTCCTGCACAGGAGAGCAGGGCACCCAGGGAGCCTCCTTTCCCTTGGCCAGGCACGTTCCCCCATGCTGGGGCTGAGTCCTGTGGCAGCTGCTGCTGTGCCCTTGCCAGGGGCTGAGGCCGTGGGGCAGTGCTCAGAACAGCCTGGCCTGAGCAGAGCTGTGGGGCCAGAGCCAGCTGGGCTGGGGAGAGGCCCTTGGTGCTGCCCAGAGCTCAGGGCAGCTGGCAGAGCTTGCAGGGAGCTGCAATGGGCTCAGAGAGCCTGGCCCAGAAACCATCAGTGTCCATCTCAGCCTGGCTGAGCGTGCAGGGGCCAAGAAGATCAGCCCAGGGTCTGCAAGTTCTCTGGGTGGGAGCTGAGCTTGGGAGCCCTTGAGCCCTGCCAAGTGCTGGGGCTGCACCTCCAGCTCCAGAGGAGATGGGACAGATGGGAGCAGGGACAAATCATTCCTGCTGCATTCTTTCTTGTGTTAGCTTGTACAGGTGACCTGGATCCATATGTAGAGGAGGTGATTTGTGTCAGATAACACTGGTAGAGAGATAAGAATATTATGTAGCTGAAAATAATATTTCATGCATAATACACAATGAGAAAAAAAAGGTACATATGATCAGACGAGTATGTGAGTTTTTCAGAGGATGAGAGACTCATTGATATTTCCAATAGTCAAACCTGCTCAAATACTTTTGTCAGAGCTTCCGTGTGATGAGAGGTGACCACCAAAGGCCAAAGCCAGCCAGAGCTCTCTGTCCTGGTAGCTTTTGTCTGGGGATTCCCCTGCATATATGGAATTTTTGAGGGGGAGTATCAAATTTGGCCATGGGCACCTGAAAAGACGGATGATTCTTTTCCATAAGAAGGAAAGCACAGAGCCTCAGTGCTTCAAGAGCTGATGAGAGGCAGCCCTTAGCATTCCAAGATCAGCTGGACCCGTCCAGTGGCCCCTAGGAGGCCAAACCAGCCACACCTGTTCCATCTCCCCTTGGTTCCATGAGGCCCTGCAGTGTCACAATGTTCCCCTTGCTTCGGCAGTGTCACAATGGCCCCGTGCTTCCATGTGTCCCTGAAGGGTCACAGTGGCCCTTTGGTTCCGTGGGGCCCCACAGTGTCACAGTGGTCCCCACAGGAAGGAAACCACGGATCCCCAGTGTTTCAGGGGCTGATGAACTGCAGTGATCAGAGGCCAAGGATACAGAGATCTGTATCTCCTGGCAGCTTCGTCTGGGAGCAAGCCTTGGTTATTTAAAATTATCAATGTGGAATCCCAATTTCAGCCACTTCTCCCTGGAGGAGAAGGCCAGTTCTTCTCCACAGAAAGGAAAGCACAGAGCCCCTGTGTTTGGAAGACAGGTGAGAGCTGGCCCTCAGGAGGCCAAGGCCAGCCAGACCTGTCTGTAATGGCAGATTTTATGAAGGAGCAGTCATTACATATAGGACTTTTGGAGGTGGAATCCCAACTTCAGCCATGGGCACCTTGAGAAGGATGTTTCTTTTCCATAGGAAGGAAAGCACTGAGCCCCAGTGTTTGAAGGCAGGTGAGACCCAGCTCTCAGGAAGCCAAAGGCAGCCAGACTTGTTGGTAATGGCAGCGTTTGTCTGGGAGCAATCCCTGTATATTGGGAAGGTTGGAGGGGGAATCCCATTTTGGCCATGGATGCTTGAATGAGAAAGGCAGTTCTTTTCCATTTGAAGAAAAGCCCAGAGGCCCAGGGTTTCAGGGGTACAAGAAAAGAGACCCTCGACATGTCAAGGAGAGTTGGAGCAGTCAGGCCAAGCCAACCAGATCTGTTCCCTGCTGCCTTGTTTCCAAGGGGCGGCTCTGGAGTGTCACAGTGGTGGTGTCATATTGGATCCTTGGTTCCCTGAGGCCCAGATGTGTCACACTGGCCTCTTGTTTCCATGGAGCTCCACAGTGTCACAATGGTCCCTTGGGTCCATGAGGCCTTGAAATGCCACAGGGGTCTCCTTGGTGCCGCAGTGTCACAATGGCTCCTTGGTTCCATGGGGACTCACAATGTCAGAAGGGTCTCCTTGGTTCCCTGAGGCCCTGCAGAGCCTTTTGATTCAGCGAGGCTTCCAACTGTCATCATGGCCTCCAGGATTCCATGAGGGCCCGCAATGTCAAAATGGACCTTGGGTTCCATGGGGTCCTGCACTGTTCCATGAATCCTTAGTTCCGTGGGGCCCTGTAGTATCACAATGGCCTCCTTGGTTCCATGGTGCCACAGTGTGTCAACTGCCCCTTGGCCTGCCAGGACTGCAGAGTGTCACAGTGGTTCCTTTTTCCATGAGGCCTTGTAGTGTCACAACAGACCACTGGTTTCATGGAACCCCACAGTGTCACTATGGTCCCCTTGGCTCCACAAGGCTCTGAAGTACCAAAATGGCCCTTTGGTTTCACAAGGCCTCCAAGTGTAAAAATGGACACCACGGTTCCATGAGGCCTTGCTGTGTCACTATGGACCTTTCTTTCCATGATGCCCCAGAGTGTCACAATGGTATCCTTGGTCCCACAGTGTCAGAATGGACCCTTCATCCAATGGACACCCACAGTGTTCACTGCAGTCCCCTTGATTCCACCAGGCCCTGCCATGCTCTAATGGCTCCTTGGTTCCAGAGGGTCCCAAACGGTCAGAACAGTCTCCATTGTTCCATGAGGCCCCACAATGTCATTGTGCTCCCCTTGGTTCCCGACAGCCCCACAGTGGAACAATGGACTCTTGGTTCCATGAGGTTCCTCAGTCCCAATGGTCTCCTTGGATCCGCAGTGTCACAGTGGCCCCTTGGCTCCATGTGGCCAGGCTGTGTCACAATGGCTCATGGTTCCATGAGGCCACACAGTTTAACAAGGGACCCTTGGTTCCATCAGGCCTTGCTGTGTCACAATGGACTTCTGGTTCCATGGGCTCTCACACTGCCAGCAGCAGTCTCCTTGGTTCTGAGGTGTCACCATGGACCCTTTGTTCCATGAGGTTCTGCAGTAGAACACGGTCACCTTGGTTCTGTGAGGTTCTGCAGTGTCACAATGGACCCATGGTTCCACCAGGCCTTGCTGTGTCACAATGGCCCCTTGGTTCCAAGAGGTATCTCAGTGTCACAATCATCTCCTTGGACCCGCAGTACCACAATGGACCATTGGTTCAATGTGGCCTCAATGTGCCAAAAAGGATTTTGGTTCCATGGGGTTCTGCTGTGTCACAATGGACGCTTTGTTCCATGAGTTTGCACAGTGTCACAGCTGACTCCTTGGTTCTGTGAGGTCCCACTCTCACCAAATCTCTGAAATATCAGAATAAGGGTCCTGAAACCTCATTTGCTATTTCAGAGGGTGTCATTTATTCAGGCCTGAGGTCCAACATGGGATACCTCCCAACATCACATGAACATGTAGATTTACCAGTGTGTTCCTCTTATGCCGTTGCTAAATGAGAATTACAATTTACCCAATTCCATAAAACCCGCCCGAAGTTCCCAGATTCACTCCTTGTTTTCTCTATTCCTGCACCCTTGAGCCAGATGTCTTCTTCTTCTCTTCCAACCATCCTTGCTGGGAAAGCAGCCCCTACATGCCTTGTTCCTGTGCTGAAAGTTCACAGGCAGGGTAAACATGGAATGAACCCTTTTGGTATCAGCCCCAGGCTTTGTGTGGGCAGGCAGAGGCAGGCAGGAGGCAGAGCTGTCAGCAAAGGAAGGGCCCAGCCAGGTGGGGCAGCCGGGGGATGCCGACAGACTGCAGGGACAGAGGTGCAGGGCAGGGACACCGTAGCACAGCCTGGGCTGCACAGGGCACAGGCATGTGCAGCAGCTGCAAGACAGCCCTGCCAGAGCCAACCTGGGCAGCACTTTGGCCATGGCTGCTGGGCCTGGGCCTGAGGCAGGAGCAGGAGACAAGTGACCCTTGCAGGCCTGGGGCCTCATTGCCTCCTTGTCCCTGCTCAGCAGCCTGGCAGGGGCCGCCCCATGCTCCTGCCCTTGCCATTGCACATCCCCACATGCCAGTGCCCATCCCAGCAAGAGCCCTGAGCAAGGAGGGAGGGACAGCATCTGCCTGGCCAGGGGCTGGGGCTCAGGCCTTGGCCCTTGGCATTCCTCAAACACATCCAGCTTTGCTCAGCACCAGAGACACCTTGGCCTTGTTTGTCCCCAGCTGTCATCACTGCCTCCAGTGTTCTGCTCTAACTGGAACCTGGGGACACTTTCTCAGTCGTGTTCCTCAGTGGAACCCATTAAAACTTTAAGAAAATTTGGAGTTTCATTTTAACTTTGAGTTCTTGAGAAGTTGATTGAAGACACTCTCAAGGACAGAGTCTGATGTAAACAACACCAAAGCCCTGAGAGAATCATTAAAGTTTTCCTGGTCTAGTTATGGAGTAAGATTTCAAGGACCTTGTAAGAAATACACATTCCTGTTTTAAGGGAAGTATTTTATTTTATTTCTGTTTACACCAGAGGTGATTGCAGCATTCTGTGATTGATATTGACCCAGGGTCTCTCCTCAGCAGCTCTGGCCTGCTCACAGAAGCTGTGCCTGGAGCTCTGACCCAATGTGGACAACCTTGCTCCACATTGCCCAGCCCCATCCTGTCTGTCCTCACTCCCCTGGGCCCTGCTGTGCTTGCAGAGCTGGCTGCACTCAGCCTAAGAGGGGTTTTCCCTTTTTGGGGTTTTTTGAAGCAATCTGAAACTCCTGAGTTTCCCCAGTGCAAACAGACACACTGCTCAGGTGTGTGCCAGCCCCAGGTGCCACCAAAGCCCCTGCAGAGCTGCCCTGGGCCAGCTGTGAGGGTGGATCATCAGCCCAAGCTGCACTGGGCCCCTGCAAGGGGCTGTGGCCATGGGCATTGCACTGACCCCACTGCTGGGTTTGGCTGCCACGGCCACCGAGACAAATTAAGCTGTCCTTGGAAACACTGGGGAGGACTAGGACATACTGGGGAACACTGCGAACGCTGTGGGAGACACTGGGGCATACTGAGAGTGACACTGGGGGATACTGGGAGAAACTGGGGACACTGGGGATATTGCAGGGAAGACCGGGGGAGAATGGGACGTCCTGTGGATGACTTGGGGAGGATGGGGGAACGACTGGGAATGAACTCGGGTGTGTTGGGATAGATTGGGCTGCACTGGGAGGAACTGGAGGGGCACTGGGGTTGTACTGGGTTCTACTTGGGATGAAATGGACTTTACAGGGGTTACACTGGTCTGTACTGGGAATGAACTGGGTTGTATTGGAAGGGCCTGGAGGAGGGTAATTTGGCTGTTCCCAGCTACAACGCATCCCATTTGCCGAGGCTCCCGCCCATCAGCAGTTGCAGCCAATCAGCATCTGGGATCTGGGTCTGGGGGCGGCTCCTGAATGGGCGCCATAGTTCCTATTGCGTACATCTCCCATCATGCCCCGCGGCTAAATACAGCCACATTGGATCCGGGACTACAACTCCTGTCATGCCCTGCGCTTCATAGAACCACGGGATCCGTCCCCATCTGTCCCATAAGTGTCCCCCACACCCTCCAGGATCCCTCAGTATCCCCTCAGCGCCCATTCGAGACCGCCCAAAGCGTCCCCGGACCCCCTGAGTGCTCCCAATCCCACAGATACCCGGTACAGCCACTTCTGGGAATTCATCTCCTCTCATTCCCCGCGGCCCCAGAGCCCATCAGAACACACTCCCGCGCCTAAAACTCCTGCCGTGTTAGAGCTCCGAGACCTCCTCCCAAGGGCTCCCGAACCGTTTACGTTCCCCCAAGGGCCTCAAGTCGCGGCTCCGACGCAAAAGTGTCACCCAAGTGCCTTCTCTGACCCCCAAACATCGCGTTCGAGCCACTTCCGGGACTACAGCTCCAATCATGCTCCGCAGCGCACGTCAGGCAATATTCCAGACGGGACTTCATCTCCCGTCGAGCCCCGCGCCCCACCGAGAGCCATTGCAGCTACGCCTCGAACTCCCGCGATGCTCCGCGACCCCGTTTAACTGTTTGATACCCGCGCCTACAATTCCCAGCACTCCCCGCGCCCCGAGAGCCCCGTTCGACCCCCCCACCAAGGGTCCGCCCGGACTCCGAAGGGCCCCAAATTCCCCTCCCTGACCTCCAAGGGCCCCCCCGGACCACCCAAGTGCTGCCCTTGACCCCGAACTGTCCCTCAGAATCCCTGAGTTCCCCTCCAAGTGCCCACCCAGCTCCCCCGAATGTCCCCCAGACCCTCATGTTCTCTCTGAATTCCCTCCCCAGAACCAAAACTGCCCCAAATGGGCCCCAGAAATGTCTCCATGGATCCCAAAGTGGCCCCTTTTACCCTGTCTGTGATAATGATAAAAATGATGACAAAAGAATTTAAAATAGGACCAATTAGCATTAAGGAGGAGAAATCAATAGCCACAATGGTCAATGAATTAATGAAGGGAACTGTGTTACTTGGAAACAATGACCATTAAATTTTTTGCTTGCTAAAAATGCATAGATTTTAAAACATAAATATTAAAATTTGGTAATACAAATATAGAATAAAAGTATTATAAATAAATTAGAACAAATAATTGTCATTTATTAACTCATTACTTTTTTTTTCCAGGAAAATGCATAAATTTTTTATGCTTTGGGATGTCATTCTGTAAGAGATAGTCCATAGATCCCTCATCAGCCTCACAACCGCCAGCAAGGACGGAGATTGAAGCCCTTCCCAAGGACTGAGATGAGACCTTTAAAATTCTAACCCAGGGGTGCTGGCCTGACTGGAGCGGGATGTCTGCCATAGGAAGAGGGAGGTTTCCCATAGGAACCAGTCCTGAAACAACGGGCCCCTCTCACTGCTGGCACCGGTTTGTGCTGTTGAGAACTGGACTGTCTGTACCTGTTCCCAATGGATTTATTCTCCACTGTACCCTCCATGTGCCATCCAGCTCCCCTCCCGGCAGTGGATTATACGGGAACCCTGCGTTAACCAAAGTCTTTGAGACTCTCCCTGATGTGACCAGACAGATCTATTGGCCAGACCACGAGGATTTCACCTCTCTGTTGGTAGCTGTTC
The DNA here is from genome assembly GCF_047830755.1 of Zonotrichia albicollis. Taxonomy (NCBI): domain Eukaryota; kingdom Metazoa; phylum Chordata; class Aves; order Passeriformes; family Passerellidae; genus Zonotrichia; species Zonotrichia albicollis. The sequence goes on from NC_133855.1 coordinate 3,163,375, forward strand.
CCCCCACCCAACCCTCCTTTCTCTCTCTCTCTGTCCTTTATCTCCTTTCTAATCCTTCTGTTACATTTGCAGTGGGCACTCAATAAAATGTGCATTTGTTTTGATTGAATGTCCCCTGCTGTGTGTCTTTAGGTACTGGAAAATAATGATAAATAAAGTACACATAGTTCATAGTATAAAACATAGACACCGGCCCAGGGATGGAGAGTGTGCCTCTCTCTGACCTCTGGCAGGCCAGAGAAAAAATGTTATAGATAAGAAACAATAAACAACCTTGGAAACCAGAGACGAAGAATTCAGACTCCTTTTTTAAAACACCAGGCTGGGAAAAAAGGATCCTCAGGGTCATCCCTGACTGCAGGCAACCCGAGATTGGCCTTCTGGGCTGTCTGGGTCAACATTAGAGTAAATCTGGAAGTTCTGCTTTAGCCTATTAAGCAGTGTTGCTGGGGTCTCGTCTTTTTCCTGGGTGCCTTCAAACGCAAACCTGGTATTACTCCTTGTGGGGATTGATTCTTTTATCCCTCTGCTCATCAGGGACCTGTAATCTCTCATGTTCCTTCTCCCTTCTTCTTGACCAGGGTCCCAGTCAGGCTCCACTGAAGGCATTTTTTGGTCACCTGGGGGCCCGGGCTGGTTTTCTTGCTCCCAAATTTTCATTCCTGCAGTTCTTATTAATCAAGTCTCTTCTGGGGAAAATAGGATGTTAAAGATGGAGTTCAATTCTCCCCATATATAAATATTAGGGCCTAAAAATGGATCAATTTGATTTGCTATTCCTACTGGGTCTTCCACTAAATTTCGCAATTCTTTCTTAAAGTTTCCAACTTTGGATGCAGTCAAGGGAGCATTTACAAATCCAATCTCACTGGCCACCCTGCACATGGAAACTTCTCTGAGGGGGAACAATTTTTCCACTTTAGGCTCCTTGGACCGGGCGTTACAACATCAGCTGTGGAGGCTGACTGGGTAACTTCACTCTTGGGCATGAGATTGTGAGATGTTGTTTGGCTTCTCATTTGTGGTGGGGGAGGCAGAGCAGGAATTTGCTGGTGAATAAGGGGTCCCTGAGATGGCAGAGGTAAGGGGACGGTAGTGAAGGGTAAAGAGAGTAAGGAGAGGGTTGAGGGGAAGGTGATGGAGGTATAACTGGGTTAGGAGGTGGTAAAGGAATGACAGCAGGGAGAGGAGGAGGAATTGGGTCCACAGCAAGAGGAACTGGAGGAAGGATTTGAGGTACTGTAAGGGTAGGAGGAGGTAAGTGGTCAAGGGGAGTCCCAGTTTTTGTCAGCCTTCCCTGCCTCTCCTTGTTTTATTTTCCTAGCTTGCTTTCCCTCTTTTAATTTATCGACTCTTGCATTTTCCTCCTCTGAGGTGTACTTTAGACAACAGGTTACATTCTGAATGTGATGGGCCTTTTGCAAGAACTTGGGGAAAGAAAAGAAGGTGCATCATCTTTGGACAGAGAGGCAGGTAACTCAGGAAATGTTTAAGGATGTTGTAAGGTCATGCAGAAAAAAAATTAGAGAGGTGAAAGCTAAAGGCTAAACCAGGCCACTTCTGTGAAGGAGAATAAAAAGGTTTCTAAAAATACATCAATGGCAAAAGGAGGTACAAAGCCAGTCTTTTGTCATTATTGCGGGAGATGTGGTTACCAAATATGAGGGAAAGGCTGAGGTACTTAACGCCTTCTTTGCCTCAGTTTTCAAGAATAAGTGAAGTTGTCCTCAGGACAAGTGTTCTCCTGAGCGGGTAGTTCACACAGGGAGCAGAACAGCCCCCTGTAATCCAGGAGCAAGCAGCTGGGGACCTGCTGAGCCACTCAGATGCTCCCAGGTGTTTGTGGGAGCAGATCGGATCCATCCCAGGGGGATGAGGGAGCTGTGGATGAGCTCCCCAAGCTGCTCTCCATCATTTACCATCAGTGCTGGCTCAGCAGGGAGGTTCCAGAGGACTGGAAGTGCCAATGTGAGCCCATCCCCAAGAAGGGCTGGAAGGAGGAGCTGGGCAACTCCAGGCCTGTCAGCCTGACCTGGGTGCCCGGCAAGGTTATGGAACAGATCACCTTGAGTGCCATCACAGGACACCCACAGGATGGCTGAGGGATCAGATCCAGCCAGCGTGGATTTCAATATCTGCACTGATGATCTGCATGAGGAGACTGAGTCCAGCATCAGCAAATTTACAGATGACACCAAGCTGGGTGTGAGTGTGGATGTGCTGGAGAGTAGGAGGGCTCTGCAGAGGGACCTGAACAGGCTGGATCCAGGGCCCAAATCCAACAAGGTGAGGTTGAACAAGTCCCAGTGCCGGGTCCTGCACTTTGGCCACAACACCCCCTGCAGTGCTACAGGCTGGGGACAGAGTGGCTGGACAGCGGCCAGGCAGAAAGGGACCTGGGGGCACTGATGGACAGCAGGCTGGACATGAGCCAGCAGTGTGCCCAGGTGGGCAAGAAGGCCAATGGCTCCTGGCCTGGATCAGGAATGGTGTGGCCAGCAGGAGCAGGGCAGCGATTCTTGCCCTGCACTCAGCACTGGTGAGGCCACACCTCGAGTGCTGTGTCCTGTTCTGGGCCCCCAATTTAGGAAGGCCATGGAGGGGCTGGAGCGTGTCCAAAGAAGGGCAAGAAGGCTGGGGAGGGGTCTGAAACACAAGTCCTGTGAGGAGAGGCTGAGGGAGCTGGGGTTGTTTATCCTGGAGAAGAGGAGGCTCAGGGAGACAAGGCAACATCAGGGCACAGGTTGGACTGGATGATCTCCAAGGTCTTTTCCAACCTTGCTGATTCGGTGACTCTCTGGAACCACCCTTGAAGCAGTTGCAAGAGGAGCCCTGCACCTCCTCTTCAGCAGCTCCAGCAGCCCAGGTCCCTCAGCTTCTCCTGCAAGCCCCAAAGCCCATCCTGTCAGTCCTGCAGAGCCTCTGCAGCTCCTCCTCATTGCTCAGAACAGGGAGCCCCAGAGCCAGACACAGCAGCCCAGATGTGCCCCCCTGGCCTGGGGTGCCTCTGGCAAGGGAGCAGCACCAGGCACTGCAGGAGCCTGCAGACAATTCCTGTAGCACTTGTAGGATGATCCTGCTGCCCAAGAGACGTTCCCATGGTGCAAAGTCAGGAACTGCAATGGGGAGTGGGGCCAGAGAGGAACGGGCAAACAGGGATGGGCTGTTTGCAGGGGAGGAGACAGCAATGGGCAATAGGAAGAAATCTGGATCAGGAAAGAAAGCAAAGATGAAGCCAAGGAAATTCTTCGGGCAGTTTGGGAGTGGCTGCCAGGCAGCCCTGGCTCTGAACAACAGCATCTGCAGTGGGGCAGGAAACTCCCAGCTCATGGGAACAAACTTTCTGGCTGACTGCAGAGGCTACGACAAACCTGAGTGGTTTCCCTGGTGTCCCCCAGCCCTTGCTGGCCCCAGGGGCTGATGGCATTTGTGCTCCCTCAGGTTCATGTCCCCAGACCAACAGCATGGGGGTGCTCCCCCTGCTCTGTGCAATGCAAACAGGGACTGCTGAGCCAGTGCTGCCGTGTCTGTGCCTGCAAGGATGGGGCACCTGTGTGAGCTGGGGGAGAGGCCAGGGCTGCAGAGGGGGGATGTTGTTGGCAGCTCCATGAGGACGCTCTGGGACGCTTTCCTGGGCTGTGCAGCGCACTGGGGATGGATCAGCCCCTGCTCTGCTGCTTCTTCCCATCTGCCCCAGGGCCCTTGCAGAGCCCCAGCCATGCTGTTTGCCCCCAGCCTGCTCACGGCCAGCCTGGGGCTGCTCACGGGGCTTTTCTGTGCTGAGCATTGGCCTGGGTGTGTTCTTGAGAGAGCCTGGGCAATGTGATAAATAGGTATGATTCGTGCTGATAAAAATTTTAACAGTAATAAATATTGATGCAGTAATTATTATTTGAGAATAATAAAACAGTTAATAGTTAAAAGTTGTAATGCCAAAGAAGGAAGGGAAAGGAGGGGCTCCACCCACCCCCCCTTCCCAGGAGATGTTCTCAAGGACCACAGGAAAGAAGCTGAAGATACAGTTGCTAAAAATGACCAAGAACCTGGTTGGGTCCAAGAAAATGCTAACTATAAAGGACTAATTGTTTTGATATGTAGATGCAGTGATATGTTAGTCTTGGCTTACATTGTACTGGCTTGGTGCGCATGTGTAACCCAAAGGTGAATTAAAGGACAATGAGGAAGACTACAGGGCCTTCATCAGTGACGACCCCCAAAGACTTGTGCGACCACCAAACTGAGTGGTGGCGCATGCGTGGTAAAGGTGGTAATGAAGGCGGAGACAGAAAAGTGACAAACCAAAAATAGGAGGAGATGGCATTGACACATGGCATATAAGGGGTGACTTTCACTTGGCAAGCTTGTACGTGAAGTGGCAAGGGTCATTGAACCCTGCCCTCCGTACCCCGCGGTTGTTTTTGCTTATGCGCTATTATTTGAACCAAATTATCCCTGATTTATATATATATATATATTTAACTATTTAATTTAAATTGTTACTACCTTAAATATTGTTTGGGTTTTTTTTATGATGGGATAATTGGGCAAACATAACACATACAATCTGAGAAAAACTAAATCACAATAATTTATAGAATTGTGACATAAAAGTTCGGAATAAATTAAAAATTGGAATAGAAGCCGCTGAAAAAGCTGATGAGTACCCCTATAAATACCTGTAAGCCTCAACTCTCGGTGTGCAGTTGGAGGGAAAACTTCCCCCACTGTACCCAGTGCTGTATTGCTCATACTTTGCTATATTAAACAATAAATTGATTGCTGCTTGAATATTGGCCTAGTCAAGCTTCTTATTCATAACAAAGATGACAGAAGGGCTAAATTAGTAGCATAAAGAAGGAGAAATCAATAGCTGATAGTTGTCAATTAATTATTAAGGGAATTATGTTACTTAGAACCAATGATGAAGAATTCTATTGCTTGCTAAAAATGAATTGATTTTCATCTCAATTTAGAAACTGAGTAATAAAAATACGGAATGATAATATTATAAAAAAGAAAAATATAACTATAATTTTAGTAATTATTACATTTTAATTTTCAAGGAAAATGCAGAATTTTTTTTAATGTTTTGGGATGTCAGTCCCAGGTGGGCCATGTCAGACATGGTGAGGCTGGGGGTGAGGAGCAGCTTGGCCAAACAGGCTCAGCCTGCAAGGGGCTCATTCTTCTCCATGCCCAGACCTCCTCAGGAGACATTCAGCATCAAGACCATGTGGGGAATGCTTCTGTCCCCTCTTCTCTGAAAGGGAATGCTTCTGTCCCCTCTTCTCTGAAATGTAAAGAGAAATATATTCTCTTGACTAAAACCAAAAATCATGAGGTGCATTTTGAAATCTTCCTCCTGAAGAGAACTCCAAACTGACTCCAATCCCTGCACAAGCCCTGGAGACTCAACGACAATGGAAGGGAGACAAAGAGCTCCTGAGGGCTTTCTGTATTTTAATCAGCCCCACGCTGGATTTGGGGCTGGATCCAGGATCCTCAGGCTCGCAGAGAAGGATGGAGAAGCTGCTCAAGGAGTCAGCAGCAAAACTCCAAGTGCCTTGGAGCGTGGCTGAGCCCCAGGGAGGGCAGGGAGTGCCAAAGGCTGCCCAGGGCCTGGTGAGAGCAAATCCTTGAGTGCAGGATTGCAGGGAGCCCAAGGCTCTGAGCAGGGAACTGCAATGCTGAGCAAGGCCTGGCAGAGCTGGGTTTTCTCTCCTTTCAAGAGTCTCTGGGTGGGCACTGTTGGTTTCAGGTCCATGGTCCCTGTGCTGCTCTTGGCCTGCTCTGGTTGGGGTGACAAAGGCAAAAAGCTCTGACCACGGTCCTGATGTTGTCTTATATTTCCTCTGGTTAGAGGTGTTATTTTAATTCTTCATTTGCATGGTGGCTTGTTGTTCTAGGGGTATTTGTTAGGTCATTCTTTTCTTCCTGGTCTTATGGGATTGTCATATTTGGTTATTGGGTGAAATAATCCTCTTTTTTATGGTGTCGGGTGGTTCACCATCTTAGATGAGAGTGGGAGTGATAGTAAAAGTTTTAAAATCATAATATTCAGGAATTAGAAAGAAGCTAGACTCAGTGGGGCCCTGGAAAAATGTTTAAAATGGACTCTGAAAATGTTAGGCTTTGTGTTTGCCAGATCATGTGAAATTGCATTTACTTAAGCAGTATATGATAAATGATATAATTGTTAGATGTGATGATTGTTTAGTTATTAAATACAATAATTGTATAATCATAAGAAGAATAATGAGAAACTATGTTAGAAGTTTGAGGGGGACCACAACCAGACCATGCTTGGATGAAATCTATGTATACAATAGAACAATATAAGTTTAATTATTAACATGAAAGTTATATAACGATAGACTATAAAAACATGTTCATCCCGAATGCATGTTGGAGACAGATTTGGGTTTGTACCCCTGACACCCAGAGCTCTTCAATAAAAGCACCTGCATAGAACCATTCTCGTGATTATGTGCTTCTGAACACTAACAGGAGCAGTGGGGGGAACACCTGACGTGAAGGGGTTTACATAATTATAAATCCTTTAACTAGCATTGGAACTTGATATAACTATAAAACATTCAACAAACAATCTATGACTAACATTGGAACTTTATATTAACTCCTTTAACAATGAACTTTATATCAACTCCTTTAACAATCGATTCTCCACAATTTCCCCCTCTAATTGTTCCAATTCGCTCAAGCCTGCATCAATTAGCAATTACTTCTTCTTGAAAGTACAATTGTTTTATAATTTTTAATACTGGTTGTAAATTTGCTTGTCATCCTCAGATTCTTGATCATTCATTATCATGAATACTTTTACTTCTTTCTTATTAATCTCTTCTGGTATCATTACACTTGCTTGTACAGCAGATGTTACAACTCGGATTATACAGGGGAGCATGCAAGGCAAGAGGATCAAACTAGCAATTTCACATAAAATGAAAAAGTGGTTTTTTTCCCACCAGTTTCCTTTTAATGACCAGAAATTGTCCCACCAGCTGGTATCGAATGTAGGGGTCCACGCTTGTGTTCCAACATAGACTAACTTCTGGATTTCCTTTGAGATATTTCTAATGACTTCATTACAGTCATCTATTTCTGAGCAGCACTCAGAGGAGTTTAATTTTCCACATGTGCTTCCTTCATGGGCTAGTACATAATCTACTGCTAGTCTGATGTGATACACCACAGTTCTAGTCTGGGATAGTTGGTCATTTATGTGGTCTAAAGCCAGACAGGCTCGGTTCGATACCATCACGAGTACTGCTTGCAATCTCAGAATCCGATTTAACCCCCTATAAATTGGGGTCCGGTGTCTCCAGGACCCATCTTGAGCCCAGGTCGCCGGTCCATAAAAGCAAATTATTTCCTGGGGAGTCCATACTGTGTTTTTCCGTGTCTGGGTTCCTCCAATTTCAATTAAGTTTCTTTTTGGTCAGCTAGATCTGTTCAAATCATCACATACTGGGACCCCTTGGTTCGATCCAGACTCTTTTGGGAGTAAGAAAAATGACGGTTTATTAATTCCCATAGTGCAAGTGCTGCTCCACTCCCCGGGTAATTCAGTGTAAGCCACATTCCCACATATCCAAACCAGGTTTTCTGGAGCTTTCCAAGAAGCATCATTAATAGCCATTGGAAATTCCCAGTATTTGGATATTTCTCTCACTCCCCAGAATGAGTTTCTTCCTTTTCCAGTACACTCATGGAATTTAGATCCTTCTTGGTAGACACACCCCATTTCTTTCTTCCCAATGGACCAGTATTCAGTGGGCTCTCTAGGGATCTGTCTAGCTACTGGATGGTTTACTTTTAAATATCTTTTACAGGACATATCTCCTACTGGGGTTTTATACATTTTCCCTTTCCTAGAGATACACTACTCTTCTCCAATTATTTTAGACGTTAATTCCCACCATTCTTTTCCTCTTTGTCCAATAGCTGGTACTTTTTGTCTTGTTTGTGTCCATTTTAAGATATCTATTGGTCTTAAGCTGACCCCTTCCCAAGGCCAGACTTTGGCCATTTGTGTATTTCCACAGATCGAGCAATTAGTTACATTCAACTCTTTACTGATGTTTTCCACTAAATCTATGAACAAGTTTTCCCACGAGATGTTTCTAGGTCTTCTTTTTCAATTTATTGATGTTACTTCTTTCTCTTTCATTAAGTCTGCTGTGCCTTTTTGATTGGACTTATGTTCAAAGCAAAGCCAAGCATCTCCTATAGGACACTCCCCAGGCAGTCCTTGCTGGTAAGTGGCTATATTTTGTGAAATCCAGTAAGTCTTCCCTTCCCCTTGACAGGTTGCTAACAGAGAGAGGTTGGCACAGTTTAAGTTTAAATTTGTATGTACTCATATTAAAGATCTGGTTTCTTCCCCTCTGTAAAGGGGGTAGTAACATTTAGCACATGGGCTCTTCTGACTTCCCAGCGTGTTGTTAACAAGTTCGAGCAGTAAGAGCATTCCCAGGAGTCTGATATGAGGCATTCCCCTAAACTCTACATCTACTGAGCTGTACCCAGTAATTGGAGTGGCTGTTTTTAGGCGGACTGTAGACTCACCCAGCCTTGCCTCCTGGTTATGCTTTTCTCTGACAGAAGAGCTCGTTGGTGTTAGTACAGAGTTTTTTATTCTCTCAGTGTCAACACATTTGACTTTTCTTTGCTGTTGCTCCTCAAGGTGTGGTGACCTGGTTCTTAGTCCGGCACGGTGGCCCAAACCCCAGGGTCACTCGGTCCATATGCTCCTGACACAAACGTGGTGGACAGCAAATGGCATTTATTGAGGGGTCACACGGGTTTTTATAGCTTGGGCAGTCAGTGCCAAGCCAGAAACTGCAATGGGGAGTGGGGCCAGAGAGGAAAGGGCAAACAGGGATGGGCTGATTCAGGGGAGGAGGAAGGGATGGGCAATGGGAAGAAATCTAGATCAGGAAAGAAGGCAAAGGAAAAAGACAAGGAAATGCTTGGAGCAGTTTGGGGGTGGCTGCCAGGCAGCCCTGGCTCTGAGTAACAGCGTCTGCAGTGGGACAGGAAACTCCCAGATCATGGGAACAAACTTTCTGGCTGACTGCAGAGGCCATGACAAACCTGAGTGGTTTCGCTGGTGTCCCCCAGCCCTTGCCGGCCCCAGGGGCTGATGGCATTTGTGCTCCCTCAGGTTCATGTCCCCACACCAACAGCATGGGGGTGCTCCCCCTGCTCTGTGCAATGCAAACAGGGGCTGCTGAGCCAGTGCTGCCGTGTCTTTGCCTGCAAGGATGGGGCACCTGTGTGAGCTGGGGGAGAGGCCAGGGCTGCAGAGGTGGGATGTTGTTGGCAGCTCCATGAGGACGCTCTGGGACGCTTCCCTGGGCTGTGCAGCGCACTGGGGATGGATCAGCCCCTGCTCTGCTGCTCCTTCCCGTCTGCCCCAGGGCCCTTGCAGAGCCCCAGCCATGCTGTTTGCCCCCAGCCTGCCCACGGCCAGCCTGGGGCTGCTCACGGGGCTTTTCTGTGCTGGGCATTGGCCTGGCCGTGTTCTTGAGAGAGCCTGGGCAAGGAGCCTGGAGCCCCCAGGCCCTGGGCTGAGGCGTCAGCGCTGCCCCAGCAGTGCCCATGGCCTGTCCCTGCTGCAGCCCCGGCACTGCCACCCCCAGGGCTGTGCCCGGCCCCGAGAGCACTCAGGCCCTGCAGCAACACCAGGGCCACCAGGGCAGCGAGGCAGGGCCACGGCAGCAGCACTGGCATCACCACGTTGGCACTAACAATGACATCACTTTGTATAAAAAATATTCAAAATTTAAAACAAAGATAAAGAACCTCCAAATTGAAACTAACAAGAAGTATTGAAGATAACTTTTATTACAAGTGATTGCCAGAAACTGGCCAGCAGTTTAATGCTTCTGTAACCATCCAGTGATCAGTGTCCACACTGCAGCCTTGAGCTCCTGGTTCCTCAGGCTATAGATGAGGGGGTTAATGGCTGGAGGCACCACCGAGTACAGAACTGACAGAGCCAGATCCAGGGATGGGGGAGAGGTGGAGGAGGGTTTCAGGTAGGCAAATGTGCCAGTGCTGAAGAATAGTGAGACTACGGCCAGGTGAGGGAGGCAGGTAGAAAAGGCTTTGTGCTGTCCCTGCTCAGAGGGGATCCTCAGCACAGTCCTGAAGATCTGCACATAGGAGAAAACCATGAACAAAAAACAACAGAAACATAAAGAAATGGAAAACACCAGAAGCCCAAGTTCCCTGAGGTAGGATTTGGAGCAGGAGAGCTTGAGGAGCTGTGGGATTTCACAGAAGAACTGGCCCAGGGCATTGCCATGGCACAGGGGCAGGGAAAATGTATTGGCTGTGTGCAGCAGAGCAGTGAGAAAGGCACTGGCCCAGGCAGCTGCTGCCATGTGGGCACAAGCTCTGCTGCCCAGGAGGGTCCCGTAGTGCAGGGGTTTGCAGATGGACACGTAGCGGTCGTAGCACATGACGGTCAGGAGGGAAATCTCTGTTGAAAAGAAAATCACAAAACAAAACAGCTGTACAGCACATCCTTTGTAGGAGATGTCCATGGTGTCCCAGAGAGAATTGTGCATGGCTTTGGGGATAGTGGTGCAGATGGAGCCCAGGTCGCTGAGGGCCTGGTTGAGCAGGAAGAAGAACATGGGCGTGTGCAGGTGGTGGCCGCAGGCTATGGCGCTGATGATGAGGCCGTTGCCCAGGAGGGCAGCCAGGGAGATGCCCAGCAAGAGGCAGAAGTGCAGGAGCTGCAGCTGCCGCGTGTCTGCCAGTGCCAGCAGGAGGAAGTGCCTGATGGAGCTGCAGTTGGACATTTGCTGTCTCTGGACATTGGAACCTTTTAAAGACGGAATGACAGTGATAACTGCGGGGAGATTTCTCGCAGAAAAGTCAAAACCCTTTCTCATAGACTCATTCCTGCCACTAAACACCTCCCCCTGTCCATGTCTCAGAGATCTTCCTTCCCCTTTCTTTCTGGCGCCCTGATTGCTGCTGGCCAATGTTGTGTGAGGAGTTGGACCTTGGCCTGCTGGAAACCTTGGAGTCAGGTCTGACCCCCACTCAGTGCAGGGGAACAGAGAGGGCAAGGGCCAGTCCTAGTGTTGGGACTTGGCAAAGAATCTTCCCCTAATGCAGAGTAGCTGCCTGCATGAAGGGATGGAGATAACAGAAGGTAGATTCTTTTCCAGCTGCAGATAACAGAGAGTCCAGAGAGGCAGGAGGATTGTCTGAGGCTTAGTGTAGACGATGGGAACTGCTCTGTCCAGGTGACCTTTTCCAGCTGCCCTGCACTTGCAGATTTCTGAAATCCACTCCTGTGTTACCCTGGACAGTCAGGAGACACTGCTGAGAGCAGAGGGATACCAGGCAAACAAAGTGGCTCCTGCCTTTCCCAGAGTCAGGAGAGTGGGCTCATTGCCAGCCTCCCAGGCTGCCCTGCCCAGAGCTGCCCGGGCACAGGGAGCTGGGACACCCCATTGCTGTGCTCAGCCTGCACAGGAGGAGCCCAAGGGCTGGGCATGGCCCTGCAGCTGGAACTGCCATTGCAGAGAGCCCCTCAGCAATGCCAGCAGCACCTGGGCAAGGCAAGGAGAGAGAGAGAGCTGGGCCTGAGGAAAAGCCTTTCCCTGCCCAGCCCTGGCCTGAGGACAAGCCTTTCCCTGGCCGGCCCTGGCCAGCCCCTGCCAGGCAGCAGCAGGGCAGGACAGTGGCCCTCAGGCCCTGGTCATCAGGGAATGGGCACATGGCCGCAGATATGCCCTTCATCTCTGGGGCTGCTCTGACGGCCCAGGAGGGACTGAGGGCCCCGAGCCCCCAGGCTGAGGGCTGTGCTGGCTGCGAGGGGACACAAGAGCTGTGCTGCTCAGGGCAGTGTGTGCCTTGCAGGGCAGGCCCGGCAGGTGCCACATCTGCCCTGCAGCAGGGCCTCCCTCAGCACTGCCTCCCTCCCTGCCTGCCCACGGCTTTGCTGCTGGAGCTGTCCCAGCCTGAGTTGCTCCTGTGGCTATTACAGTGATCTGATGAGGTCTTCAGGGTGAGAGAAGGATGAGAATCTTGGTTGATGATCAGAAGGCTGGATTTATTGATATATGATATATAATACATTATTACTATACTAAAAAGAATAAGGAGAGAAGTTGCAGAGGCTGCTAACCTAAGAATAGCATAGAAAAGAATGAATAACAAAGTTCTGTGTCCAGCAGAAAGCAAGGACAAAACTCTCCTGTGAGTGGTCAGCAAATCCAAACACTCACAGAAGCCCAATCACCACTGCACTTGTTGCATTTCACACCAGCCGATTACAATTGTTTACATTCTTCTTCTGGGGCCTCAGCTTCCCAGAAAATGAACAAATCCCAAAGAAAAGATTTCTATGAAAAAATGTCTGCGACATGTGGCCCTGGACTCCTTCCCTGCCAGAGCTGCCAGAGTCCAGCCCAACCCCTGGGCCAGCCATGCCCTGCAGCTGCTGGGCCCTGCAGGGATTAAAGAACAGCTCCCCCAGCCTGGGCACCATGGAAAGGTGATGCTGCATGGATCTGGAGGCTGGGTAGGTGCAGACAATTGCTGAGGTGCCCAGGAATCCTCAGGGTGATGGTTTAAGTGTCTCAGCCCCTGCTCTACCCTGCAAAGGTTATTTTCTATTGCCACCAAGCTGAGCCAGGGAAAAGTGGGAGCACAGATTCAGGAAAGCAGAGACCCAAGCAGGAAACCCTAGCCCTGAATGAGTTCATGAAAAGTCCCCTCAGAAATGAGCTGGGCATGAGCTGGAGCTCTGGGCAGCCCTGGCTGCAGCCTCAGCTTCACCCGCTGCAGCCGTCCCTGGCAGCAGAAGCCGTCCTGCCCTGTCCCTCTGACCGTGCCCAGGGCAGCCCCGCTGTGCAGCACATCCTCCTCTTCCACCTGTGCCACAGAGAACTCACCACGCAGAGGGCTGTGAAGATCTTTCCCCAAGTGAAGTCTCAGCTTAATGTCTTCCCAATCCTGATTGCCTTCAGCCTGTCTCTGCCTGGCTCCTGTCCCCTCACTGCCTGCAGGCAGAGCCCTCAGCCCTGCTGGGCTGGGAGAAGAGCTGGTCCTGGGAAGAGCTGTTCCTTTAAAGCTCAGCAGCACAGAAACAGCAAACTGACTTTAATGAGCCTCTTGGGGATTTGGTGTTGTTTACATCAGGCTCAGTCCCTGAGAGAGTGTTCAAAAAACTTCGCAAGAACTCAAACTTAAATTGAAACTCTGAACTTTCTTGAAGTTTTAATGAGTCCCACAGATGGACACGACTGGGAAAGTGTCCCCAGGTTCCAGTTAGAGCAGAACACTGGAGGCAGTGATGACAGCTGGGGACAAACAAGGCAAAGGTGTCTCTGGTGCTGAGCAAAGCTGGATGTGTTTGAAGAATGCCAAGGGCCAAGGCCTGAGCCCCAGCCCCTGGCCAGGCAGATGCTGTCCCTCCCTCCTTGCTCAGGGCTCTTGCCGGGATGGGCACTGGCCTGTGGGGATGTGCAATTGCAAGGGCAGGAGCATGGGGCGGCCCCTGCCAGGCTGCTGAGCAGGGACAAGGAGGCAATGAGGCCCCAGGCCTGCAAGGGTCACTTGTCTCCTGCTGCTGCCTCAGGCCCAGGCCCAGCAGCCATGGCCAAAGTGCTGCCCAGGTTGGCTCTGGCAGGGCTGTCTTGCAGCTGCTGCACATGCCTGTGCCCTGTGCAGCCCAGGCTGTGCTACGGTGTCCCTGCCCTGCGCCTCTGTCCCTGCAGGCTCTGGGAACACGTTCCCCTGTACCTTTTGGACACATACCTTGGCATCTTGCAATGTTGTCCACATGGACGGCTACAGATCACCAAAACAGAAATACTCATCCCTTTTTCTTGAAAATATAGAATCATTAGTCCCTATATTATCCTTCTGTGTTTTTCATTATAATGAAACTGACCTTTCTGAATGGAAGGGTGTTTTTCTTTGTGTGTAATATCTAATACAAAAATAAAAATATTTAGGAATCATTTAAGGCATTGGCATTCATGACCATGGCACTCCATGAAGGGGCCAAGTTAGAATCCATTGTATTTAAAATCCATCTGTTTTTAAATACAACTATTTTCTGGAAGCTTGAAACATAACTGAAGAGGACAACAGGGAAGTGACATTGTCCTGCAGTCTTATGGTGCTTCTTTTTTAAGAAATTCATTTTTAAATTATAACTAACCTGATGTCACTTGTATTTTTAGAGGAAAAAATGGGTGATGAAGGGTAACTAAGGCCTATCCATAAGGCTTTAGTTACCATTCTTTAAATCTTTAAATTACTGAGCCCCAAAGTATAAGTTATCATGGTATACCATGATAAAGGGTACATTTATCAACCCCCTATGGATCACTGTTTATCTGGCCTTTGGACATGTTCATACAGACATGTTCATACACACAGACAAGAGTGCAAAAAGGTTTCTCATCTGACTCCACCACATCCCACTGCCTCTGCAGAGCAGTCAGAAAATACACATTGAGTCTAATGAGGAAACAGGGTACTGTGGAACAGTGCAGGGTACAGGTGCAAGGCAGGGCCTTACAAGCACACTGATCACCATTTATCAGCATCTCTCAGCATGACTGACTCTACTTATTTTATTATTCCTGTATTTTCCTATATCTATTTCTCTCCAAACCACCTTGATCCCTCCCTTTTTCTTCTTTGGTTCTTCCCCTAACTTTCCATATTAAGTCTAGTGAAATTCAAAAATGCTGCTTCCTTGTACCCCAATATTAACTCTGTACCACTATGCAGTAATACCAGCCATTCTGCAAAGCCATCTGTCAGGATCTGTCCTAGTGACCAGATGACTTGATGGTTCGTAGGAATGATCTCAGAGTACAAAAACCAACATGGTACAAAGGGGTTCGCAGTGATAATCAAATCAAATGCAGTTTTATTGAAATAACCAGAGCAAAAATGCAATAGAGGGATTAAGGGAGAGAAAGAGGAGAGAGAGAGGGAAGGAGAGGGGATACAGCTACCAACGTAGAGACGAAGTCCTTTGGTCCAGTCCAGTCGAGGGTCCGCCTGCTACACTGGGGAGATCTCAAGGGATCTAGCTAACTCAGAGGTTTTTATTATTGAAATTGGGGGGGGGGGGGCGGGGAGAGATACAATAGCGAACAGATGTAACAGGAAGCCCATGTTCTCAGCAGTAAATGAGAGCCATTGTTTTCTTGCTCCAGTGGTCACAACCTGCAGGCAAACATCTCGCTTCCGTCAGCTTGCCTCCCCCACACACCTCTCCCGGGCTGGGGGTTTCAGTCCCAGTCCTTGGAAGGAGCAGAGGGGCCTTTTAGGAGTTTCATGTCTCAGTCCTTGATGGAGAGGCTTCTTACATCTCAGTCTGTCTGTCACGGTGGTTGTAAAACAGGTGAGGGTCTTCTATGGGAGACCACCTGAAACACAGGAGAAGTCCAGCCCGGCCAAGAGGTGGGACTGCTCCCAGAGCTGCTATTGTTGCAAACGGGGCACTGTGCCCCCTTCTTAGCATACACCAAACACATCTGTGAAAACAATAGCTTAACACTGAGCTTTCAGATCTCAGGGCCCTGTTGGCGTGTGACTTTTTTCCTTCAGAGCCAGAGATTCTAGACAGTGGGGGGGTCTTCTCTTCAGTGGTCTCCCAAAGACGATCGTGAGGCAGATGAGGGAAAATTCTGACAGACTCTCACATGACCCTGTGACTCATGATTGTCTTGAAGGGATCTTCCTCAGCAGAGCTCTGGAGTGTTGCTGATCAGTCTTGCCATACGTTGGTAGTATACCCGGAAAAGCAGAGACAGTATGACAGGTGAGAGAGAAAAGAGAAAAGGAGGAAAAAAAAAAGGATAGGAAAAAGAAGGGGAAAAAGGGAGACAATAAACAAACATAATTAATATTGAATGTCATAACAATTTTCACAAATGGTTAATTAATTAAAACATTATTTTTATAACAATTTCAAAAAATGGTTAAAACAAATCACAAATAATCAAAGCAAAAGCAATAAACAAATCATAATATAAGCATTAGCTTAAAAAAATTCTAAAACAATTCACTAAAAATCAAAAATTATTTTCACAAAATCATAAAAGAAAGTCAGGATTACTGTAAAACACATATGCTAAATTCATAATTGCTTTGTGCCAAATGTTTGGGGATTTCCGCAGTGCAGGGGACATCAGCCAAATTGTGTGCATTAACTGTAGATATCAATTATGTCAGCTATTCACTATCTTCTAATTCATAATGACTAGGATTGCTGATAAAAATGAAACCAAACAGAATTAGTATCAAAAGGATAACAATGGGATGACACACACACTGTTCAGGACACCTGTGGCAGTAGGAGACCACCCAAAAGAGTATCCCACCACCCGTACTCGACATCTTTCTTCACTCTTTCCTTGACACGGTGTGTCTTACATTGTGATGAACAGTCACCAGGGTCTTCTGTCTGCTTTCCTTGATTTTCTTGAGGATCTCAACCAAGTTCTGATGGAGCAGCAGTTGTCTTACCAAAGAAGGTTTCATCTCAATAGGAGTAGGCATCAGTTTGTGAATCATTGTGTAGTTAGATTGCAATAGGTAGTGAGAAGTGACTGGGGCTTCACAAGAAAAAGTCACATCCTGAAATCTTAGTAAAGTTACAAGCACAGAAATTTGAATGATTTTTAGTATCTACTACATTTTCTACAAGGACAAGATCACAGATAGTTCTAAAGCATGCACATCCATTGCCTATGTATATAGGAACTGTTTCATAAGCCTCATTAGGGCAAATTTCAAAATGACAGATATTTTGCTCTGTATCTTAACAAATGTCTTGAGCTATGATTGCATTGCTTTCACAGATGAACTCTTATTGTTCTCGGGCAATACAAAATTCCAAATTAAGTTTACCATTTCTTACCAATTTGATGGGCCCATTCTCTATGTTCAGAAAAAAGAGAGAATGCCACTGTCATAATTCAGTTCTAATGCTATAACAGGGAAAATCAAATGCTCTAAGGCATTGTGTATAGTTAACACAAAAACTGTGGCTGTATTTGAAATGGGGTCATAGGTCAAAATTCACTAGGTTCCACCAGGATTGGAATTCTATTTCGAAGTCAGTGGCACTGTCCCAAATTATTTTCCAAAATTCAGTGGGAAAAGTGCTTTCTTCACCTTCTCTTATAATTGAAGCAGAAACTGACTGCATCTACAATTGTGCCTGGATACAGCTGAGAGCCAAAGAAACATTGTTTTTTGTAGCATCAAGTGTATCAATTATCAATTTGTGATCATTTACATTTGCCTTCTCCCAATTTGATAATATGTTTGATAGCAGCCACTGGTGTGTTCACAAAAGCCAATAAGAATGACTGCAGTGGTTGCTGTAATTTGATCAAATCTCTAATTGTGACAGCCAATTTATTCAAGTTCAATTAATTCACATGTCATGTGTAATATCATCACCTGGTGTTACCATAAAGGGAGGGGAAAACATTATTTCTGTCGTCCATCACTAGTGTTATCATGGTTTATCAGGTCTTCGTGTCCCTCGGAGCTCTTCTGAAAAAGTGAACACAACAGACTCTGCCATGAAAAGGCAGAAAATTAGAACAATGGAATGGTCAGAGAGGTTTTGAACAGCAGTGGTACTTCCCCTGCAGCAGCAGCGAGTCCACCAAAACCAGGTTATCCGGGGTAATGTGCTGGATTCTTGAAATCATCTGGTCTCTGTAGTGAAGGAATTATGCTTGGAGCTGTCGGGCAAAAAGCAGTGATTTTGGAGCACTCATTTACCCCCCATCTATAGTAAGAGGTGTGAGAAGTCCATTCAGCCTTTTCACCTTCTGCCCAGTCCTGCACACTTTTGACAGTAAAGTGAGAAACATTATCAGGTTGAATTTCCTGTGGTTTTAGGAAAATCCCAAACCATCCTTGCACTGCTTTAACGGTATTATTTCCTGTAGCTCTTTTAAAAGCATCAGCCTGGACCAACCCAAATATAAATATAGCACAGGACTCGGTGTAAATACAGACAAGAAAGTAATTCTGTCCCTCACTTTGGAAAATGCTCCAAACAGTTAACAGTTCCCCAACCTGGGCATTGTCCTGGTCCTTTCTGTTAGCAGAAGCAGGGGAGAGAGGAGGGGTTGCTTTAGTCACAGAGGCAGGTTTATTTTGGCTGCTACCCAAGCTCCCAGTTTCTTGGATTGCCCAGTTCTCCTCCACCTCCCTGGGAGCCAAGCCAACCACAAACACCCCTTCTCAGGCAGTGTACCTTTTCTCAGCATCTTTGAAACCACAGGAATAAAAACCAACAGTCTTTGTCAGACCTTCAGGACCCTGCTGCCAAATGTGTACTGAAAGCTGTGTAGAGGCAAATACCCACTCCACCTGAAAGGGATCTGTGGGATGGATAGGGTCCAGTGCCTGATGAGCTGTCACTTCAAAAATCAGAAATTGCAATGTTTCCTTCTGAGAAGAAGTCCAATCCCATTTTATTCTCTTTCTCAGCAAGTCATAAAGGGGAACAAAAGGGTCATTCTGGTTACTAAAAGGTTTATCTGGTCTTTCTGTAGGAGACATAGCTACTATGGTTTTCTGAAGGAGAATTGCTGTAAGTTTAAGTGTTCCTGGAAGCCCTTGAGTTAAAGCGGTCATACTTTCACGCTTTACAGGTGATTTTATTGGTGACTCAAAACCAGAAATTAATTTACTTTCACTAATCAATTGCAGGCAGCCGGATTTGTGAATGTTTTCCAGGAGTTGGCCAGGGGTACCGACCGAAGGGTGTCCATTTTCCAAGGGGTTAAGCCCCCCTGCCCAATGAGCTGTGTGCTGATTTGGGGACCATGGTATGCATCTGTCTGCTGTTGTTAGGAACACCCCATGTCCCCAGCACCCACCAGCTCTTGGTTCTGACAAGAGAATCTGATCTCCCCCAGTGAGAGACACTTGACAAATGTGTTCTGTTTTTCTAAGAGGTTTCATGTTATTACAGCAGTGTTTCCTGCAATTTTTCATCAGACCTCATTCTTTTTGAGGGCAATTTTGACTAATGTGAGGAGTTTCTTTCTCCTCTGTTTCTTTTGAGAAATCAGTGTTCTGTGAATTTTTAACATGCTCCTCTCTCAGGGCAGCCCGTAACAAGTTATTTACATTTCTTTCTTCATCCAACTGTTTTTGCAAAACTTCAACTAGGTTTTGAAGGGAGTCAATGATAGCATTTTCCTCACTTTTTCACTTAAAGCGAGTTTCTATGGCTGCTGTGAGGCAGGCGCCCAAGACTGAACAGAGGATGGTTTTATTTGATCCCAGTTTGAATTTTGATTCATGTTGTAAAGAAGATATTCTATCAATAACATTTTCTAAGTTAAACCAGTGGCAGCTTGCCCATTTCTCTCCCCCTGGAGAAGGTGTGGCATTGTATTTAGCAAGCAGAGCATAAAATTCAGCTTTACCTTTTGCACTGAAGTTTTTAGTCATTTTGTGAGGGGACCAAAGCTACACCAGGGAGTTAACTTAAGTTACACAAATCACACAGCCTTTCCACTGTCTCCTTGCTTCCCTGGGTAGTTGAAGAGACAGAATCAGTCTGGGAGGCTCTGTGAGGTTGCTTCAAATTTGTCTCTTCCTTCCCAGACAGCACAGATACGCACTCACATGAACACACGCACACAAATGTTTTCTTTGTGAGGGGACCAGAAACCTATAACAGGGAAAAAGCCACTCAGCCATTGCTGGGCTGCCCCTCGCTCCCTGTGTAGGTGAAGGGACAATATCTCTCTAAAAGGCACTGCTTAATTACTTCAAGTCTGCCCCTTCCCTTTTAGACAGTCCAGGTACACAAAATAAAAAATACAGCAGTAAAAAACAGTAACAGGTTCAAATTCAGCTCAAATACAACAGTAACAGGTTCAAATTCAACTCAAATACAACAACATCAACAGTATCAATATCAATATCAGTAACAGCATCAATATCAGGATCAGGAGAAGTATCAGTGTCAGTGTCCGTGCCAGTAAGATCAGTAACAAAAGTGACAGTAACAATTTCCCCTGTTTTGCACCGAAAAATCTTTTGTGTCAATTCCAGAGCCTGTGTGCACAATCGAGTGTGAGATTTGGCTTTGGTGTGTGCAGTCTGTGAGAGGTTACAGACTACACAAAACCTGCAAAATCTCACTGGCTACTGGAATCCTTGTCCGTGACGCCATATATGTGATGGTCCGCCCGAAGTGAACGGGTGATGAATGATTTTTGGATGCAAAAATAACCAACAAAGGCACAGGGGTTTGCAGTAGCAAATCAACAAGATGGAATTTATTGATAATAACTACAGCTAAATAGGCATTGGTTAGAGGATCCGGGGAAGAAAAGGATAGGATAAGGAAAAAGGAAGGAAAGAAGGTTAGGGAATGGGGTATAGCTACCAAGACGCGATGTCTTCGGGGTCCCGCCACCGATGCTCGCTGGTACACGTCTTGGGGAGATCTCAGAGAGGCAGCCGAACTGAACCCCAGATATACTGTTCTTGGTTGGGGGAAGGGTGGCCAAAATTAGGTTTCCATGGAGGGGAAAAGGATAGATTATTCCATTGTTTTCATGGCTGAATGCTCACAGGCACGTTTACTCTGGGCAGGTTCTCCCCCTTCCCTGAGTTGGGAGGGGGTACAGTCCCAGTCTCTGGAAGGAGGTTGCCAGGGGGGTGCCAATAGGGTGCCAGAGGGGTTCTTGGTTCTTTGATGAGGGGATTTGCATCTCTGTTGGTCCGTCACGGTGGTTGAAGACAGGCAAGAGGCGTCTTCTCTTGGAGGTGGGGGGAGCCACCCCAGAGCTCAGTCTAGCCAGGTCTGAAGTTTGGAAGAAAGTCCAGTTCCATTGTTCAGAACAGGGCAGCATGCCCCTTCGAGTACAGCATGGCATGTTCTGCAGACACCATCTGTAAACACACTAAATACGCATGAGACTTTCTTTCCCAACTGGCTCAACAGTTTTTAACCCTTCAGTGGTCCTTTTCTTATGACAATTGTGAGGCAAAAACTGAAGGATTTCTGGATGGACTTCCACACAGGGCCTGTCCGTCACGGCTGCCTCGGGGCTCTTGGTGGGCCAGGGGGATGTGAGGGGCAGCAAGGACAAATGCCACAAACCCTTCTGACACTCCAGATCCTCAGGGAACTGACGGCCAGTGTGACACAGCGGGGCCTCAAGGAAACAAGAGGCCTTTGTGAGCCTGCAGGGCTGCGACACCCCAGAACACTCAAATGTTGGGGGCAACCAAAGGCTCCTTTACTTGACTTTGCTGCACAGAAGAAACACCAACCAGATATTCTCAATAGGTCAGAATGACACAGTTTTACTGGCAAAGTACAAAAATCAAAGAAACTTTGGAAAAGGATTCAATGTAACATCCAATTCAACATAAAACACTTGTCATAGCAGTAACTTCATTAACTTGGCCCATTTAACCTGGAAACCTTTAAACACTTCAGCTGTTGAGGTACCCAAATATGTTCCATAGGAAAAGCATTAGAAGGAGAGGAAAGAAAGAGACAGAAAGACAGAAGCTCTATAGAAGGACACCCATATGGCTCCCATCTCCTGGAGTTCCAGCATGGGTGAGACACAAACCCCAGGAGAAGGAGAGTTCATACCAGGGGCTCACCTTGTGTGCTGTGTTTTTAAGCCCCTGGGCCTTTGTGGAGCTCCCCCTAGGTGGGATTTGTAATTGCTTGGGCAGTCAGGGCTGGGTTAGCACTGTCCCCACTGTGTGACTGAGTGACAGCTCATCCCAAGGAGTCTCGGGACGTTGATCTCATCCAGACTCTCACAGTGACCATGGTGACACTGAGGAACCTGACTGAACCAAGGGTCAGATGTGACAATGTGGGTCCAAGGACAACATGGTGAGACTGGGGAACCTCACTGAACCAAGGGTCAGATGTGACAATGTGGGTCCAAGGACACCATAGTGACACTGAGGAACCTCACTGAATCAAGGTTAAGATGTGACAATGCAGGTCCAAGGACACCATGGTGACACTGGGGAACCTCACTGAACCAAGGGGCCCTTGTGACACAGCGGGGTCTCATGGAAATGAGGAATCCATTGTGAATGATAAGGAAGATTCATTACAGACAATTTGATGGGTGAAAGTTTTGGTGTTAACATCTTTGAAATGGTCTTAATGTCTCCATTAACTTTATTACAGAGTCTAGACAGCTTGGCTCCTGAAACAGACATGTGGGTCTGCATGAGCTTGAGTTTATGAACTTTGGGGTAAAATTACAGGTTTGAGAGGGGAATATGTGACAGGTGGTTTGGGAAGGCTGAACCTTCCTAGTACCTCGGCCAATGGGGACAGGAAGAGGGCAACGTGCAGCCGGGAGTTTGGATAAAAGGAGCCTGCACCCTCTGAAACCTCGAGAGAGAAAACCCTGTGTGTGTGTGCCTTGGTGGACTCTTTCCCTTTATTGGAATAAAGTTTCAGGACTCCTCTGACTCCTTTATGGACACTGGCTTTTCATAGTGTGATTTTATGTACATGACATTACGGAATGTCATGGAACCAAGCAGCCGTTGGGACACATCAAGGCCCTGTTGGAACAAAGAAACCATTGCTGACAATACAGAAACTCATGGATCCAAGGGGCCATTGTGTCAATGCAGATCCATGGACACCATGGAGACACTCTGGAACCTCATGGAATCAAGGAGACCATTGTGACACTCTTGTGCCTCATGGAATCGAGGAGACCATTGTGAAACTCAGGGACTCTATGGAACGAAGGCTCAAGGATGAAGATGTGGGGCCATAGAACCAAGGGGCCATTGTGACACAGCGGGGCCACATGGAGCCTAAGGGACATGGTGACACCTCAGGGCTTTGTGGAACCAAGAAGCCATTGTGACAATGCAAGACCTCATGGAAGCAAAGATCCATTATGACTCTACAGAAGCAAGGAGAACATTGTGACAAGGAGAACATTGTCATCACACTAGAGGGACTCAAGGATCCAAGGAGACCATTGTGATACTGTGGGGCCCCATGGAATCCAGGGAACAGGTCTTGACTGTTTGACTGGCTTGGCCTTCTGGGGGCCATCTGACAAGTCTGGCTGAGCTTGGCATGTCAAGGGCTGCTTCTCATTAGCCCCTGAAGCACTGGGGCTCTGGGCTGTCCTTCCTATGGAAAGAACTGTCCCTCTTTCCAGGTGTCCATTGCCAAAATTGGGATTCTTTCTCCATTTTTCCTTATATGCAAAGATTGTTCCCAGATGAAATCAGCCAGGACAGACAGATCTTTCTGGCTTGGCCACCCCGAGTCCACCTCTCATCTGCCTATGAAATATTGGGGCCATGTGCTTTTCTTTCCTATGGGAAGAAAGCACTTTTCATGTCCAGGTCCCCATGGCCGATGCTGGGAACCCACCTCCAATTCCATATATCCAAGCATATATCCCAGACCAAAACCTGCTAGAAGATACAAATCTGGCTGGCTTTGGCTTCCTGAGGGCTGTCTCTCATCTGCCTTTGAAACACTGGGGCTCTGGGCTTTCCTAATGAAAAGAACTGTCCTTCATGGCCAGGCACCCACAACCAAATCTGAGACTCCACCTCCAAAATTCCCTATATCCAAGAATTTGCCCCAGATGAAAAATGTCAGGAGGTGTCTGGCTCTCTAGGCCCATGCGTGGCCACCTCTCATCTTCTTCCGAAAAATTTGGGCTTTGCACTTTTCTTTCCTCTGGAAAAACCATCCACCTTGACCTGGTGCTTATGGCTGAAACTGGGATTCCACCTCCAAAACTCCATCCATCCAAGGATTGCTCCCAGGTGAAAGCTGCCAGGACAGACAGGTCTGGCTGCCCTTGGCCTCTTGGGGGCTGCCTCTCATCTGCTTTTGAAACACTGGGGCTCGGTGCTTTCCTTCCAATGGAAAAGAACCTTCCTTTTCATCATCATGTCCAGGGATGAAATTGAAACTCAGCCCCCCAAATTCTGTATATCCAAGGATTTCTCGGTGACAAAAGCTGCCTAGAAAACAGGTCCGGCTGGCTTGGCTACCTGGGAGCCACCTGTCTACCCTTCTGTCTTCGAAACATTGGGGCTCTGTGCTTCTCACCTTCTCATCCTTCTCACCTAAGCAAAAATGGCCAAATGTAGGGTTCCACCTGCAAAATTCCCTATATCCAAGGGTTGGTTTCAGACAAAAGCTACCAGGGTAGAGAGGTCTGACTGGCCTTGGCATCTGATTGCCACCTTTCATCTGCCCCTGAAACACTGCTGTTCCATGTTTTCCTTCCTGTGGAAAAGAGCCGTCCTTCACCTCCAGGCATCCATGGCCAAAACTGATATTCTGCCTCCAAAACTCCAAATATCTGGAGATTGCTTTTTACAAAATAGCATATTTGCTACCAAGCCCCAGGACTGACTGGCAGGAGCTTTATCCAGTCAGGTCTCTTATAAAGCTGCAAGCATTTCACTGGCCAGATCCCGAGGGGGTATGGAGTTCAGACCAACAAGAATATCCACACTGGTCTTTCAAATGTTTTCTACAAAGGGTAGCCTGGAAAATAAACTTCCTCTGTGCCACAAGGTCATCGGGGGTGAGTTGTCTGGGTGTACTTGCTCCTCACCCCCCACACATGATGTAACAATTGCTCCCAGATGAAATCTGCCAGCACTGTCATCCATGTCTGCCCTTGGCCTCTGGTGACAGCCACTCACCTGGCCCTGGAACACTGGGGCTCCATGGTTTCCTTCCTATGGAGACCACTGTGACACTGTGGGGCCTCGTGGCACCAAAGCAATCACTGTGGCACTGCTGGGTCCCATGGTCCCAAGGGGCCAGTGTGAAGCAGCAGGGCTTTGTGGAACCAAGAGGCCATTGCTGCATTCCAGGGCCTTGTGGAGCCAAAGGGCCGTTGTGGTCCTGCAGGGCACTGTGGGTCCATGGAGAGCACTGTGGAATTGCAAGGCCCCATGGAATCATGGAGACCATTGTGACACTGTGGGGC
Source organism: Zonotrichia albicollis (assembly GCF_047830755.1). Classification (NCBI taxonomy): domain Eukaryota; kingdom Metazoa; phylum Chordata; class Aves; order Passeriformes; family Passerellidae; genus Zonotrichia; species Zonotrichia albicollis. The sequence goes on from NC_133855.1 coordinate 3,188,418, forward strand.
CCCATGGAACCAAAGGGCCACTGTGACCCTGCAGGGCCTCATGGAAGCATGGGGCCATTGTGACACTGCAGAAGCAAGGAGAACATTGTGACACTGCGGGGCCTCGTGGAACCAAGGGAACATGGAACAGGTCTGGCTGATTTGGCCTCCCAGGGGCCACCTGACAGGTCCAGCTGATCTTGGAATGCTGAGGGCTGCTTCTCATCTTTCCCTGAAGCAGTGGGTCCCCGTGCTTTCCTTCCTATGGAAAGAGCCATTGCTCTTTCCTGGTGCCCATGGTCAAAACTGATACTCCCCTGAAAAATTCCCTATATGCAAGGGAATCCCCAGACAAAAGCTGTCAAGACAGAGAGCTCTGGCTGGCCTTGGCCTCTGCTGGTCACCTCTCATCTCAAGGAAGCCCTGAGGAAAGTATTTAAACAGGTTTGACTACTGGAACATCAATGGGTCTCATCCTCTGAAAAACTCACATGATCTGATCATATGTGTCTTTTTTTCTTCATGGTGTCTTATGCATGTAATATTTTTTTCAGCTAGATAATACTATTCTTCTCCCTCTACCTGTGTTACCTGACACAAAACACCTCCTCTACATATGGATCCAGGTCACCTGTATAAGCAGACACAAGAAAGAATCCAGCAGGAATGATTTGTCTGTGCTCCGATCTGTCCCATTGTGGAAGGGGCTAGCAGCGGGCCTGTTAGCTAAAGGAGCGAGAAGAAAGAAGAAGAAGCTGAACCAAGGAGATCAAGAGAAGAAAGATAAGAGCCTTCTGCAACTGGAGGGGAAACAACTGGAAAGTGTATCAGCCATTTTCACTAATGAAGTGTTGCCAACTGTTGCCAACGGTTGCTAACGGTTGCAAACGGTGCTAACGGTTGACAACTGAGACTGAGACTGAGTGTGCTTGTGGTCTCTGCTTTAATGTCGTGACCGCCTCGACTGCGACATTTTGGTGACCCTGACGTGATGGAGGTATGCAGCCTGAGAGCTGTAGCAGCCTGAAGAGCTGTGGAGATGGAGGTATGCAGCCTGAGAGCTGTAGCAGCCTGAAGAGCTGTGGAGATTGAGGTATGCAGCCTGAGAGCTGTGGAGGAATATGCAGCCTGAAGAGCTGTGGAAGATATGTGTAGCAGCCTGAGAGCTGTAGAGAAGAATATAGCTATTGAACCAAGGAGCTGTGGCAGCCAGGAGCTGCGAGAAATATGGCCTTTGAGTCAAGAAGCTGTGTGTGCCGACGTGATAAGAAAATAGTCGGTGGGGCCCAGTCCTAGCAATTGCCATACGTGACCCACTGGGACGTAGTGGGGGAGGCGGCGTTGGTGCAGCTGAGAGTGGCAAGTGGAAGCCACAGGGAGGTCCGGACCTGATTCTCTCCAATCTAGACACCTGGAAGTAGGTGAGCCACCAACTAGTAATAATGGGAAAAAAAATTATCTAAAGAGGAAGAAAATGTTCTGTCTACATGGAAAGTTTTGTTAAGAAATAAGGGAATTAATACATCAGACTATGCGCTTCGTAATATATTGCTGTGGGCTAAATCACAGAATTTTGGCACTGATCCCGACACAGCATTTAGTGTTAAGGCATGGAAAAAGGTCGGGGACAGACTACGGCAAGTCATTCGAGCGGGAGATAAAACAGTTGATGATCTAGCAGTTACTTGCAACTCACTCTTTGAGGCTTTAAAGGAATGGAAAATAGAGAGAGAAACGGAGCAAGATGTGGACAAGAGTTGGGGCTGATAACAGAACCTGACGGGGGGGCCTCTGCTCTAGTCCAGCCATCCGCCCTCCTGCTCCCCTCTGAGCGGCTTGAACAACCTGCAAGGATGTATCCTCCTTTACCTGACAGTGACAGCAACAGCGAATCAACTGATGAGTCTCCAGCAGTAACACCTGTGTTGGGGCAAGGAGCTCTGGTCCCTTCATCTTCTAAGAGCTCTAGCCTTACTGCCCCATGGACTTTGCCTCCATGCCAAGTCACTGTGCTTCCTCGATACCGTCAGGAGTTTTGGGAATTTGTTAGGAGGAAAGCAGTTGAAGAAAAGAATTGGGACATCATAGAAAGGTTAGGTGCTCCAAGAGTACCTCAGGAGAACAGTGCCAATGCAAATGTTGCTTGTGATAACCCTATGGCTTTTCCAATTTTCAAAGCAGCTCCTGGAACAGGACAGAATGACAGTCATCACGTCTTTGCCTGGAGGGTTGTGCAAGACCTCCAATCGAAAGTAGCTCAGTATGGTATTAATTCCTCAGAGGTAATGCAATTAATACGTGTGATTAATGCAGATTTGCTTGCGCCTTATGACATCACTCATCTTGCTACAATTCTATTTCAGCCCGTACAACATGGTGTATTTCAAGAAACTTGGAGGCGAGTGGCTGAGTGTGCGGCTTTAACAAATATGCAGTTGCCTCAACACGACCCTCGTCATGCTGTGGGTGTTGATGCCCTACTGGGCTCTGGGCCTTTTGCTAATCCAGATTTACAGGCAAGGTGGGACCCTTCGATTTTGGCACAAGCTCAGCAAATTGGCATGAGTGCCTTAATTAAAACAATGGAAATGGCAGCTCCAAAGCGGAAATATGTTACTATACAACAAGGGATGAGAGAACCATTTTTGCAGTTTGCAGAAAAACTTGCTGCCGCTATTGAGAAACAGGTAGATGATGAAACTTTGCGAGAGAAATTGTGTCTACAATTGGCTAAAGAAAATGCAAACCCAGACTGCAGAAAGATTATTGACACTTTGCCTGGGGAACCCACCTTGTCTGAAATGATTAATGCTTGCTCGAAAGTTGGATCAGTTGAACATAAAATGGCAGCTCTTGCTGCAGTGTTAAGACCTTCAGCGAAGTGTTATAATTGTGGACAACAAGGGCACGTAAAGTCACAGTGTACTGTCCAGAAAACAACATTTAGGCCAAGTGCAAGCAGTGATGTTGTATGCAACCGTTATGCTAAATCTGGGCACTATGCTAAGCAATGCAGGAGTAAATATCATGTGAATGGTCAGCTATTGCCAGGAAACCCAAAGAGGAGCGCGAAGGGGCGTGTGGGGAAACAAATACCCCAGCAACCACAACAGCAAATGCAGGCCTTCCCTGCCCTGCAAAGCTACCCATTTGTGAACAATTCTCAGGGGCAACAAGTGGGTCCGCAGGGATTGATATACCCACCGCTGACACAGTAACCATTTTAACAAAAGAAATATGTAAAGTGCCTCTTGATGCCTATGGTCCAATAGGACGGGGATTGAGTGCATTTTTGATAGGGAGATCAAGTACTACACTTAGAGGTATTCATGTGCATCTAGGGCATATTGATGCTGATTATTTAGGGCAGATTCATGCTATGGTATCCATTGATGACCCTCCCGTCACTATTCAGAAAGGAACTTGCATTGCTCAACTTGTACCTTTTGTGAGTTCTGTTCCAAATACAGTGGACCGAAGTCACGGCACAGGAAGCTTTGGATCGACAGGAGAATCTCAAGTGTTTTGGACTGAGAAAGTAACAGAGAGCCGTCCAGAAAAGACATGCACTCTCACCGCCAGTGGAGGCCTTCCAGGAACTATATCAGTAACAGGTTTGATTGACACTGGAGCAGATGTCACAATACTCTCGCAACTTTGCTGCCCTCAATCCTGGCCTCTTACTCGTGCAAGTTTTGGATGGATGAAGGACAGGAACGATTGTATAAAGAGTGGGAATTTTGTTGATGGTTGTGATTGTGATTTTGTGTGTCCCCTCTCTGCTTGGGTTTTTGCAAAGGGCCCTGCAAAAATCCATAGCAGCTGTATTTACAGTTCAAAAATAAAAAGGGGGAATTGTAGAAGGGGCTAGCAGCGGGCCTGTTAGCTAAAGGAGCGAGAAGAAAGAAGAAGAAGCTGAACCAAGGAGATCAAGAGAAGAAAGATAAGAGCATTCTGCAACTGGAGGGGAAACAACTGGAAAGTGTATCAGCCATTTTCACTAATGAAGTGTTGCCAACTGTTGCTAACGGTTGCTAACGGTTGCAAACGGTGCTAACGGTTGACAACTGAGACTGAGACTGAGTGTGCTTGTGGTCTCTGCTTTAATGTCGTGACCGCCTCGACTGTGACATCCCATCTCCTCTGGAGCTGGAGGTGCAGCCCCAGCACTTGGCAGGGCTCAGGGGCTCACAAGCTCAGCTCCCACCCAGAGAACTTGCAGACCCTGTTGTGCCCCTTCCAGCCTCACTGCCCAGAGCCTTTCTGCAACTTGGAGCTGCTGCTTCCCTGCAGCCCTCGTCATGGCCAGTAGCAGAACCTGATATGTCTTGAGCAGCAGAGCCAGCTCAGGGCTCTGTGGGGATCAGGGGCTGGGGCAGCAGGACAAGCCAGCCCAGCCAGCCAGGACACGCTCAGGTGTGGAAAGGGATGTCCAGGGAGAAGGGCAAGGGAGCATTTCTGGACCTGCACGGAGGAATCCAGGGGAAGCTGCAGCTCTGGCCAGGCCCCTCTGTCCCCTGCCCACAGATGCTGTGCTGGCCTGGGCAGAGGGGCTGGCACTGAGTGGGCAGAGGCAGCCTGTGCTGAGCATCTCCTGGAGGAATTCAGAAATCTGAGCAGAGCATGTGTTCATGTGTTTATGAAAGCCAGAGTTCAGCTGGAGCTGATGGAGGCTGCAGACAACATCCAGAGTTAAGTTAATTCAGTCATTGTGTTTGCAGTAAATGGCTGCAAAAGGAACATGACAACCTGCTGCTGCTGAATGAGGGCAGGGAGGGGCAAATCAAGGGTCACAGAATGGCTTTGGTTGGAATCCTAAAAATCATCCAGTTCAAATCTCCTGCCATGGATGGGCACACCTTCCACTGGACCAGATTGCTCCATCCAACCTGACCTTAAACCCTCCAGATGTGGGGAGTCTCCAGCCTCTCTGGGTAACCTGTGCCAGGGCCTCAACACCCTCACTGGCAAGAATTTATTCCCAATATCCCATCTAAACCTGCCCTCCTTCACCTCATGGCCATTCCCCCTTGTCCTGCTCCTCTGGGCCTTTGTCCAAAGTCCCTCTCCAGCTCTCACAAAGTCCCTTTAGGTGCTGGAATGGGCTCCAATGTCTCCCTGGAGCCTTCTCGTGCCCAGGCTGAACAGCTCTAGCTCTCTCAGCCTGGCTCCAGAGCAGAGCAGTTCCAGCCCTGCAAATTTCCATTGTGACACTGCAGGACTTCATGTAACCAATGCTCCATTGTCACTCTGTGGAACCGAGGAGACCCTTGTGACACTGGGGTGCCCCATGGGAACAAGGGGCCATTGTGACACTTCAGGGCCTCATGGAACCAAGGAGAGCATTGTGGCACTGCAGGGGCTCATGGAATCAAGGAACTGTTATGACACAGGTAAGGCAAATTGAACCAAGTGTCCCACTGTGACATGGCAGGGCCTCGAGGAACCCAGGGACCATTGTGACACTTCAGGGTCTCAGGAAAGCAAGGGGGGATCATTGTGGCACTCTGGGATCTTGTATAACCAAGGGCCAGTGTGGCACTGCAGGGCCTCATGGAACCAAGGGCTATTTCAAAACTGCAGAGCAACAAGAGCATTGGGACCCTGTAGGGCCTGACTGAACTGATGAGAATATTGTGACACAGTGAGATCTTATGGAAACAAGGATCCATTGTGACACTTTGGTGTCTCAGGGAACCCGGAGTCCAGTTATGACACTGCAGAGCCAAGGAGATCTTTATGACACTACAGGGTCTCGTGGAACCAAAGGGGCATTGTGACACTGCAGGCCCTCATGGAATTGAGGGGCCATTGTGACACTGCTACCTGAAACTGGAAAAAGAAATTAAAATAAAGTGCTTAACACCAGTGAGCAGTAAGAAGCAGCATTCTTTATTCAGCCAGATGCACAAGGGGGAATAGCTCCTCCCAAAGCTGTGCATGCTGAGTACAGGAAGTTCCTGTTTACAGTTTGTATTTTACATACATATTGAGTGACTGTCACAGAGTAAACATACACATGATAATCCTTTCCCTGAAATCATTAACATATTTTTCCTCCCCTTCACAGATGTGTTCTTGTATCCTGGGGGTGTCTTTGGTGGTCCCTGGTGGTTGGTGAGGCCAGAGTCACACCTGACTGCCCAGTGAATGGTTAAAAGTTGGCACAACTGGAGCTGGTCACTTTGCAATTCTCTGATGAAGGAAGGAGACCAAGACATCAATTGATCATCACAGGCCCAATTTTATTGCTCAGTACAGCGGGTTAAATACTGTTCATAATGAACTTCATGCATATTGCAAAAGTTGAGCTCAGGATTGGTTAGTTACATATCAGCAGCTACACCTACTTCTGTGTTCCTATGGTTCTACTTTTGATACTTTCTACATATTCTCAGGAGATATTCAGGAATAATCTCTACTCCCTATCCTCTACTCCCTATGTTGCAGCAAGGTCACTGATTGCTAATTGCTGACATCTCCTTTCAGCTTGCTGACTGCTGACTTCCCTCTCTCAGCTTAACCAGCGGCATTATGTCAGCATGGCCTTCCTCAGCTAACCAACTATTAATAAAACTCTCCACATTTCCCCCGTTTTCTTCTTGAGCAAGGAGATTAGTTTGCCAGGTTTTTGCTATTGTACGGCTGACCATGTTTTGAATACAATTAAAGATACAAGGCATAATAAGCAAAAACAGTAAAATTACACCCAGCACTCCTATAGCATAGATCACAAGGTTCCTCAGCCATGGCCCAAGTCCTAAGCTTTTAAGCCATTTGTCAATTCGTAAACCTTCTTCTTCCTTGAGATTGTGAAGTCCCTGTTGCAGTTCTTTTATCTTAGTGTGAATGGACACCGAATGATCAGACAGATTCATGCAACACATTCCCTCAAACTCTTCACATCCATGTCCTTGTGCTAAGAGCAAAAAATCTACGGCAGCTCTATTTTGCAAAACAGCATGGTTAACACTCTGCACATCTGCGGTTAGCATGTCTAGAATTTGTGATGTCTTGTTCAGCTCATCCTTTGCCCAGCACCCTAATTGCTTTGCTAAATTCATAGCCTTATTGGCAGATCCTCCCGGCAAGATAGTTGAAACAACCACCTGTTTGAATGTGCCCCAAAACTGTGGATCTCCTATCAAGCTGCAGTCTAAGTCATGTATGCTACGTCTCTTTCTGTTTGAATTTTGACTCAGCTGCATTAGCAAGGACACATTAGGGTGAAACAATGACAATTTTCCTAAATAACAGGGTCCACCCTGTGGTCTAGCTGGTATACCATTCCACGCCCTGTCTCCACAAATTAAAAATATTCCTGTGGGTAATTTCATTGGTTCCGTGATTTTTGTGCTGTTACATTTACTGTAATGCTGCGGAGAGATTCCACTCACATTCAGGAATGAATCTAGGGTGGCCCATGTTTCTTTTGGTCGGTTTGAAAATTTGAAGCTAAACTATCCACCAGCTGTAGTGTTAGACAAACTGGCGTTTGTACTGCTAAAAAGATCTAATTTCTCAGGAGGAGAATGTAAAGAGGTGTTGAGTGATTGGATCAGTAAACATTGACGATAGCCATCACTCTGACCTGCAGTATATTCTTGTTGCCCTAGCAATTTGATGTTTGACATGTTAGGCATACATAAGGTTTGATTTTTTATCAAACTGCAAAATTCTCCAGGAGACCACACCGGAAGTCCCACCAGGCATGTTCGAAATGGGTTAGTGACTCCTCCAAGACTAAGACAAAGCGATGATTGGTTAATTTGGTTAGCAAGCGTCACTCATAAATTTTCTCTTGGCTGACTAAAACGTGTTATTTCTACTGCTTCACTTACTACAGCATTGAGCAATATAATAAGAACAAACTTCATTTTTTCTTCTGCTTGCTTTGTTTTTCTTTTCTTCGTTGCCTTTTCCCTGGTTTGCTAGATTGTCTATTGTAAGGCTGAATCAATTTTTGAATACACTGATCTAATTCTAAATCAGCATCTTTCATTACAGGTATAGCATGAGATAAGTTTGAAGGCAAATCAGCTTTACAGCGAGCTGCTATGATGCGTGAGGCTTTATTAATTTCAAATATTCTAAGTGTTTCTTGCAACTTCTACCTAAGATATGCTATAATTTCTTGTTCTGCACTCTCAAAAAGCTGTAATCTTGTCCGTCCTGGCAGGCTAGTAATTTGTTCAAGAGCTCTAACCCAGACAAAATTTCGAATCTACTTTCTAAAACAAGGTATACACCATAAATATCCTATTGACCTTTGTGAATACCAATAAACTTCATTACAATCTGAACAATGCAAAGCTACCCATGCATAGCACTTATCATTATCTCTTTTGCAAACATAACAAGGAAGCGAATGTAAGTAAGGACCAGTATAAAAGTCTGTCTCTTCAATCCAATGCAACCAATTCAATGGTGGTGATTGCAAAGCTTCTTTAGCTTTTTTACTAGATGAGGCTAATAGCTCAAGGTCTTTCTTTAACACAAGACGTATTTTATTTTGCAATCGTAGTTCTTGTTCGTTATCTTCCTCAACAACTATATCCTCTCGAGGATCCCACAACTGTAAAAGTGTCCTAATCATAGAAAGTTAATTAGCAATCACCAATAGCTTTATTTACATGAGGTCGTTCCTTTTTTTGCCTTCTTTTTCTTATCTATCTTTAATCTTGCTGCCCCTACTTTTACTGGTCCTGCCACTTGCAAACTCAATTTCTGCAACTTTTCAATGCAGCAGTCTAGTGCCCTTTCAGGATTTCCCCTGAAGGGCCCTACAATTGAGCGCTGTGTTAAAGGTACTACTTTCCTACACTTTACAGAAACTATGCGTGATTTACTTTGAACCTTAATTCTATTCACGACACATTGTACTTCCCATCGATAATAAGCAAGAATTTTTTGTTCAGGAGACTCATAAAGACTTAGAGCTATATACGCATTTTGCCCTGTTTGTCTCCTTAATTCATCTTGCCAACTTTTACCCCACCGGTGCTCGTATTTACAAGTGTGACACCACAAATCCCACAATAATGATTGTTCTAACTAAGAAGTTCTATCACAACCCTCACAAAGTAGGGCTATCCAGGCAGCACAATGTGGATCGTGACAGTCAAGGCAATGTTCCTTTGCTGGATTTGTTAAACGAAAAGTTGATAATGAGTCAATAAAACTAATCAGCTCCTGGGTTGTCCGACAGTAGTGTGTCAGTGCTCTGTCCACCGCTTTCGAGTATCCCTTCAGCTGTAGCAGTAGCGGTTGTAGGACCAGAAGCAGTTTCTTCCCCAGTCGCTCCTTGTCCTCCGTGAGGCGGTCCACCAAAGGCTGCATTAAAAGCAGGTTTAGTCCACTTAGCAGGCACCCACAGAGGCCCTGTAGGTGAGGAAACACAAAGATACCCCCGACCCCAATATAATACTTTTGCAGGTTTTTCCCATAATCCTGTACTGGGGTTCTTATACTTAACCCAGACCTCTGTTTCCTTAGTATTTTCCTGACCTGACCTTGGATGATGTTTAATTGCAGGAGGGGTATCATCTTCCCCAAAAATACATAAATGATTAATTACATACAACACCTTAGCCAAACATGCTTGTGGATCTCTCAAATCTTGATGTTTTTCAATATATTGCTTAAGGGTACCGTTTGCTCTTTCCACTATTGCCTGTCCGGTAGGGGAGTGTGGAATACCTGTCACATGCTTAACTGACCACTGATTCAAAAATTTCTGAACCCTAGCACTCACGTAAGCTGGAGCATTATCCGTTTTGATACTCTTTGGAACTCCCATGAGAGCGAAGCAACTTAACAGGTGTCTGATAACATGTATAGCTTTCTCTCCTGCCTGAGCCGTAGCCCATATGTAATGACTATACGTGTCTATAGTGACGTGCACACAGTTGACTTTACCAAATCTAGCGATATGTATAACATCCATTTGCCATTTCTCATTTATTTCTAAACCCCGAGGATTAACTCCAATGCCTAAACCTATTCCACCATTGTGATAACTACATGTTGGACATGCTCTAACAATAGCTTTGGCTTCTGACAAACTCAATTCAAATTGCTTTGCTAATCCTTTTGCATTTTGATGATATCTACTATGTGCTTCTCTGGCCAATGTATGCTTATCAATAGGACAAGAGTTATCAATGGGTAGGGTAACCAATTTATCTGCACGTTCATTTCCTTCTCCTAAACCTTCAGACCATTTATGGCTCCTGATATGAATCACAGAATACGCTGCATTTCTCTCCCGTAGAGCTTTCCTTAATTGTACCAACAACTCATACAATCGTTTATTATTCACTTCCTTAATTGCTGCTTCCTCTATTCGTCTGACTACTCCTGCAACATACATAGAGTCTGTAACCACATTTAAAGGCTCCTGTAAGTTGGATACTGCCCATACTACTGCTAACAATTCCAAAGTTTGTAAACTATCCGCAGGGTCTGCTGTGATGATTTGATGTTTCCATTGTCCTTTTTCTTGCCAAGTGACAGCAGCACGCCTTGATTTCTTTCCTCCATCTGTAAAGGCTGTAATAGCTCCTTCTATAGGGCGTTCTTCTCTCAAGGGTCGAGTAATCCAGTTCCATTCTGTCATCCATTGCAAAACTCTAGGCACTAATTTGCTGGTATCTACTTTTGCAGACGATGTCAATAATGCTTCCTGTAAATCCTTCAAATTAATCAGGTACCAGTCCAAGGTTTCTTTTTCCATAGGCAATCTAATGGTAGCAGGTTCTCTACCATCCACTTCAAGAATTCTGAGACGCCCCTTTTTGATTAATGCAGCCAATTGTTCAATTTTTGAACATATTGTTTTCTTATGCTGTAATGGTGGAGACAACCATTCCAACACCCGTATCTCCCCCGTTTTCTTTTGTTGTTGAGAGAGAGCACCAAGCAGGTGGCAAGGGCTATTCCAGATAGTAAGGTCAATAGGGTGGTCGAGTTGTCGACGAGACACGTACCCCTGTTGTACACAGTTACTGATTTGCTGCAAGGCAAGACGATGCTCCTTTGTCAGGCATACAGGAGTAGTAGGGTCAACACCCTTTAATAAAGGCCTTCGGGCTTCTAACAAATGATTTGGTATTCCCACAATAGGTTTCAGCCACTGTAAGTCTCCCAGCAACTTCTGTGCATCATGTAGAGTCTTAATGTCCAATTGTAATTCCAATTTTTGAGGTATCACTATTTGATCCATCAAAGTCCATCCCAAATATTTCCAGGGCTTTGTAGTTTGAATCTTCTCTGAAGCAATAACAAGTGAATATGCAGCAAGAGTATTTTTAATAATGTCAATCTGCAAAGAGGAAAATGGTTGTTGCTGTGCAAACAAAATATCGTCCATGTAATGATATATTATAGTTGCTGGCCATCTGCGACGTAGTGGCTGTAATGCTGTATCAACATAAAGCTGACATAAAGTGGGAGAATTACGCATGCCCTGTGGAAGAGATATCCATTCAAATCTTTTATCTGGTTCTCCACAATTTATTGCTGGTAAAGTAAAAGCAAATCTCTTCATATCATTAGGATGCAGGGCAATGGTGAAGAAACAATCCTTTAGGTCAATAATTAAGAGTGGCCAGTGTTCTGGAATCATAGCTGGATTTGGAAGACCAGGCTGTAAGGCCCCCATAGGTTCCATTTGGTCATTTACAGCCCGCAAATCATGTATTAAACGATATTTCCCTGATTTCTTTTTGATCACAAAAATAAGTGTATTCCAAGGGCTCGTGGAAAGTTGTAAATGTCCCTTTGAATATTGTTCCTCTACTAATTCATGAGCATGCATAAGGCTTTCCCCTTTTAGTGGCCATTGCTTAACCATCACCGGTGTATCTGTTTTCCAGGTGAGTGGAATGGGGAAAGTCCAAGCAATGGCAATTACCCCAAAGGGTGCTGATTAGTTAACACCACTCCCAATTGTGTTAAAATGTCCCTTCCAATTAAACAGGAGACTGTAGGAGGCAGTTGCACAATTGAAAACACAGCAGATATTTGTTGATCCTCAATGCACACAGACAAGGAAGGTGACCTGCTTGCCAATGTAAATCCTCCTACTCCTGTGAGCATGTTTGCTGATGGGAATAGAGGCCAATGTTGTGGCCATGCTTCTGGAGAAATAATGCTGGTATCTGCTCCTGTATCCAATAATCCATAAAGGGTTATGCTTTGATGCCCATAAGTAATTTCAACTTTTTGCTTTGGTCTATTTTGTAAATCCACAGTTAAAATTGTAACACCAGTAGAGCCAAAACCTTTTTCATCCCGTGTTCCCGATGTCATTTTGATAGTGGTAGCAATTGTACAATACGTTGTTTTTTTGTTATTTTAATTGGAGGATAAAGGGTGTAAGCCATGATTTGTATTTCCCCTGTAAAGTCTGCATCAATAACTCCATGCAAAACAAATCATCCCAACATAGTTGTAGAAGAGCGTCCTAATAATAATGCTCCACATCTTTGTCCATTTAATATAAGAGGACCCTTTACTCCAGTTGGTATCTTCTCAGGCCGATTCGTCATTCGTGTGACGTCTACTGCTATTGATAAGTCCAAACCGAGGCTCCCTGTTGTTGCGGGTTGCAGACAGGAGGTGGCAGCAATGTTGCGGCAGCTGGTGTCTCCGATGTCACGGCGGCAACTTGTGTCTGGGCGCGGCCCCCGTGAAGCGCGCTCCACTGATGGTTTCCCGACCGGCGCCTACAAGCTGTGGTATTGTGGGAGCTGGATCGGCAGTGTTGACACCAAATGCCAGTCGCTCGGCAAGCTCGGCGTGTGTGTCCCTCATTGCCGCACCGGTAACACTTGATAAATGGCTTTGAACCTCCTTGCGTGAATGCCAGTGAGCCGCTTCGGAGAGGAGCAAGAGCAGCTAACACCTGATTCTGATTAGACTCTGCCTGCTTTTGTAACCCCAATCCTAATTCTTTTAGAGCTTCTGCTATGAATGCCTGCGAAGCCGTTGGCATTAATGCCATTACCTCTAATGCTTCCTCAATGGTCCAATTTGCTCCCAAAGTAGCCAACACTCTTTGGGTTGCTGGATTACTATTTTACAAGGCACACTGCTTCAATAGTGCCCCCTTAAGGTAGTCTGCCACACCGGCCCGATCTACAGCAATAGCTACCCTATCGATAAAATTTCCAAATGATTCTTCTCTACCTTGCTTAATACCCTTATAAGTTGTTAACCCCACTGGCTCTTTAACCATATCTATTGCTGTACGCACTAATCGCATAGCCTCTCTAAACTTATCCGGTCCCGATATCATCTGTGCCTCTGTACGCAAATATGCCCCTAAGCCCATGAGCTCATCCATTGTTACCCCATGTAATGGGTCTCCCTGGGCTCGTTGTACAGCAACTGATTCGTTTACTAACGCTTGCCAATGTGCGTTAAACAATAACTGCTGATGTTGAGTGAATATTAAACGCACTATTCCTCTTAAATCATTTGGGCATAAAATCTGAGTATTAAAAAGATAATCTAACATTTGCTTAACAGGTTCACTTTTTACTCCAAACTGACTAACCGTGGAACGTAGCTGGGTTAACAACTTCCAATCTAAGGGAGAATATGCTGCTATATTATGCGTAAGGTTCCCTTGTGCATCATACTGTGGTGTGTATGTAACCGGACATGCAAGGCTAGAAGCTATTTCCACTGCCTCGCCATCCCCCATTTGCATTACTTCTTTTGCTACAGCAGCCCAAGCTTCCCTCCTTTGATTAGCCATTTCCCCCCATAGATCACAGTGTGCCCCTGGGATGGGAGCTGGCTCTTTGGGGGTGCTATGCTGCCGGCATTTCGGTGCAGACACCGAGTTTTCGCATGGGGAAGGCAGTGAAGCAGAGGCTGGCTCGTGCGGGGGAGGCGACTCCCCCGCCGGAGCTGTAACCGGAGCCGGCCTGCTCGGGGGTAGAGGCGGAGGCAAAGCTGGAGGCAGAGGCGAAGCTGGCTTGCTCCCACCCCCACCATGCGACACGCCTGAAGCCGGTGGCGGAGGCAAAGCTGGTTTGCTCTTACCTCCCCCATCCGACTCGCTTTCCCCCTCTGACAAGGGAGGTGCAGACGGTTCCACTATGTCTGTAGGCAAATCCTCCACACCACTATGCTGGGGACTCTTAGGCATAAGTATCCTAGTTACAGAAGGTGCTAAGGGATCATCCTCACGACCATATCCTATATTTTTCTTATGAGCTTCTGTCGCCCTTTCTGCTGCCTTTCTCTCAGAGACCTGCTGAAGTAACGTACTATACACCACCCGCCATAACTTCCCGAATTTCTTAGCTGACTTATCACCGTCTAACATTGTATCCAACACTATTTCCCCAAACTTTTTCCACTCTGATAGCTCATGAACTGTGTGCGGGTTACTAAATATACCTTTAGCATGGCCGCAAGCTAATAACCCCGGTAATTCCTTTTTTATATCTATCTCTTTTACTCCTCGCCTTTCTAAATATGAGGAGAAGAGATCGTATGCCGCTTGCCTATCCATACCTATTAATCAGCGCGGGCTGTTGCAGCTCTCCAGGCTCCGGCGGCACGTAGATGGCTTGAGTCACCGTTGTGATCCTCAAGGGTGCTTTATAATCCGGCACCGTCCCAGCTGCAGGGACCCTCACCCAACTTCCTCGACCGTGGCGAGTTCCCTTTTTCTTTTTAATCCGAGAAAAAAGGACAGAGGTTCAACGTTGCCGCATCGTTGCCCGCATCAGTGCCCGCAGCGTTGCCTGCATTCTCCACCATTTGATGAAGGAAGGAGACCAAGACATCAATTGATCATCACAGGCCCAATTTTATTGCTCAGTACGGCGGGTTAAATACAGTTCATAATGAACTTCATGCATATTGCAAAAGTTGAGCTCAGGATTGGTTAGTTACATATCAGCAGCTACACCTACTTCTGCGTTCCTATGGTTCTACTTTTGATACTTTCTACATATTCTCAGGAGATATTCAGGAACAATCTCTACTCCCTATCCTCATGTTGCAGCAAGTCACTGATTGCTAATTGCTGACATCTTCTTTCAGCTTGCTGACTGCTGACTTCCCTCTCTCAGCTTAACCAGCGGCATTATGTCAGTATGGCCTTTCTCAGCTAACCAGCTATTAATAAAACTCTCCACAATTCTCCTTCTTCTACAATGGACATTGAGCAGTTCCATGGGCCAGTGGATTTTGAAGAACAAGCATTGTGGGATTGTGGGCACTCACCAGGGGGAGATGGTTTTTCATGTGGTAACATCTTGCCCTTTAAGGCTTGTGAAGGTTCTTTTCTCTTCAAGCCTTCCTAAGCCTCACATCAGTGTCTGCTAGAATTAAATCTCCCTCCCCATCTCACAGCAGCCCTGCCTTTGCCTCCTGCAGCCATGGTCTCCAGCACAGCCATGGAGGAGCTTTCAGCTCTGGACTGTTGCTGCAGCCACCAAGAGCAGCTGAGCTCTGTCTTTGGCACAGTCAGTCCTGTCCAGTGCAGACCATGCTCAGCAATTGCTTGTGTGTGCCTGGCCTTGCTGTCAGCCCCGGCAGCGGCTGCGTGGCCCCTTTGTGGCCCTGTGCTGGCCCAGCCACGGTGGCCCAGCCCCTGTGCAGGCCCAGCCCAGGCCAGGAGCATTGCACCTGGGCACGGCCCCTGTGCCGTGGTGCCCACAGCAGCCTTGGGGCTCTGCGCCCCATGGCCTCCCTGCTGGGCAGCCTCTGCCAGCTCCTGCAGAGCCCCTGGCACCTGTGGGGCTTCACAGACAGCCCTGCCCCAGGCTCTGCCGGCCTCTGGGCCAGCAGAGAGGCAGCCAGGACTGGCCATGGCTGGGAACAGGCCCTGGGCCCCACAGGAGGATGGAGCTCGGCCACAGCCAAACTCAGCCCAGGCCAAAGCTGGGCTCAGCAGCCAGGGCTGCCAAGGACTGGGCACAGAAGCTGGCAGTGACAAATGTCCTGAGCCCCCTCCCTGCTCTGTCAATGCCACCAAGAGCACAGATCAGTCTCCTCTCTGGGATACTTGCCCGTTTGCAATGCCTTGCACAGGCACTGGCCCTGCCCCACAAGGCCTGGCCTGAGTCCTGCCCCTGCACGCTCAGCCAGGCTGAGATGGACACTGATGGTTTCTGGGCCAGGCTCTCTGAGCCCAGCCCAGCTCCCTGCAAGCTCTGCCAGCTGCCCTGAGCTCTGGGCAGCACCAAGGGCCTCTCCCCAGCCCAGCCCAGCTGGCTCTGGCCCCACAGCTCTGCTCAGGCCAGGCTGCTCTGGGCACTGCCCCACGGCCTCAGGCCCTGGCAAGGGCACAGCAGCAGCTGCAGCTGCCACAGGACTCAGTCCCAGCATGGGGGAACGTGCCTGGCCAAGGAAAAGGAGGCTCCCTGGGTGCCCTGCTCTCCTGTGCAGGAGATGCTGAGAGCTCTGCAGCCCCTGCTGCCATCCCATCTGCCCAGGGCAGCACAAGAGCCCCGGCCTTGGGGCCCTCAAGAGCTGCTCCTGCTGAAGGCCCAGGGCCCATCCCAAAGCTGGGGCAGCCACAAAGCTCTGCCCATTTCTGTTTATTCCTACTGTGATAAGAATAGTATAAAATTTTTTACAAAGTTGTTGCATATTCATTTATTTCACCTAATTACAATGTGAGACTCCCTTCTTACACAATTTCTCTGGGTCATATAAGCAGGAAGGATAATTAAATTGAAGGGGGTGGATAAGAGCATTTCTTTTATTATAACAGAATCAGAAGTAGAAAACAATTTAAAATATACTTAAGGGCAGACATGGCCTCTCATGATATGCCCTGAGAGCGGCTGACAGAAGAAAGCAGGCCTTCTGTGGCTTGTTCTGGTGGGTTACCTCTGCTGGAATCCATGTGCCTACCAAGTCACTCTAGCACTCCCCTCCTTGGCTGTACAGTGGAGAGAAAATGTTATGGGAGACAAATTGTGGACTGAGATAAGGCAGTTTTCTATAGCAAAAGGGGAAGTTCTTGCATGCACCAGCAGTGAGGAAAAACCCCAATAATTTTATTCTCTTCTTCTGTTAGCAAGTGATGTTCAGCCACTTCCCAGGAAGCAGAACTTCAGCAGTTGGAGTGGTTTATCAAGAAGACAAACACTGTAAGTAGGAAATGTCCCCTATTCTTCCTCCTTCCTTAGCTTTTATACCAGAACTGGGGCCATACAGTCTGGAATATACCTTTGGTTAATTTGGGTCTCTGGCCTGCTGTCCCTTTCAAAGATCTGACCCACTTGCAGCCCCTTGACAGAGGGAAAATGCTGAGAGACCGCAGGAGCCAAAGCAGGGGTGTGTTTCCAGCTCCTTTGTGGCTCCCAATGCAAAGCACTGTGAGGGCTCTTATGGGAAAATGAAAAGGCTGAAAAGCATCCAGTCACAGCTTTCCTGAGAGATTCCTTGAGCTGCTGGTTCCTCAGGCTGTAGATGAGGGGGTTAAGGGCTGGAGGCACCACCGAGTACAGAACAGACAGGGCCAGATCGAGAGATGGGGAGGAGATGGAGGGGGGCTTCAGGTGAGCAAATGTGTCAGTGCTGAGGAAGAGGGAGACCACGACCAGGTGAGGGAGGCAGGTGGAAAAGGCTTTGTGCCGTCCCTGCTCAGAGGGGATCCTCAGCACAGCCCTGAAGATCTGCACATAGGAGAAAACCATGAACACAAAACAACCAAAACCTAAACAGAAAGTAACCACAAGAAGCCCAACTTCCCTTAAGCGGGAGTGTGAGCAGGAGAGCTTGAGGATCTGGGGAACTTCACAGAAGAACTGGCCCAGGGCATTGCCATGGCACAGGGGCAGGGAAAATGTATTGGCTGCGTGCATGAGAGCATTGAGAAAGGCACTGGCCCAGGCAGCTGCTGCCATGTGGGCACAAGCTCTGCTGCCCAGGAGGGTCCCGTAGTGCAGGGGTTTGCAGATGGACACGTAGCAGTCGTAGCACATGATGGTGAGAAATGCAAATTCTGATGCAATGAAAAAGGCAAAGAAAAATACCTGTGCAGCACATCCTTTGTAGGAGATGTCCATGGTGTCCCAGAGAGAATTGTGCATGGCTTTGGGGACAGTGGTGCAGATCATGCCCAGGTCGCTGAGGGCCAGGTTGAGCAGGAAGAAGAACATGGGCGTGTGCAGGTGGTGGCCGCAGGCTATGGCGCTGATGATGAGGCCGTTGCCCAGGAGGGCAGCCAGGGAGATGCCAAGCAAGAGGCAGAAGTGCAGGAGCTGCAGCTGCTGCGTGTCTGCCAATGCCAGCAGGAGGAAGTGGCTGATGGAGCTGCTGTTGGACATTCCTTCACTCTGGGCATGGTGGACTGTTGAAAGAAGACATTGACAAACTGTGACCAATTGCTTTGAGTCAATTCTATGTATTTTTATTTGGAATCTCTCAAAAATCACTTCTCTTCCTGTGAGGGAATTTTGCTAAGTTTTCTTTTATTTTTAATATTTGCTGCTGAGTTCCTGCCTCAGGTTTAGCACTACTCTCAGCCTGAACACCTGGGAGATCCAAGAAAACAAGGCTCCCTGTGCCACAATGAAGTCAGTGATCATCCGAATACAGGAGTCCTTTGAATATTACAACTCATTGTTTTAGTGTACCTGCACTTAAAAATTTATTGAAAAATAACCTGGACTTTTTGAACATTCCAATTAAGAAATAATTTTTTCCAACCCCTTCCCTCTTTCCCTATGCAGCTGGACAGGGAGGGATACCAAAGGTTGCCGTGGCTCTCTGCTGCCTGGAGTTGTGCCTACTGGGAGCTGTTTCTCTCTATCCCAGCCCTGTCCCTGCCAGTGCTGCCAGAGCCCAGCCCAGCCGTGGGGGCTCAGCTCTGCCCTGTAGACCCCTCCCAGCCCAGGGCACTGCCCAGGGGCATCTCACTGGCAGCAGGGCCTTAAGGGCAGGCCAGACAAACAGAGATGCTGCAAGCCAAGGTGCTGCTGCTGCTGTCTGTAGGGAGAGGAGGCTGAGGAGGCACTTTCTGAGGGAGATCTGAGGCCCATCTGCTGATGCCCAGGCTGACAGTGCAGGAGTGTCAGTGACAGAGCCAAAGCTGACAGCCCCTTTCCCTTCCCTTTAGGACAAAGCTGAGAGCAGCCCTGGCCATGCAGCACCATCTCCAGAGCAGGAGGAATCTGCCCTGATGGGGGTGGCTCCTTCCACCTCCAGCTTCTCCTCTGCAGCATCCATGGGGAGCTGCCAGGCAGGCTGAGAGCTGCCCCTGGCAGGTGGCACATGCCCTGGGCTGGCCAAGAGCCCTGAGGGCTGCAGGAGCTGCTCTGCAGGACAGCCCTGGGCAGTCCTGGCTGCAGCCCCAGCTTCAGCCCCTGCAGCCGTCCCTGGCAGCAGGAGCCATCCTGCCCTGTCCCTCTGACAGTGCCCAGGGCAGCCCCGCTCTGCAGCACATCCTCCTCCTCCTCCTGATCCTCCTCATCCTGTGCCCCAGAGAAACTGGGAGAGTCCTCCTGACACATCCCCCAGGCTGTGGGGTGTGCTGGCTTCAAGAGATCCCTCCAGGAGCACAGGGGACATTGCCCTGCACCCACACACTCACCATGCATAGGGCTGTGAAGATCTTTCCCCAAGTGAAGTCTCAGCTCAATGTCTTCCCAATCCTGATTGCCTTCAGCCTGTCTCTGCCTGGCTCCTGTCCCCTCAGTGCCTGCAGGCAGAGCCCTCAGCCCTGCTGGGCTGGGAGAGGAGCTGGTCCTGGGAAGAGCTGTTCCTTTAAAGCTCAGCAGCACAGACACAGCAAAAGGACTTTAATGAGCCCCTCAGGGATTTAGTGTTGTTTATATCAGACTCAGTCCCTGAGAGAGTGTTTTAAATAACTTCTCAAGAACTCAAAGTTAATTTGAAACTCCAAAGTTTCTAAAAGTTTAATAAGTCTCTCTGAGAAAGTGTCCCCAGCTTCCAGGTAGAGCAGAACACTGGAGGCAGGGATGACAGCTGGGAACAAACAAGGCAAAGGTGTCTCTGGTGCTGAGCAAAGCTGGATGTGTTTGAGGAATGCAAAGAGCCAAGGCCTGAGCCCCAGCCCCTGGCCAGGCAGATGCTGTCCCTCCCTCCTTGCTCAGGGCTCTTCCTGGGATGGGCACTGGCATGTGGGGATGTGCAATGGCAAGGGCAGGAGCATGGGGCGGCCCCTGCCAGTCTGCTGAGCAGGGACAAGGAGGCAATGAGGCCCCAGGCCTGCAAGGGTCACTTGTCTCCTGCTCCTGCCTCAGTGCTTTCCTTTTTATGGAAAGGAACCATCCCTCCTGATACAACACTTCCTTTCCCAGGCACCCATTGTGGGAAAACAGGACTCCCATACAACTAAGCAATATGATTAACAGAAGCTATTGATTGTTTTCATTATACACTTATTTATACATTTTTATATATGTATACATTTGTATAAATATACTTATTCATTCATTCTAACCCTACTGCATACACTGATCCCGCTCTTCTTCATTGGTGCCTCTGCGCTGCCCATGTGTTCTGCACTCACTTCTCAGAGTTTGTGATTGTTTACAGTCCCGGGGGTTCACAGCCCTCTGTTATAGAGTTCTTGTGGTCTTGCTATTCTGTTTCTCAGCCTTTTCTTTCTTCATTTAGCACAGTTTATGTCTTATTAACCTTGGTGATTTCTAGAGGGCTCTGATAAGAATAACTACAAGTGATATGGCTGGTGCATAATGTGGCCCAAGTTGTTCAGATACATTGCTACAACTCCCCCTTCTTCTTCTTGCGCCAGCCAAACCCTTTTCACTGTATTTTCTTCCAAGCGGGTCACCAATTTCACTATGCATGGAATAGTACAAAGCAATATAATAATAACTACTAGTAATAACAAAGCTCCCTTTAAAATATCCTTCAATCATCCAGTTATTCACCATTCCTCAAACCATTCATCCAAGCCCAAATCATTCAGTCAATTTCTTCATGTTGTCTTGTAGTTGTTTGAGTTTCCTTTGAATGGAAGAGAGGAGGTTCATAAAACACATTCCTTCAAAATTCTCACACCTGTGCATGTGCTAATAGCAAAAAATCTATAGCAGCTCTATTTTGCAGTGTGCCATGTCTAATACTATCTACATCAGTGAGCATTTGGTTGAAAATAGCAGAACTTGTGTTCAGTGTGGGAATCCACAAAATCAGAGGGTTTTGGGAAAGCTGCAAAAGGCAGGCCTCAGAGACAGCAGAACTGTGATTAGAGCTAAGCAGCAGCCATGACATCGGTCAGCAGAAAAATTATTTAAAAAGTAGAAAAGTAACGACAAATAGAACAATGGTCTGTGTATTAACGCTTGTCTAGAAAAACTCCCTAAGCTACAGAAAAGTTTATCTAGCAAGATATTAGGAAGTTTGAAGCTTAATAATGGAGCTCTGTGCATTGTGTTTTAAGGCTCACATGCAGGTATTGTATTCAAAAAAGGCAAGCATTGTTTTAACTGAAGGAACCTGTGCTTATAGTGGTTGGATAGAACTGCTGTCAATGTTATTTTGCTTTCTGTGAATGGTCAAAAAACTTATAAAGTAAGTTATAACATTAAGTTCTTGGTCTGCTGCTTGGGATGGGAGCTGATGGTACCTTCCCATTGTCATAACCATGTAATGAGACTGATGCTGAAAAATAAAACAGCTCAAGGCACGTTGCACAGCAGTGCCTTTCCCGTTTGTGGTTTGTACATAGCCCCTGGCTCTCTCTATACAAGAGACACTGTGAAAAGTACCTTACATTATTCGAATTTCATTATTTCTAATATCATATATATTTCAAGAACTGCTCTCAAAAAAGAACCAAACCCCCCTGTCTTAAGGCACTTTCATAACAACACGTACACACACCTCAAAGAAAGACCTCCAGTACTTCACCAGAATCATGAATCTAAAATTGTTCAAGGACCATAGCCTCTCATTATGTGGGTGACAGAATATGCTTGTGTTTCTACAGATACAGGACCCCAGTGGATTCCCAGAAGATTTGTCAGTCCCTACATAGACCACAGATCTGAAGACGACCCCTCAAATGAACACAAAGTCCGCTCCCTCTCCCACCATGCTACAGAAGCAGATTTCTCTTGGAGATGAAGAAAAAAGCAATTAACATATCCAAACATTGTGGCAAGGACACTCATCACACGTAGATATATCCCACTGATAACATCCATGTCAATCTCAAATGCAGACACCCCCCCTCCCTTTTCCATCCCTCTACCAGTGACCCTTTATCCCTACCCCCTTCCTCTTCACCCTCTTGAAACTACTCCTTTTTCCCTCCTTCAAACTTCCCTCAAAAAAGAGAAGGGAGTGATTGGGAGGAGTTGGTAAGAACTATAGGGGGAACTTAAGAATATTTAAGGATGTCTTAAAATAAGTGAACTAATGTGTGCTTTTACCATCCACAAGTGAAAACTACCCAGTCGGAAAGAAGAAGTATGATTCTTCCGGCAATACCCTCCAGGGCACCCACAGCAGTACCAGTGCCACCGTTGCCATCGTCTTTACCAGTGCCCTCATCCGTATCCAAGCGACTACTGGGTGGATCATCCCTCAGCCAAAACAAAACATCTGGGTCACTTTGGTGAAGTCAGTAAAGCCAGACAATCTTTGCATGGCCATGGAAAGTGTAGACGATACGCTGTTAACATTCTAGGTGGGAGTCCCCCTGTCACCAAATGACTGCCTGTACGTAGGTAAGAAACCCAACCCCATGGACACCTGGGACAAATGGACAAAGATCCTCCCACACCATGTCTCCACAGGATTTGCTTTTCCAGGCCCAGGATGGTGTTCCGGGCCATAGCATGAGACACAGGGTGGGTTTCCAACCATCCAGTGGTGGCTTCCACCATGGTCAGCACGTAGCGCTTGCCCTGGTGTGTCTGGGGCAGTGTGATGGAGTCAATCTGCCAGGCCTCCCCATACTTGTACTTGGACCACCGCCCACCGTACCAGAGGGGCTTCACTTGCTTGGCCTGCTTGATGGCAGCACACGTCTCACAGTCATGGATAACTTGAGAAATACTGTCCATGGTTAAATCCACCCCTTGGTCTCATGCCCACTTATAGGTGGCATCCCTGCCCTGATGGCCTGAGGCATCATGGGCCCATTGAGCTAGGAACAACTCCCCCTTATGTTGCCAATCTAAGTCTATCTTTGACACCAATATTTTTTCAGCCTGATCTACCTGCTCATTGTTTTGGTGTTCCTCAATGGCTCAACTCTTGGGGACATGGGCATCTACATGGCAGACATTCACAGATAGATTTTCTATGCGAGAGGCAATGTCTTTCCACGCATCAGAAACCCAGCTTGATTTTCCTCTATGTTGTCAGTTGTCCTATTTCCACCTTTCCAGCCAACCTGACAGAGCATTGGCTACCATCCACAAATCAGTATAAAGGTAGAGCTTTGGCCACTTCTCTCTTTCAGCAATGTCCAGGGACAGCTGAACAGTGTTGAGTTCCTCAAGTTGACTTGATCCACCTTCTCCTTTGGTAGTTTGTGCAACCTGTCATGCGGGGCTTCATACAGCTGCTTTCCACTTTCAGTTCATCCCTACAATGCGACAGGAACTGTCAGTGAAAAGAGCATGGTGTGCTTCTGCTCGTAGTTGGTTGCACAGTGGAGGTTCTTTAGCCCTTGTCACTTGTTCTTGCTCCTCTTTGTCAGTGAGACCAAAGTTCTCACCTTCTGGCCCATTTGTAATTATCTCCAAAATCCCAGGGTGATTCAGGTTTACAATACAGGTGCGCTGTGTGATCAGAGCAATCCATTTGCTCCATGTAGCGTCAGCGGCGTGGTGCGTAGAGGGAACCTTTCCTTTAAACATCCACCCCAGCACCGGTATTCAGGCTGCCAAGAGGAGTTGTGCTTCCATGCCAGTCACTCTGAGGCCCCTTGAACTACTTCATAGGTGGCCAAGATTTCCTCCTCTGGTGGAGTGTAGTTGGCTTCGGACCATCTGTAGCTTCGGCTCCAAAATTCCAGGGGTCAGCGTCGAGTCTCCCCAGGCACCTTCTGCCAAAGGCTCCAGGACAGACCATGGCTCCTGGCTGCAGAGTAGAGCACGTTCTTCACCTCTGGTCCTGTCCTGACTGGGCCAAGGGCTACTGCATGATTGATCTCCTGCTTGATCTGGGCAAAGGCTTGTTGCTGCTCAGGGCCCCAGTGGAAACTGTTCTTCTTGCAGGTGACCAGGTGGAGAGGGCTCACAATCTGGCTGTGCTTGGGAATGCGCATTCTCCAAAAACCTATGGCACCCAGGAAAGCTTGTGTTTCCTTCTTGTTTGTTGGTGGAGATTTTGTGGTGTTCCTGTTGATGACCTCAGTGGGAATCTGATGCTATCTGTCTTGCCACTTTACATCCAGGAACTGGATCTTTTGGGAAGGCCCTGTGATATTGCTTTCTTGATGGTGAAGCCGGTTTCCAGTAGAATCTGGATGATTTTCTCTCCTTTCTCAAACACTTCCATTGCTGTGTTCCCTCACACAATGATGTCCTCAATGCACTGCAAGTGCTCTAGAGCCTCACCCTTTTCCAGTGCAGCCTGGATCAGTCCATGGCAGATGATGGGGCTGTGCTTCCACCCCTGGGGCAGTCGTTTCCAGGTGTACTGCACACCCCTCCAGGTGAAGGCAAACTGAGGCCTGCATTCTGCTGCCAAAGGAATGGAGAAAAATGCATTGGCAATATCTATGGTGGCAAAGCACTTTGCTGCCTTGGACTCCAGCTTGTACTGGAGTTCCAGCATGTCTGGAACGGCAGTGCTCAGCAGTGGAGTCACTTCATTCAATGCACGATAGTCCACAGTCAATCTCCATTCTCTGTCAGATTTGTGCACAGGCCAAATGGGACTGTTAAAAGGTGAGTGGGTTTTGCTGACCATCCCTTGGCTCTCCAGCTCATGGATCATTCTGTGGATGGGGATCATGGCATCTCAATTTGTTCAATACTGCTGGCGGTGCACGGTCAGGGTGGCAATTGGCACTCGTTGCTCTTCCACCCTCAGGAGTCCCACTGCAGATGGGTTTTCTGATAGTCCAGGCAAGGTGTTCAACCGCTTTATGTTCTCTGCCTCTACAGCAGTTATTCCAAACGCCCACCTGAGTTCCTTTGGGTCTTTGTAAGGCTGTTCCAGAGGAAGTCTATGCCCAGAATCCACGGGGCCTCTGGGCCAGTCACAATAGGATGTTTCTGCCACTCCTTCCCAGTCAGGCTCACCTCAGCTCCCAACAGGGTCAATTGCTGTGATCGCCCCGTCACCCCAGCAACGGAAACAGGTTCTGCCCCCACATGTCCCGATGGTATCAGGGTACACTGCACACCTGTATCAACTAAGGCATTGTATTTTTGTGGCTCTGATGTGCCAGGCCATTGGATCCACACCGTCCAAAAAATCCGGTTTTCCTGCACCTCTTCCTGACTAGCTGTCACTGTCGAGGCAGTCATGACACAAAGCAGAGACCACAAGCAGTCTCAGGTGGACACTCTTTATTATTGAACAGGGGTGACCTTTTATACACTTTCGAATTGTTTATGCTTCTTCTATCCTAACTATTGGCCACAATAAGTCAACATAACACTATTGGTGAAAAGATACAGTGATTTCAACTAACTTTCTAAAAAAACTTTGTCCAGCTGCAAAGTTCTCTTATCTTTCTTCAGTTCATCACTTCTCTCGGTCTCCTTGGTTACAGCCTTGGAGAGAGCTCCTTATCAGCTTCTGCTTGATTCTCAGCTTCTTCTCGCTCCTTTAGCTAACAGGCCTGCTGTTATCCCCTTCCACAGCTAGAGGCAGGACAACCCTAGCCCATGTTATTATTTCTTTCCTGGGCATACATGGTAGAGGTTCCTTCAAGGGGATCTGACAGATCACACCTGGCAGCTCGGTCATGGGAGGTTGAGGCTACTTTCACTTTAGAGGAACTCCCTCAGTTAGTGTTTCCCTCCTTGAGTTGATGGACCCATGCTGCCCAGACAGAAATGGGTTTCCCATCCCACCTTCCCATATCTTCCCCATGGTCACCCAGAAAGAACCACAGTTCAGCTGGTGGGGTGTATGTACCCTCTCTCTCTGGCTGGGGGATGTTGGGCTCTGATTTCGGGGCCTGTGACTTGCACTGGTGCCATATGGGAACGGTTCTTCCTCCCTCCACCCTCATCTCTTCTTGTAGTCTCTTAATCACAGCAGAGACATGAGCCTGCATTGGGCCATTGATCACACTCTCACAATTTCTAAGCCTGTTGGTGACAGAACCCACTGTCTCTCGGTTGGTATCAGCATTAATCATTGCAATGAAGGTGGTGTATTGGGATGGCCCCAGATTTGTCAGACTCCACAGCATTTGCCCTGTGCACCTGACCTTGTTGGGGTCATTATCATGCTGTCCATCCCTCCCAAAGAGTACCTCCACTATTGCCACTTCTCTCAGCTGTTGGATCCCTTCCTCAAGGGTCTTCCAGCACATTCTATGGTGGCGCTCCTGCATTCTTTCCCTGTGGACAAACTTCTCTCTGACACTCATTAAAAGCCGCACCCAGAGGGAATGGTACCCTGATTCCATTACAAAAATCTGATTCACACCTGAATCTTGGGTCAAGGACCCCAAATTCTTTTCCTCACCACCATCCAGTTGCACACCTGTACCCATAAGGTCCCAGACCCAGAGTAACCAGGTTGTATAAGCCTCACGTCCCCATTGTACAATGTCTTTGTGCAGATTACAGAGACTTTTGTACAGGGACTTAGTGATGATCTCAACCATTGGCTCCCCTGTGGGTTATGGGGCCCTCCTTTCTCATCCTTATCTGGGTGCTCTGGTTTCATCTTAGACCTCCTTGTTTCCACAGGGGTGACTGCTGCTGGCTGTGACTGCCTTTGCAGTTCAGCTGCAACCTGGACAGTTGTAACATCTGTGGGTTCCACTGCTGCACCCTCAGACTCTCCCTCTTTGGGGCAGGGGGAGGGTTTCTCACCAGCTGGGGAAATGTGCTCCTTCACCATCTGGCCCATCTCCTTCACCAGAACCCACACCCAGTCTGGGTGGTTCATTTCTGGGGTGGGCTGTGGGGCAGGGTGAGGCTCTGGGGCAGCAGCATCCCTTGTCTCTGGGGTTGGTGTCAGCATGGTTTTATCCAGGGTAATCTTCCCTTATCTCTGAATGCTAAATAGAACAGGCCTATCAGCAACACCAACCACTGTATGATACCATTAGCATTTAGAGTGGGTCTGAACCCTTTGAAAACTGGTGGGGCAGACCCAAAGAGCTGGCTGAAGGGTTGGGAGAAAAGTTCCCCAGTGTCATTTCCTCACAGCAAGTACCATTATTAAAGTAAGCCCAAAACCACACAGGTAGTGTGTGATAGCTCTGAATCCATGTGCCTGCCTTCCAGCAGAAGTTAAAGATCCATTAATTCCTCACCTTATTGTGATATATGTTATGGAATAATTCCTGCCTGTGTAAAATATACGTGAAATAAGTTGTGCTTGTACAAAAAATTCTTAAAGATTTAAAACCACAAGCTGCAGCCGGGGACAAGATTGCTTCACAAATTGAGAAACCACAGATGGCAGTGGAGAGAAAAAACTAATTAGCAAACAAAAAGACGTGGCTCTGTGCAGAGATGGGCCCTTTCCCAGGACAGTCCAGAGACACCCAAGCGATGAATACTCAGTAAGTATCTATGATCAAGATAGTCAGAGTCTTCAAGGGTGTGCATCCCAATGCCATGTTCCCGTAACTCGACGATCAGCATTCATCACTTCCCAGAAACAGTTCTGTCCAGCCCAGCACAAAGAAAAGGAAACTACATAAACATGTGAAGCGACAAGAAGAATAGGAGAAACTCTGCCCTAGGTGGAAAAAGCTGTATAAAACCAACCCGAAGGAGACAACATTTGTGAGCAGAGGGGATCCAAAGTGATGGAGTTTAGATCAGTGTTCACCCAGGGCCGATCCCGGGCTCGAAGCTGTCTCTTTGATTGTGGCTATCAGAGACCGAATCTTGGTTGCGAAATTAAAAAAAAAAATTATTGATTATTGATTGGCTTTATCATTTATTACTTATAACATTATTAAGCCATAAAACAAACTGGATTGCTGGGGAAGATGAAACAGGAAAGCCTTATAAATATGATTGCCTTTCAAAAGATTTTGAGGATATAGAAACTATAAGCAAGATTGAAATGAAAGCAAGCTTTGAGATACCTCAGTTACTGAACAATTGGAAAACAATGGTATGGCAAACTGTAGGTAATCCCCTTTTGATAAAACAATTCCCTCTGCTTGCAGACAGCTCCAAGGGTCAGAGCAGACCCCACTAGCTTGGTAGAAGGGGTCCAAAGAGGAGTTTTTAGGGTTTAAAATGTAACAGAGTATGGTGATGTAGTGATTCTTATAGGCTGTATGTAAATGCTATAGGATTTGTATCTTGTACTAGATTGGTTAGTGAGAATTAGAATATTTGACACAGAAGATGATTTATTGTATTGTAACAAGAACCTCGCTCTCTCATCCTCTCTCTCTCTCTCTCATCTCTTTACCACGCTCTTGCCTTCTCTCTTTACCACTCTCTTTACTTCTCTCAGGCCTGCTCCAGCTGCATCTGGCAGCTCTGAGCAGGGCCCGGCACCCACCCCCTTTGCAATAAACTGCAAGTTCCACAGCCTGGCTTCAGAGATCTCTCCAGATCCCTTGGAAGGTGAGACCACCTGGAGACCAGAGGAGACCAGCTGGAGCTCCCGGCACAGCTGATGATTGGCACAGCTGAGTCTGTGGGAAGCTCCCATAGCTCCTGCCTTCTCCCTCCCTGTTGACAGCTCCCTCCCTCCAGCCCTCAGACCCTACCTGTGGTAGTTGGTGTTTTACAGGTGTTTTAACATAAAAGTAAGATTTCCTATGTTAGTCAGTTATAATGGTTTCTCCCATGTACCCCAATGGTTTCTCCCATGTACCCCATTTTTTCCCCCTAATGGTTTAGTCCTAAATTGTTTACCACAAACTTTTCCCACCACTTGTCTGCCCATCAGTGTGTCAGTCTCCTTGCTCCTCCCCTCATTCCCTTATAAGCCTTGTCAATCTCACTTGTACTACCCCTTACTCTTGTAATTCTCTGTAGTCACTCCCCTTGTATTCTCGAATGTTCTGTGTCAGTTAGCTATGTCTCGATGGTTGATTGGTTTGTGAGGCTTCTTCTGTCCCCTGAGTGATCCTTATCTAGTCAGACCCATTTTCTTTGTGACTTGCTCCTGACCCCTTTAGGAATAAAGCCTCCTTGGAAACTCAGACAAAGCCTCCTTGGAAACTCAGACAAGTGATTCTTCCTTGTTTCCTTGGCCTCTGATTTCTCGTGCCATGCTCCTGCTGTGTCACCCACGCCGTAGCAATTACCGCCACCCTAGATGGTCTGGGCAGAGATCAGGGCGCGGCCACTCTCGTGTGTGCCCTCGGCCACCAAGGGTGTGCCAACCAGAGAAATTCCATCCCGTGGCTGCAGAGCATTTCCACACCTGCCCATCCCCTTTCTTCCCTTCCAACTTATCCCTTTACTTTGCCTTCCATTAATAAACAGTTTGGCTTCTTCGCTTTACCTGCATCTCTGTGCAGCTGGAGCGATGCAAATCCGCAGCCCTGGGACACTCAGGCCCCTCCTGCTGTTCCCTTCCACACCGTGTTTTGTGCACAGACACAGAGGAATGAGGGCGGATCAGGCTTGAAAGGACCCTGTGCTGAAGGTGCAGTTCCACAACATTGTGGAGTTACAGATCTTGCTGAGCACTCTGGAGCCCCTGGACATTGGAAGAGCCAAGCTGAGGATGCTCTGAACCCAGCTGTGAGGGATTCCATGGCAAGCATCCATGGAGGGCAAAGGAGCTTGGAATGCTGGAAGGTTTCAAGAACAGCTTCCTGAAAGCACAGCAGTGCTCCATCCCTGCACAGGATCAGGAAGAGGGAAGAACCAGAGACTATTCAGGTTTAACAGAGAGCTTTGGCTGTGCCTAAGAGCAAATGAAGAAGCAGCACAGTGCCTGAGACTCGGACGCGTGACCGTGCCGGTGCCCGGAACGCTGTCAGGCAGTGCCGGGATCCCGGGTGTGCTTCTGGTCCCCACAAGCGAGGAATGGCAGCCCCAGGCTCAGACCCAGTCATAAAGCCAACCAAGGGAGAGCAGAGTGAGGGCACCCTTCCAGTTTCTCTTGGGCATGGCCGCAAAACAGCCCCTGCTGCTTCTTCCTCTGCCTGTGTTTGGGCTGTGCTGGTGGCAGAGCCAGCCAGGTTGGGCTATGCGTTCCAAAGCCTGTTGGGAGCAGGAATGGAAAGTGCTGTGTGCACAGCAGAGAGTCCTGGAAGGCGCTGGCAAGAGCATCCTGTGGGGACAGGGCTCTGGGCTCTGGCTGGGAACAGCGTGGTTTTGGTGCTGTGAGCACAGGCAGGAGTTGAGGCAGGTGAAGAGGCAGCGGGCAGCTTGTGTTTGTAGAGGGCCTGGGGCTGCACCTCTGAACCTCCACCTGGAAACACACTTGGGGGAATACGAGCTAGAGCTGGAGGGCCTGTCCTGAAAGGACCTGTAGTCATTCAGCCTTGCCAGATTTCTTAAGAGTGTGTTGGTGTTTCCCAGGAAAGCTGCACATTTGGGGAAATGCCTTTGGAGGAAAGGGGCTTGCTTCTCAAGGAAAGTGCTTCCCAGGGAGCTCCAGTGAGGTAGGTGCAAGTGTCCCACCTTGGCTCTCTGTGCTCCTTTCAGTCCTTGAGTCCTGTTACACTTGGCAGAGGGGCAGGGCAAGGGAGAAGGCTGTGAAGAGCAGGTTTGGCATCTGCCTGGACCTGCAGAGACCAACCCAAGCACCTGCAGTAGGGTGTGTTCCCCCCTTTGGACAGAGGTGTGAGCAGGAGCATCTCTGTCCAGCCACGAGCCCCAAAGCTCTCCTTGAGAGCTGTGAATTAAAAAGCCTTTACACACACACTTTTCACATTTTCCCTTTCTGTTGTGCTTCAACTCTTGGCAATATGCATTTGCCTCCTACCTGGTGGAAGCTGCTGTGGCCCAGGGCCAGCACAGAGCTGGGCTGTGTGGGCCAGGCAGCGTGGAGAGCCTTGGCTGATCTTGGTGTGTCCCTGGCCTCAGAAAACGCTTGGAAGGTTTGCCTCCCGAGGCGTCCTGCTCATTGGCTCTCCCTGTGCATCTTGGAGAGAACAAGGTGGGCATTTCTGGCAGCTGGGCATCAGCAGGCCTTAAAATGGGGGCATGTTGTGGAGCGAGGCCAGCTGAGATACCCTGACCTGAACCCAGTGCTCCTTGCTCCCCTCTGCTGACACGTGAGCATTTGTCTGGTTTTGGGATGGCCCTGGCTGTGTCACGGGTGCTACGTGGACACGAGACAGCCAGTCCTGTCCCGCTGGGTCCCAGCAGTGCCTCGCAGCAGCCCTGCATCCACGTCAGGATGCTGGCCAAGAGAGGTTCTGGAAGCTGAGGCAGCTGATTTTAAGCTTGTGCAGGTGCCTACAGGTCACGGCCAAGGGTGTTCCCTTAGGATACAGCAGTCCTGAGGGCTCTCCCTTATTCAAAGAAATCAGCAGACAAATGCATTGTCTGCCAGAAGCCCTTTCACTGACATGGCAGGAGGGAAGGAGTCTGCACCCCACTAAAATATTTCTCCACCATGTATACATTTCAGTGGGTTAATGTAGGAATTGTATCAAAAATACCATCCATCTTTGCACTGCTGAAGTGATTCAATAGGCAGGGGGTTAGAAATACATTGTGTTAGATTCCTAGACTTGAAGCAGATGTCCAGGCACTGGCCAGGAGCGGTCTCGATGCCCTAAAGCAGCACAAAGACTTCCTCAGGGCTTCCCTGCACTGGGCAGATTCCCTGCTTGCCCTTGGTTCTTCTGGCAGACTTTTTCTAAAGCTTTTTATCAAGTCACTCTCATGTCAAGTTAGGCCAGCCAGGTTTTTCTTATGCTAACTGGTGCTAAGCACTTATGTCTGCGTGCACTAAGCATTTGTTTACTATTGTGAATTGCTTGTGCTCACTTATGTCAAACAAAGGCCTTGTTCCATTGCCAAAGGTGCCTGAGGCCCCCTGCTCCCTGTGGCACCAGTTGCTTTCCTGTGGGATGTTCTACCTGCCCGGAGAGTAAAGAGGGAGCTGGAGAAAGAGCTGGCCAGGCTGCTCTGCATCCTTTACCAGCAGCCCTGGCTGAGTGGAGCAGTCCGAGCTGAGCGCAGAGGTGCCAATGGAACAGCCGTGCCCAGGAAGGCTCGGTGGGAAGGGTGATCCAGGAACCACAGGCCTGGCAGCCTGAGCTGCCCCTGGGGAGGGCCTTGGAGCAGATCCTCCTGAGTGCCATCCCACGGCACCTGCAGGGAACCAGGGTGTCTGCCGGAGGGGGGGAAAGCTCTGAGGAGGGACAGGGACAGCTGGGGCTCCTGGTGGGGCGTTGAGGGCTTCTGTGGGGGAGTTTGGGGAGGTTGGTGTTGGTGGGCTGTTGGAGGAGGAGTTGTCTGGAAGGTGGGAGGTCTCAGCTGGAATTTGAGTCAGTTTGAAGGCAGCATCTGTGGTTTGGCACAGCTTTGGTTACGGAGGGCAGAAAGAATATATGTGGTTTTTCCTGTTCATGGTCCTGATTCTTCTAAAAGGGAACAAGAGGGGAGAGCTGTACTTTACTGGCCACTTGGATATCTGTACCAGGGGGAGGATTAGCCCCTCTGCCATCTACTCATTTGATTGGGCTACTTTTGTAACACTGAGTGGACTTTCATTTCTTGAGAGCTTTTATTCCTTAAGAGAATTAGGATATTATCATCCCTTCACAGAAAACCATTTGCAAACCAAAGAATGGCCTTTTCTTTCCTCTCTGCAGTGTTATGTTCTGTAAAGTGACTCTCAGTGGATGACATTAAGGCAAATGAGTTGCTGCTTTGAGAAGGGAAGCAAAATTCCAACTCTTCACCTTCACCATCCCAATGAATTTGGGAAGTTTGCAACTTTTTGGAACTGTGTGAGTTGACAAATGGGAAGTAAAACTTTCCTGAATTGTGGAGTGTTAAATGACAGGTCCTTCTGTGCCTTTGCCACTAAGGTGTTTTTGTGCTGAAGGAAATTACTTCAATAAGAAAATAATTTCAGCATGTAGTAAGAGCTTCTGACAGAGACCAAGTGTTGCCAGCAGTTGCTCCAGGTGCTGCTGCCAACAGCCCCTGCAGGAAGGAGCACAGCCCCCAATGCACGTGGGCTTTGGCTCCCTGTGGCACAGAAGCCCCTGGGGGCACAGGTCTCTGGGGCAGGAGATGGGCACCAGCGCTGCCAGGGCTCGGGGGGTGGCAGCTCTGCTTGGGCAGGGACTCTGCCACACCTGCTGATGTCAGCGCTACCCGGGCCCCAAAGGGTCAGAGCAGCATTCGTGCCCTGGCCCACACGTTTCCTTGTCTGTGTCAGACCCGTGGGTTTAGGATGTTCACCAGCTGGGCCGTGTCCCAAGGAGGCCGTGCCAGCTTCTGTGGAAGGTCCTGTGCCCTTCCCAGCGCAGCTGCGTTGGCAGCCCTGGGGCTCCTTCTGCTGCACTGAGCCCACAGAGCAGGGCAGCATTTGCTGATGGCTTGAGCTGTTCCTAAAGCATATGTTGGGCTGTCTTAGACACTTTGGGTGAGAGATTCCTTCCAAGCTGGGCCATTTTGGGTTGGCTGGGGGCAGCCCCAGGGCAGGGGATGGTGTGTGTGCAGGGGCCCTTTGTGACATGGTGCAGCATGGTCACCCTGGCATGGAACGGGTGTCCAAGGGCCCTTTGTGACACGTGGTGACATAGGAGCTGGTGGTGACAGGACCATGCCACAGTGCTTGGAGCACACAACAGGGCAGAACGGGACAGAGCAGTGCTGTGAGGAGCCCCCGCACAGTGCACTCGTTCCTGTCTGACCGGGAGCCTTTCCGAGGCGTTATTCCTGCAGCTGAGCTCAAGGCCAGACCACAGGACTTGGTGCCCCAGAGGCATCTCCTATCCCTGACACCAGTGCCCTCAAGGCCAGACCACAATCCTTGACAGGAGTCTCCTGTCCTTGTGGCAGGAGCCCTCGAGACCGCAGACCAGGACTTTCTGTCCTGTAGCCTTTCCGAGACTTCTGTCTTGGAGGTGCCTTCCAGGCAGCACTGCAGGACTTGCTAACTCGGAGATTTTCTGAAGCATCTCTCCTGCAAGTAGCCACAAATCCAATCACTAACATGGAGCAGAGACCCCGAAGAGTGCCCAAGCTGGCCTGGCTGGAAGAGCAGGAAGAAGGCCCTGAAGCTGCCCCAGCACAGGAGACAAAAGAGGCAGTGCCACTTGAGCTGCCACAGGAGGGTGAGTGCCAGAGCTGGGCCACAGGGCTGGTGCCTGCACCAGCTTGGCACCTTTGCATCCCATCCCATCCCATCCCATCCCATCCCATCCCATCCCATCCCATCCCATCCCATCCCATCCCATCCCATCCTGTACTATCCCATTGCATCCTGTACTATCCCATCCCATCCCATCCCATCCCATCCCATCCCATCCCATCCCATCCCATCCCATCCCATCCCATCCCATTCCCTGGGGACATGCCCATGGAGAGGACGGAAGAGGGGCTGGGCAGACACCCCGCAGGGACCGTGCTCCATCCCCTGAGCCATCCCAGGGCTGTCCCTGCCTGGGAGCGCAGGGCTGGGCTGTGTTCTCCGGCCTCTCCCGCAGCCCCTCAGCTCTGGCTGCGCTCGCTCTTTGCCAGGTGCAGCCCTGCAGCGCACACAGGAGCAGGACCCCGCCCGTGGCCTCTTCCGCAGAACAGCCCAGGTACCTGCAGCCATCCCCACCTGGGCTGGGCCTGCTGGCACCGCGCTTGGAGCATTCCCTGCAACATCCCTGCCTTCTTGCCCTTCTCCTACAGCTGGTTTGCCAATTCATGAGGAGAATTCGGGAGGAAGAGGCCAGCCCCATGGGCACTGGACTCAGAGCATATTCGCACATCTTCAAAACCAAGACCAGTGCTGCCCTGCTGGATATGCTCGTAGAGGAGGGCTTTACCAATCCAAAGCAAGTAAGCAGCCTGTGGCCAGGGTTTGATCCTCCCAGGAATTGCTTGACCACACCTGCTGGTTACTGGAAGCCTTTGAGGCCATGGCAGTGTGGTGGGAAGGGAAGCATTTTGCTGGGGACATTCCTCCCTCTGGCAGCTTTCCAAGTCTCCCTGTGCCTTCTCCAGGTTCCTGCCCTGGTCAGGTACATCCACCAGTGGCTCCTGGCCAACCAGTTTGCTGAGCACAGGCTGAACAGGACCCTGCTGGATCTCACCGAAGCACAGCCCGCTGACGTGGTCATGACGCTCCTGCGTGTGGCCCCATCCTGTGACAGGTATGGGCCCACCTGCTCAAAGGGCTCAGGGCTTGCCAGCCCATCAGCCTGTACAGCCTGGCCCAGGTGTCTGACCAACAGAGAGTTCCAGGGCCCTCTGGCTGCTCCCTTGGCCAGCCCTGGCACGTTAGCCCCCGAGCCTGCTGCCGTGCTCCCTCGCTGCCCCTCAGGGGCCTGTCCCCATCAGGCTGGGCTGCCTGGGTGCTGCTGGTGAGTGGCAATGGGCACAGGCAGAGCAGGCAGCCAGCTCAGGTCCCCACTGCTGCCCAGGCCACAGTGCTGTGTCTGAGACCCTCCTGAGACAGAGCTCTAACCCCACAGAGCTGCTTTGACCATGTGGAAGAGTATCATGTGCTCGCCCAGGACTGCAGAGCCAGCGCTGCTGATACTCCTGGATGTGCTGGGGAGCTGGCCAGAGCACAGCATGTGCACCTCTGATGGGGACAAAACGGGTGTCTTTGTCCTGGCTGTAAGTTTCTGTAACTGGCCTTTGCTGGCCCCAAGGCTGCCTCTCCAGCAGCTCTCCATCCTCCTTCCCTCACTGCATCTCCCTGCCTCAGGCGCTGGGTTCAAACCCGGCCCAGGGGCAGCTTCAGGCCCACCAGGCCCTGTGCTCCCCCTGCGTGTCTCTGAGCCTCTCCCTCCCCTGCTCGTGCCCTGCCACATGGACACCTCAGCACTGAGCCCTGTCTCGGGGTCTTTGTCCTTTGCAGGCAACTGTGGTGATGTGGAAGATCCTCCAGGTGCCCTGTGTCCCACATATGGTGACGGTGTATTTCCCTCGCTTCTTTGTACATCTGCTCTCCCAAGTGTTCTTGAGCACTCTGGATATGCCAGAGGAGGTTGATGCATTCTGGAAGGAATGCCAGGAGGAATACGGCCTTGCCACCAGCCCCAACAGGTGCTCCATCCAACTCCTTCTGTCTCTGCTGTGTCCCTGGCCAGGACCCAGTGTTCCCAGCGTCACCTGGGCTTTGCTGTGCACGCAGGTTTGCAGTGCGGACCCTGAAGTCCCTGCTCTGCAGAATGCAGCACGAGGATGTGGTGGTGGCAATGGAACGCAATTGTGGCTGGGACACGCTGCTGTGTGCTGACACCCACCACTATGCCGTGGGTCTGCTGGCCAGGTGAGACCCCCTTCTCCCCACTGCCTCTGACATTTGTGCTCCGTGCCCAGGGAGCTCCACACAGTCCCCGAGGTTGTGGGCCAGAGGGCCTTGTCACTGAGGGATGGCCAAGCAGACTGGAAAAGGCTGGGAGAGGAGGGTACCCACCAAGAGCTGCCTCCTAAATAGCCCAGGGCCCCTTGCAGGGTGCTGGGGAAAGGCCAGGCCTCTGTGAGTCAGTCCTGGCAGAGGTTTGTCCCCCTGGCCAACAGTCTTGGTTCCTTTTCCTCCTGCCAGGGAGATGTGCTGTGTCTCCATCCCCTTGGTTTCCCGGATCGCTCGCTACCTGCTCCGGCTGCTCAGCACACAGGAGCCATGCTGGGAGCTGCCCGCTCTGGCATTCCTTGTGGAGGTGAGCCTGATGGCCAGCGCTGCCTGGCTGAGCTGCCTCCCAGCTCTCTGCCCTCTCGGAGCCGCAGCTGCCTGGCACGGTGCCCGCGCCCTGTGCTGCTGCCTGGGCCCAGCCCTGTGCGGCTCCGGGCTCCTGCCAGCCGGGCCCCTGTCACTGCCCTGTGCTTTCAGGTCCTCGAGTTCCTGGACTTGAGTGAACATGGTGCTAACAAAGTCCTGCAAATCTTGTCAAGGCAGCTGCAGAGTGAGTGCAGGGAGAAGCGTCGCCTGGCGCTCAGGGCCCTTCTCGAGCTCATTGAGGAGCCCTCCATGGTGAGAAGGGGGCAGCGGCGGAGGCTGAGCTGGGGAATGCAGTCGCTTGGGCTTGGCAGGGCTTTGAGTGCTGGGACAGTTGCTCCCAGCTCTCCTGGCTTCCAGTTCAGCTGCCTGAGTGCTTTGGGACAGGCCTTTGGCCTCTGGGCCCTGTGGCAGCACAATGGCATTTCTCAAACTTGTGTTCCACACAGACCGAAAAAATGTGGAGCCTGACTGAAAGTCTTGTGGAGTTCCTGTGGGATGCAGATGGAGAGATAGTTTTCATGACAGTCATGCTACTCAGCTTTATCATCTTGGACAATGACATGCTGATGCCCGGCCCCATCACACTGCAGCTGCTTGAGGCGCTCCTGCCACTCTTTGACCACGTAAGGCTCACTGCTCCCAGCCACGGCCACTGGGTGCCGTCCGGACACTTTGTGCCCTGTGGATTTGCAGGCCTGCGCCAAGCTGAGCCCCGTGCAGCCGCAATGCTGAGGTTTTTATTTCTTCCTTCCATACAGAACAATAGCCAGGTGCAGCTGCTCTCCATACTGCTCTTCCGAACACTGGTGACTCTTCCAGAAAGGGAAAAGGAAAAAAAGGCCCTGATGACACTCCTGCGTGAGAGCCTGCTGCCCCTCTTCTTCCACTGCCATGATGAGAACCGGCTTGTGGCACAGGTGAGGACTCGTGGGCTGCTGCTGTTCCCATGGCAGGGGGCTCGGCTGCCTCCTGCCCTGGCACCTGCCGCCTCCTCCAGGCCTTGGCACAGGGACACGGGTCCTGCGCCCTGGGCTGTGGGGCCATCTCTGCCTTTCTGCTCTTCTCCAGGCTTCTCAGGAAACGCTTCTATGTGTGGCCGAGCTCCTGAAGAGGAGGGATCTTGAAAGACTGGTGAAGAACCAGAATCTGTGGAAGTTCAGCGAGTGCCTGGTAAGGACGGCCTGCAAGCCCCAGCCTCAGCCCAGAGAAGACCCCTGAGCGCGGTGCTCAGTGTGCGGGGCGGGCAGCGGAGGCCGGGGCTGGGCGCAGGCAGCGCCCGGCCCAGGGGCTGAGCCCGTGCCAACCCTTCCCTTCTGCCGTTTTCTCCAGCTAGCAGAGGACAGGAGCAGAGCGGCCGAGCACCTGCGCCGGGCCCTGCCCTACCTGCAGAGCCCACAGGAGTCCCTGCGAGCGGCGGCCATCAGGTTCATGGGTGAGCCACAAGCCTGGGCTCCCTCCCCGGCCCGCCGCAGCTCGGCCCCAGTCCCGCCTGCTGCCCCGGCAGCGCCAGCCGGGCCCGGCGCCGTGGAGCCCCGCCTGGCCCGGGCATTGCTGCTGCCGCCCTCTGGCAGCCATGCCCTGGGGCGGCAGGGTGGGGCAAGGGCCGGGCTGAGCCCTGCCGGGCCAGCAGCCCGTGTGGCCACAGCGCCGGCAGCGCCGCTGGCAGGGAGCTGTGCCGCTGGCGCCGTGACAGGCTCTGTGTTCACAGGCATGGCCGGGCGGCACCTGAGGGGGAAGAAGGAAGAGCTCCGGCTCATCTGCAACGGTGAGTGAGGGCAGCGGGCTGGCAGCGGGGGCTGCCGGGGGAGCTGCAAGCCCTGCCCCGGCTGCGGAGGGCTCTGCTCCGTGTGCGGACCAGGGCCGGCGTGGGCAGAGATCTCAGGGCCACCTGGGCGATTCGTGGCCAGCAGCTTCGGGCTGCTCCCGTTGTTCCCTGCTCCCTCCTGGCCATGGCTAGAGCCGGCTGGGATGGCCCTGGCAGGGTGCTCTCCTCGGCTCCCCGCAGATTCGGGATCTGACCATGGCTCTGTTCCTTTCTCTTTCAGCCCTTGACCACCTGACAGAGGACATCAGCAGTGCCGTGTCAGATTTGGCACTTGAAACATTTTATGTCCTCGAGGCACTGCAGAGTGAGCGTTACTCCATCTTCCAGAGGGTGCAAGACCAGCTCCACAGGGCATGGAGGACACGGCCTCGTCTGTCGGGGCTCGGCTGGCTGCGCTGCTGGAGCTCTGCAGAGAGCTGATACCTCTGTCTGCTGAGGCCACCTGAGCCAGCGGGAATTTTCCATTTCTTCAAGAGTTTTCTTTTTGTTTTCTTCTATTTGTTTTTTCTTTAGTATATAAATGTAGAGTGTTTTATAATACACAGACTCCCAGGAGTTTTCTTTTGCTGCCCAGCGTCTGCAGGGCATAGGGGAAGAGGGGGAAAAGGGTGCTTGTGCTCAGCAAGCTGCCCAGGCGTGCAGTGTTGCAGGGAAATGGCCAGAAGCCCCTTGGCCTGTGGTGGTTCTGCTGAAGCCTTTGTGCTGGTGCCAGAGCGGCTGGGCAGGGGCCGGGGCTGCGGGGATCCCTGTGAGAGCGGAGCCTGGAGATGGCCACAAGCCCTGTGCCAGGCAGGAAGCGCCATCCGTGTCCTCCTGCCCGTGTGGTGTTGGCTGCATTGCTGAGGGCTCCCAGGTGCCTCTGGATGGGGCTGCTCTGGAGCTGCTGTGGGGCTGCGGCGCTGCTGCCGGGCAGCTTGGCCGGGCTGGGGCAGCCCCTGAGGGGACATGGCCATGAAGGATGAGGGGCTGGGAAACCCTGACAGGACACGGCAGTGGGAAAGCACGAGGGGGATGTGTGAGGGAGTGGGTGGCTGTAACATTGGCTGGGGGGGAGTGGGTTGGAGACAGAGAGAGCACTCACCCCAATGTTCATGTGGCAAACAGAGAGCGTTTGTTCTCAAGCCCTTCCATCTAAAGGGCTTTTGAAAAACCCAGTCTGGATAATTCCATTGCTCTGATCTCTATGCCCTGTCAGATTCTGGCCAGTGAAATGCTGCAGCCCGGGGAGAGATGTGACTGGGCGAGGCCCCTGGCAGTCAAACCAGGGCTGGTATATTCACACAGCCCGAGCCAGCCTGCCCTGTGACACACGGCCACAGAGTGCGAGGCACAGCTCCAGGTGCTGCCCAGGAACCTCAGCTCTGGGTGCACTGTCTGCCCCAAGCTCCAGGGGCTGCAGTGGGAGCCCGGCTGGGCTCTGCCCTGGGGCCATCCTGCAGGGACAGCTGGGAACAGGGAGCATTGCCTTGCCACAAACAGCCAAGCCAGGGCTGCAGGGCAGCTGCTCTAGCCCGGACTGCACTGTTGTGTGCTGTGCTCTGGGGCTGGGGCTCCCTGCACAGTGAACTGGACTGGTGTGCCACAGGAGACAGAGAAGCTTCAGCTTCACCCTAACTGAGGGGGGTGCATGGGCTGGGAAGAGTGGGGAGGCTCAAGGGGATTCACAGAGCTCATCCTGCTGCAAGGATGAGGAAAAGGGAGTGGGAGCTCAGCAGTGAGGAGAGCTGAGGGCTGGAGAGTGGCTCTGAATGACACTAAAATCCCACTGGATCTCTGAGACATTGCTGCTCCTCAACCAGTGACAGGATGAGTCCCTAAGCCTGGGGCTCTGCCTTCCTCGTGGTGAGGGGCACCAAGGAAGGCAACAGTGTGATGGAGACTGCAATGGGCTGGGAACTCACTGCGGGAAAAGAGGGAGCAGTTGGGAAGTAAAAGGCAGGTGGGGGGGGAGAGAACTGTTCAGAAAAGGGCTGAGCTACAGCTTCAGCAAGCTGAATAATGTCATTTGGTGTCATGCCAGATTGATTTCATTTCAGAAGTTACTGAACAAGTTTATTTTTTGAGGGGTGTTATGTTTTTCCTTGGAAGGGTACACTCTGAAAACTTGAGCTGTGCTGCCAAAATGCTCAAGCAAGTCTGTGCTGCAAGTCACACCATTTCTTCTTTGGCTGATTCCGGCCTGGTGCTGAGCTCCAGCAGAGCCCTGGCAGAGCCCAGAGCAGCCTCAGCACCCGCCGAGCCCGGCTGCAAGGAGAGAAAGCAGAAACCGCCCGTCAGCTGAGGGCTCCTCTGCCCTTGTCCCAGCTGCCCACAGTGCCCAGGCCGTGCTGGCCGTGCTCAGAGCAGTGCCCAGAGCTGCCCATCCCTGCTGCCTTTGGCACAGAGCAGGAGGGCAGGACATGTGCCCAGCCTGCAGCCAGCCAGGGCACATGTGATGGTGGTCAAAGGGGTCTTTGCATGTGGGAAGAGATGAGGATTTGACTCCATATTTCAGAAGGTTTGATTTATTATTTTATTATATGTATATGTCATGGTTTGACGTTTGCACAAAGCCAGCGCCCCCATGAAAATACACTCTCCCTGGTTTCTGCTGTGAGATGTGACCAGGAATAAGCAAAGCAGGCCCCCACTTAGAAATAAAGAAAAGAAAACTTTATTAACGACACTGCAAGTAAAAAGAAACACACAGGGAAAATGAAAACCTTCCAAAAGCATTTCCTCCTGCCCCCACCAAATTTCCAATACATCCATCCCTCAGATCACCAACTCTCGGTCCATCACCACCCTTTAGATAATCAATTCTCTGTTCAGCAAGAGGAGAGGAGTCCTTCTTGTGCCATGGGCTTTCCCAGGAAACACCGTCAAAACCTCATGTTTGGTACGCTGGCAGTTTATATACAGACGCAAACAGGATGGGGCTGCTTTGATCAGCGTCTAGAGCTTTTTATGTTTTCAGCATCAGTCTCATTACATGGTTATGACAATGGAAAGATGCGTACAGCTCGCTGACCAGCCAGCAGGCCTGTTGTCTTCGCTACAACTTATATATCTTTTTCTGCTTCTTTAGAACTTCACAATTCTTGCTGTTTCTGTGGCCTGTCCTTTTTACAACCTTCCTAAAACTCTCTGATTTTTATGGATTCCCCCATATGTGTTTCCACGTCACTGGAAAACTGGCAGCGCCTGGAGAACATCTGCCATTATGACCTCTTCCTTCCATGTCCAGTGCTCTCACCACTGCACATGGACCAGAGCTGCTTCTAGGGTTTTCCTTTTAAGGATGCTTTGTCCCGTTCCTAAAAGAGCACAGTTTCTCACTTTCGGGACACCTGTCCCCCCCAGATTTCACCCCCTGGGGCCAAGGTATCTCATCACTTAACCCTCTTGGCTTTGAGCCATTGCCTCCCCCTGGATGCAGTCTCTGTGTCACAGGAAACATGGTTCTGTCCAGGGCTATACAAGAAAAGTCCAGCTAAGGCCACTGCATCATCTCTTCTCACCTAAGATTCTTCCCCACTCTTCTGACATCTTTCACTTGCAGGAACTTTCATCACACTTGCTCATTTCTTCCTCTGTTTCATCTCTATCTCTCTTCTAGGAAGGTTACTGTTCTGCAAAGTTTTCATTGTCCAAAATAAGGGTTAAAATCTTGTGCTCTGCCCGCTCAGAACTCCCACAGCGGCTGGACACCTTCTTGCTGCACCCCCCCCTCCCTCCCTTCTCCTTCCCATCCGTGCTGCGGGCACACGTTATCAAGTTTCAAGGTAGCACAGTCACAGACACAGGCTGGCTCTCTCTCTGTCTTTCTCTCTCTCTCTCTCTCTCTCCCTCCCTCTCTCTCCTGGGGGTGGGGGGCTGCCCGATGCCTCTCGGTGCTCTTCCACTCTTCCACCCTTCCATCCTCGGGGCCGGACCTTCCTCACCTGGCTGCATGGCTTTCCCTCCCCCGCCCAGATGGCAGGGGAGGTCTGACCTTTTTTCCCTGACAGAACCCAAGAGAGCTTCACCTGTGAGTTCTCTGCTTTTAACTCCTGTGTTCTCAGAGGCGTATTCATGTCCACAGTGGCCGCACCAGGTGCCAATATTCAAATCTGAGCACCCATTCGTTTGACCACAGCATCCCAAAAACCTCACTTCCTCTCAAACCACGACCACGATGTATGACTTAAAGTTTGTAAAAACTATATTTTACCATTGATCTATTATCCTTCTAATAAGCTGTGTTCACACCCTTGGCATGCAGTAGAGAAAGTTTAGTGGGACCAGAACTTAGGTTTCACCTTCTACTCTCTTTATCTGTTTACTTTTAGGCCACCCAAGCCTCCAGATACTACATGAGCTCAAGTCAGAGGATGCTGCCGTTTGTTGGCACTGGAGCAGGAATCTGGATGCTTCTCCCTGAGCCGCGTGCCTTCAGCTGGGTGCTTCCATAGACAAGCCACAATTTCTTGTCCATGGCCATGGCTGACAGGCATTTGAAGGCATGTGTTTTTTCAACCTGTGTCACAGAGGCAGTCAATATACCAGAGCATCCAGCTGCTGAAAGATCAAGGAAACAAGATCCAGATGGAAAGCAACAGCGACTGGTTCACTGGACTTTTCAAACACTGGGGGATCAAAAGCTGGCTCTCATCTCTAGTTAAGACTGTTTTGTGGGCTTTGTTTATTGTATTCATTGTGCTGGTTATTGTATCCATTTTTGCTAAATGCCTGCAAAACTCTATGGCAGAAGCCTTCTTTATAGAAAACAAAAAGGAGGGAGAGGTGAGCGCCCAGAACAATTGGAACTGTAATACCTCAGGGCAAAGTGACCAAGGAAAAAGAGAGACATCACTCTGAATGCAATGGTGATACCCATGGGCATTTG
Organism: Zonotrichia albicollis; assembly: GCF_047830755.1. Taxonomy (NCBI): domain Eukaryota; kingdom Metazoa; phylum Chordata; class Aves; order Passeriformes; family Passerellidae; genus Zonotrichia; species Zonotrichia albicollis. The sequence continues at coordinate 3,232,052 of NC_133855.1, forward strand.
CAGGCTCATGGTGATGCCGCACGTTTTGCTGGTATCACCCAGTTCAACTGCTGTATTTTCCATATATGTACTCCCTCTAGAATGTTCCCCACTCTCTTATACCCTATTGGTCCTGGCTTACTGGAATGCTCTGCTGCCGTTCCCCCCCCCCCATATAAAACGCTGTGTCCCCAGCCCCATTTTGTTTCCCTCCCTGGACCCTCTTCATCGCAATACACAATGTTTGGAGTTCCACACAAAGATCCCTTTAGAGCCTCATTCACCAGCAGTTTAAGCAAGCGTGCTCCCAGCTCTGGGAGTTCCGTTTCCTCACAGAGGCTGGCTGTGGACAGGCCACCACACAGGAACTGAGTGCACCAGGGAACCTGGCCTCCAGTAAAAGGCATGAATCCCACAGCCCACCCAAACCAATGCCTTGCATGTCTCTACCTTTTCCTCCTACTCTCATCTCTCATGTCACTTTTCCCATTTTCTCTGAGTGGGAGCTTGGCTTCTCTCTCCTGTCTGCAGGATCAGCCACACGTGTGACCCTGCAGGAACAGCCTGACCCACAGGGAAGTGGGAGAGGACTTTGTCAGGAACTGTAGTGACAGGACACGGGGGAATGGGATCAAACTGCAAGAGTTGGAAGAGATTTGATGATGGGAAGAAGTTCTTTACTCTCAGAGTGCTTGTCCCTGACACAGGGACCAGTGCAGAGAGGCTGTGGATGCCCCATCCCCAGCAACATCCAAGGCCAGCTGGGACAGGGGCCAGAGCAGCCTGGTGTGCTGGGAGGTTGCTCAGCTTGGAACCAGATGATCTTTAGGGTCCCTTCCAAGCCAAACCATTCAAGGATTTGATCATTCTGCCATCTCCATCTCCCACTGCGCAGCAGCCCTGAAATTTCAGTGACATCACAGCTCCCAGAGGGTTCCAGGTGGAACGTCCAGGACCTGGAAACGAGCAGAGCAGGCACTTCACCGGCTGCCAAGCGGCAGTTGCCACTCTCTCTGTGCTCTGCCCCTGACTGCTGAGGTGTTGCTGCTGCCTGGGCTTTTCCTGCTGCCTGCTCTGGAGCACCAATCCCAGCAGGATGTGCACTGCTGTGCCAGTGGAGGTACAGTGCCATTCCAGGCAGGGGGGCACCCGGCTTGGGCAGGCTGCAGCCATGTGGGAATGGATGGTGTGGGACAGGAAGCCCACTGGGAGATTGTGCTGCCCCTTGCAGAGTGCCAGAGAGAGTGTGGAGGAGATGGAAGTGGACATGGTGCTGGAGAGGGAAGAGATGATGGAGGTAGATGAGGAAGACCCTGTTGAGGAGATGGAAGTAGAGGAGGGGGACAACATGGAAGAGATGGAAGTGGATGAGCAGGATGACATCGAGGACATGGAAGTGGACGAGAAGGATGAGGAGGAGCCCAAGGTCCTTGGATGAAGATGGAGCCCCACAGGTAAGTCAGGCAGCTGCTTCCCACGCCCTGCCCACACACACACTGGGTCCCCTGACGCCAGGCTGGGGCTGGGCTGGATGGCCTCGCTCAGGGACACGGTGCCCGCAGGCGTCCTGGATTGTGGTGGCACAAGCACCAGCCCCAGCCTGCCCTGCACTTGTCTGGGGCCACGCCAGCCCTGCCAGCCCCGGCCCAGCCCCTGGGGCCCAGCTCCCAGCCCTGGTGGGCTCAGTGCTGGCAGCAGAGTCCAGTTCTGCTGCTTCCTTTCTTCCAGGACTGATACAGATGATGGCACAGATACAATGCCTTTGTAAATACGTTTCAAAGTTTGGAAGTTTCTTGTAAATACGTTCAGTACGTTAGAAGTTTTCTGTAAATACGTTTTGAAGATTGTTAGTCCATCGAATCCCATGTAAATATGTTCTGTACATTGTTGTTGTTGTTATTATAAGGATTGTTATTATGAAACGTGTTCTGTAAATTCGAGCTTTTACCGATCTCCGGCAAATAAATACTGTTTCTTTTTAAAACATCTCTAGTTTTTGCCATTCTTTTGGGTGCAGGCAGCGTTTGCACACTTGTGGGTTCCTCTTGATCCAAGTTCACAGGGCTGGAGGTCCCTGGGGGTGCTGGCACAGCCACCCTGGGGCTGGGGTTCCCTGTGCACAGGGGCTCCCACTGACACCACTCCTGGCACTGGGCGCTGCTGCTCTTCCTGCCCTGGGGCACCGCACTGTCCCCAAGAGCTCAGCTTTCACCAGCTCTCACCCAGGGGCCTCTCACAGCACTGGTCCCGGCAGCCATGTCACCAAAGCAGGCAGCAAACCTTCAGCCACCCTTCCTGCTGGAGCCACAGGCACTCCTGGGCCCAGAGCCGGCAGCAGGCCACAGGCATGCAAAATCCACCTGCACGCTCTGAAGGCCACCACAGCTTTGGCAACTGGGCCACCTTCATCTGGGCTGCTGCAGGGGCTGATCTTTAAGGCTTGCAGGCTCCAAAGGCTCCGGCTTCTGCTTCCCAGCCTGCTCTGCACTGCCCTGAGCCCGCATTCTTCAAGAGACAAAAGCCAAGCCAGGGCATCCTCGCCATGTCCGCATTCCTGCTGCTGGCAGCGGCCACTGGCCCTGGGCCCCACTCGGGTGACAGCTGCAGGGACAGGGCAGGCTGTGCTGGGCAGGGGGCACGGGGCTTTGGGCCCTGGGGCTGCTGCTGCTGCTGCTGGGGCCCATGGGCCCAACAGGGCCCTGAGCTCAGCCTCTGCCCTGGCAGCTGCCCCCAAAGCCCCACACTCCCTGAGCATTCCCATCACAGCTGCCAGGGGGAAATCCCATGGGCTTCAGGAAAGAAATTCCCCAGAGTGACTAAACCAAGGGGTCCCAGGGGAAGGTCAGCACCAGGTGATATTTACAGTACCTTTACGAATGTGGGTGCGGAGCAGGTGAGATCTCCAGGGCCTCTGGCAGTGCCTGCTCTGCAGGTGAGGCTGTGGGGCTGCTCCCAGCGGGACACAGCTCCGGGCTCAGGCCAGCCCTCAGCCCCTCAAAGCTGATCCCAAGGAGCAGGCTCAGAAAGCAATTTCAGACCACTTGCTGCAGATATTTCAAAGGACTAAATGTCATTCAAAGAAGCCACCTTGCACATTTAGTTTTGGTGTTGTGGCATGAGAAGCCATGTAGGTGCGTCTCAATGTGCACTCAGGGCACTTCCACTGCCATCCCAAAAGTAACACAAAGGACAGGCCTCTGCTTTCAGCACTACTGAGCTCCTCCCCCAGCAATGAAATCTCAGGAAGAGGCAGGAATTGAGTGCACCAGAGAACCTGGCCTCTAATAAAAGGCATAAATCCCACAAGCCACTGAACCTAAAGCCTTGCATGTCAGTACGTTTTTGTCCTTCTCTCATCCCTCATGTCACTTTCCCCAAAACCTACCATTGCACAAATGGTCGAGGCATGCAGCCTTAGGGCATCCTAACACCTTTATGCCAGCCTAGATAAGGCTTCCAGTCAGGGTATATTTGGGGTGCTAGTAGCCTCCCAATTTATTCCCTGACATATACATGAAAAATGACCTTGCATTAAATGTGGGGAAATGAGGCATTTTCAACAGAATTGCAAAAATACAGGCTATTACCAGGGCCATTCTAGGTGTCACAACCACTATCCTCACTGCCCCCCTCATTCACATGCTTGCCAAAACCAGCAAAACCGGTGGTCTGCAATGACACCAAATGTGAGGCCGTTCCGCCCTACTCTCCCCAACATCGTGGACAACCAGCACAGCGACCTTCTCAGATCCATCGGGACAGCTCGATTGCTGCAGAAACTCGACAGAAGACAGTTCTGCCCTGGAACCCAAAGGCAGCTGGTAAGAGCCTTTTCAATTCCAATCCATAATATTTATGTTCACCATATTCCAACAGGCAAATACGGGCCTGAAGTACGGCGCAGAGACATTTTGATTTTAACCAACACCAGGGAAGGGTTGGACACACTCACTATACTACATGATGTAGTCACCTTGACATTATGCAGGAGATAACTGTCCAGGCTCTATGCTTAGGTCCTCCCCTTTTCATTCCAGAAGGAACAGTTATAGTCAGAGACTACCTCCTACTGGACATGATCACCACACCAGCTGATCCAATGGTGATGTGGGCACAGATTATGGGCCGAAATAGACCCGTTCTAAAGTGTGCTTTGTCGTGTAAAGGGAGAAAGAGATGTCTTTCAGGATTATTAGATACAGGACCTGATATCACGAAAATTTCCGCTCTGATTGGCTAAAGGATGGCCCCTGGTTCCAACTGCTGGGGAAATTTTAGCCATCGGGAGAGCCACTACCAGCTTCTGGAGTCAAGACACCATCTGTATGGAAGGTCCTGAGGGCACAGTTGCTACAGTAAGATCATTCATCACCTGGGCGCCAATAACACTTTGGCGAAGAGACCTCTTGTCCCAGTGGAGGACAACGCTAGTGATCCTATCAACACCTCAGGGTTTCTAGACGGGGCCACTGAGCAGCGTGCCACCCTTCAGTTAACCAGGAAGACCAACAACCCCATATGGGTGGATCAGTGGCCCCTCCCAGGCAGAAAGTTAAAGGCCCTGCAGTCCCTCGTGCAGGAGCAGCTTTCTGTGGGCCACATTGTACCATCTACTAGCACCTGGAATGCGCCTATCCTTGTCATACAAAAGCCTGGCAAAGAAAAGAAGCGGCTTCTGCAGGACCTTAGGAAAATCAACGAGGTCATTGAGGACATGGGTCCCCTCCAGCCCAGCCTGCCCTCAGCCTCCATGATTCCCCAAGATTGATAGATGGTTGTTATAGAACTAAATGACTGATTTGTTGACTCCCCCTTGCATTCTAATGACAAATCTGGTTTGCCTTTTCCATCCCTAAACCGACAAGCACCTTTACAGAGGTACCAGTGGACCTCATTTCCTCAAGGAATGAAGCAGAGCCCTGCTATTTGTCAATGGCTTGGAGCCCAAATTCCCTTACCCATCCGGAAAAGACATCCTCACACTATTATTTTTCATTATATGGACGACACACTCATTTGTGCAGAAGCTCAAATCATATTGGACGTTGCAGTAGAAGACGTCATCACTGCAGTACGGGAGAAAGGTTTTGAGATTGCAGCAGATAAAGTCCAAAAGACAGCCCCCTGGAAGTACCTCGGCCTAAAAAGCACAGAGAGAACCATCACACCCCAAACACTGCAAATCAAGGACAACCCAAAGACTCTGTGAGGACTCCACAGGCTCTGTGGAAGCATCAATTGGGTACATTCACGGCTGGGAATCACCGCAGAGGATCTCTCGCCACTGTTCCTGCTGCTCCTTAAACACAGTGAAGAACTCAATTCCCCGTGATCACTGACACCGGCAGAGGAAGCAGCTGTACAAAAGGTAACCCAGGCGATTCAAACTAAACAGGCACACAGATACCACGCTGATTTTCCTTTCTCCCTGGCAATCCTTGGTGTAAGTCCAAAATTCCATGCATTTATGTTTCAGTGGGACTCAACTACCTCAGATACCCTGACAGAAATTGAATGTGTTTTCAGAGCAGACTAACCTACTAAAACTATTACAACCCCAAAGAAAGTTACTGCAGAACTGATCAGGAAAGCTAGAGAGCATCAGTGCTCCCTTGCAGGAACAGACCTTGTGAATATGTACTTACTTCTCACTCAAAACCACTTCAATTGGCTACTTCAAACATCTGAATCACTGCAATATGCCTTAGATAGTTTTTGAACAGGCTAGGATCAGCCATCACTTCCATCATCAAAATATTCCTGTGCTGCTTAGGATTTTTAAAATTACCTGAGACCAGGCAAGATCCACTGTAGCCACCTGCCCAAATTGTCAGGAACATGGCCTTGCTTCTGTCAGAGCTAGAGTCAATCCAAGTGGATGAGAGAGTCTCCACATCTGGCCATCAGACATCACACACTAAGCCGCTTTGGCAGACTAAAATACATCCATGTCTCAATCGATGCTTTTTCCAGTGCAGTTTCTGCCTCTGCCCATGTTGGTGAAAAAATCAAAAGACGCTATAAAGCATCACTTTTTAATTTTTTGCACCTTAGCAGTTCCACAGGAAATTAAAACTGATAATGCTCCTGCTTATACCTTGTACTGATTCCAACACGTTTCTGACCACTGGGCTATAAAATATGTGACAGGCATACCACACTCCACCACAGGACAGTCCCGAGTGAGGAGGGCTTACTGATGCATCAAAAGGATCCTTGATCACCTGGGTGGGGAGTCCAGATATTAGCTCCCTTTGAGAGACTGGCCAAGGCTCTTTAGGTATTCAACATTTTGAACAACTCATTTATGGAGAAAACTCCCCCAATCATCACGCATTTTACTAATTCAGCTGAAGCCCAAATAAAAGAAAAGCCACCTGCGTTGATCAAAGAACCTGAATCTAAAGAAATTATGGGTCCGTTCCCATTAATTACTTGGGGAAGAAAATACACTTGTGTCTCTCCAGCAGCCAACCCAAGACATACTCCAGTAAAATCATAAAACTATTTCTGGGAATGGCGAGGCAAACACCAGAGCCACCATCAGAAGAACAGAATGAAAGCCGAAGAGTGAGAGCAGCAGCCTGGGAAAGAGAAGGGATAAAAGGACAGACGAAGATCTCCGAAGCAGCGTTGACCACCCACACCAAGACCAAGATAGCACACACACCACTAACCAGGATATATGACTTAACATTTGTAAAAACTATATTTTACCATTGATATATGATCCTTCTAATAAGCTGTGTTCACACCCTTGGCATGCAGTAGAGAAAGTTTAGTGGGACCAGAACTTAGGTTTCACCTTCTACTCTCTTTATCTGTTTACTTTTAGGCCACCCAAGCCTCCAGATACTACATGAGCTCAAGTCAGAGGATGCTGCCGTTTGTTGGCACTGGAGCAGGAATCTGGATGCTTCTCCCTGAGCCGCGTGCCTTCAGCTGGGTGCTTCCATAGACAAGCCACAATTTCTTGTCCATGGCCATGGCTGACAGGCATTTGAAGGCATGTGTTTTTTCAACCTGTGTCACAGAGGCAGTCAATATACCAGAGCATCCAGCTGCTGAAAGATCAAGGAAACAAGATCCAGATGGAAAGCAACAGCGACTGGTTCACTGGACTTTTCAAACACTGGGGGATCAAAAGCTGGCTCTCATCTCTAGTTAAGACTGTTTTGTGGGCTTTGTTTATTGTATTCATTGTGCTGGTTATTGTATCCATTTTTGCTAAATGCCTGCAAAACTCTATGGCAGAAGCCTTCTTTATAGAAAACAAAAAGGAGGGAGAGGTGAGCGCCCAGAATGATTGGAACTGTAATACCTCAGGGCAAAGTGACCAAGGAAAAAGAGAGACATCACTCTGAATGCAATGGTGATACCCATGGGCATTTGCAGGCTCATGGTGATGCCGCACGTTTTGCTGGTATCACCCAGTTCAACTGCTGTATTTTCCATATATGTACTCCCTCTAGAATGTTCCCCACTCTCTTATACCCTATTGGTCCTGGCTTACTGGAATGCTCTGCTGCCGTTCCCCCCCCCATATAAAACGCTGTGTCCCCAGCCCCATTTTGTTTCCCTCCCTGGACCCTCTTCATCGCAATACACAATGTTTGGAGTTCCACACAAAGATCCCTTTAGAGCCTCATTCACCAGCAGTTTAAGCAAGCGTGCTCCCAGCTCTGGGAGTTCCGTTTCCTCACAGAGGCTGGCTGTGGACAGGCCACCACACAGGAACTGAGTGCATCAGGGAACCTGGCCTCCAATAAAAGGCGTGAATCCCACAGCCCACCCAAACCAATGCCTTGCATGTCTCTACCTTTTCCTCCTACTCTCATCTCTCATGTCACTTTTCCCATTTTCTCTGAGTGGGAGCTTGGCTTCTCTCTCCTGTCTGCAGGATCAGCCACACGTGTGACCCTGCAGGAACAGCCTGACCCACAGGGAAGTGGGAGAGGACTCTTTGTCAGGAACTGTAGTGACAGGACAGGGAGGAATGGGATCAAACTGCAAGAGTTGGAAGAGATTTGATGATGGGAAGAAGTTCTTTATTCTCAGAGTGCTTGTCCCTGACACAGGGACCAGTGCAGAGAGGCTGTGGATGCCCCATCCCCAGCAACATCCAAGGCCAGCTGGGACAGGGGCCAGAGCAGCCTGGTGTGCTGGGAGGTTGCTCAGCTTGGAACCAGATGATCTTTAGGGTCCCTTCCAAGCCAAACCATTCAAGGATTTGATCATTCTGCCATCCCCATCTCCCACTGTGCAGCAGCCCTGGAATTTCAGTGACATCACAGCTCCCAGAGGGTTCCAGGTGGAACGTCCAGGACCTGGAAACGAGCAGAGCAGGCACTTCACCGGCTGCCAAGCGTCAGTTGCCACTTGCTGTGTGCTCTGCCCCTGACTGCTGAGGTGTTGCTGCTGCCTGGGCTTTTCCTGCTGCCTGCTCTGGAGCACCAATCCCAGCAGGATGTGCACTGCGGTGCCAGTGGAGGTACAGTGCCATTCCTGGCAGGGGGGCACCTGGCTTGGGCAGGCTGCAGCCATGTGGGAATGGATGGTGTGGGACAGGAAGCCCACTGGGAGATTGTGCTGCCCCTTGCAGAGTGCCAGAGAGAGTGTGGAGGAGATGGAAGTGGACATGGTGCTGGAGAGGGAAGAGATGATGGAGGTAGATGAGGAAGACCCTGTTGAGGAGATGGAAGTAGAGGAGGGGGACAACATGGAAGAGATGGAAGTGGATGAGCAGGATGACATCGAGGACATGGAAGTGGACGAGAAGGATGAGGAGGAGCCCAAGGTCCTTGGATGAAGATGGAGCCCCACAGGTAAGACCGGCAGCTGCTTCCCACGCCCTGCCCACAGACACACTGGGTCCCCTGACGCCAGGCTGGGGCTGGGCTGGATGGCCCCGCTCAGGGACACAGTGCCCGCAGGGGGCCTGGATCGTGGTGGCACAAGCACCAGTCCTGGCCTGCCCTATGCTTGCCTGGGGCCACGCCAGCCCTGCCAGCCCTGTCCCAGCCCCTGGGGCCCAGCTCCCAGCCCTGGTGGGCTCAGTGCTGGCAGCAGAGTCCAGTTCTGCTGCTTCCTTTCTTCCAGGACTGATGCAGAGGATGACACAGATGCCACATCTTTGTAAATATGTTTGAAAGCTTCAAGTTTCTTGTAAATATGTTGACTGCATTAGAAGATTTCTGTAAATATGTTTGAAGATTGTTAGTCCATCAGATCCCATGTAAATATGTTCTGTACATTGTTGTTGTTATAAGGGTTTTTAAAATGAAACATGTTTTGTAAATCCGAGCTTTTGCCCATCTTCAGCAAATAAATACTGTTTCTTTTTAAAACCTCACTTCTCTTTGCCATTCCTTTGGGCACAGGAAGCGTTTGCACACTTGTGGGTTCCTCTTGATCTGAGTTCACAGGGCTGGAGGTCTCTGGGGGTGCTGGCACATCCACTCTGTGGCTGGGGGTCCCTGTGCACAGGGGCTCCCACTGACACCACTCCTGGCACTGGGCGCTGCTGCTCTTCCTGCCCTGGGGCACAGCGCTGTCCCCAGGAGCTCAGCTGTCACCATCTCTCACCCAGAGGGCTCTCACAGCACTGGCCCCTGCATCCATGCCACCAAAGCAGGCAGCAAACCTTCAGCCACCCTTCCTGCTGGAGCCACAGGGACTTCTGGGCCCAGAGCCGGCAGCAGGCCACAGGCATGCAAAATCCACCTGCACGCTCTGAAGGCCGCCACAGCCTTGGCAACTGGGGCACCTGCATCTGGGCTGCTGCAGGGGCTGATCTTTAAGGCTTGCAGCCTCCAAAGACTCCGGCCTCTGCTTCCCAGCCTGCTCTGCAATGCCCTGAGCTCGCATTGTTCATGAGACAAAAGCCAAGCCTGGGCATCCTCACCCTGCCCGCATTCCTGCTGCTGGCAGCGGCCACTGGCCCTGGGCCCCACTCGGCTGACAGCTGCAGGGACAGGGCTGGCTGTGCTGCAGGCTTATGGGGATTTGAAAGGGTTTATTGGTATCGTTAACTTCTTTTTTTCCTTATGTGTACTCCACCTTGGATGTTCTCACCTCTCTTTTCCCCTGTTGGTCCTGGGTTGCTGCATGTAAGACCCTCTTATCTTCCATAAAAACCGTGTGTGCCCAGCCCTATTTTGTCTCTGGCCCTGGACCCTCTTCAGCACAATCCACAGTGTCTGGAGTTCCACACAAAGACCCCTCTCTTGCCTCATTCATCAGCAGTTTAAGCGAGCCTGCTCCCAGCTCTGGGAGTGCAGGTCTTTCACAGACACTGGCTGTGGACACGCCATATCAAGTGGTGCCCAAACAGGGACCTTCTTTGAGAATTCCCTGAGAGCGACTCCAGTGACGATCCAGCTGTGCCACCGTCACCAGACAGAAAATGCCTCGGGTCAGCCTCTGCCCTGGAGTGGGACCTGAGTTTCATCAGGGTTTTCTGAAGGCAGCGTCGGCACCCTCAAGGGGCAGGAGGGCCAGCTCAGCTGGTGAAGCCCATGGGACATTTGAAACACCTGCATCCAGAGCCGCCAGAGCAGTGAGTTGGGGGACATCCGCCTGCAGTGCAGGATCCTTGGGTGATATTTTAGTCCTGTGGGTGGGCGACCCTTTCCATCAGGGCAGCTATGAGTAACAAATTATCCAAAGCTGAGAGAGGCATATATGTTCCAGTTAGGGAGGTTCTCCTTTCAGAGGGGAAGACTTTTACTAAGGGAAGTTGGAAGCCTTTTGTTCATTGGCTCTTTAAGGATTTTCCAGACATTTCTGTTGATTCAGTTTGTCATGGAGCATTTTGGGACTCAGTTAGGGAAATACTCTTTCTTTTGCAAACTCAGTGAGTGGTAAGAGTCACAAAATTGTACCCAATTTTTCACATGACTTATAGAGTTTTCTCAAGGGTTCAAAGTTCTAATATTCAACCCAGATTTTGTGCTCTGCCCCCAGCATTCCTGAACCCACTGATCCCAAGATTAGGATAAGAGACAGAAACTGCTGTAAAGCACAGATGAGCCAGCTGCTGTCTGCCATCTCCCCTCCTTCTCTACCCCCTGCCCAGATCTGTACTGATCACACAGGCCTGGATTCTACCCTAACCCATTCTCCAGTATCTCTCCTCCCCAGATCCCCCTCAGATAGCTCACAAATGGAGTCCCTTCACTGGGGCAGGATGCCAGTGTCCAACCCCCTCCCACCCCCGGCTGTCTCATTGGGTTCTCCCCCTGAGTTGGGTCTCAGCTCTGCATAAGGTACCCTCCCTGTGTCGGGATCCAGCGCTTCCTTGCCTACTCTTGCTGGCCCTGCCCCTCCAACTCAGCCCCTTGCAGATCCCGCACTGTCAGAGCCGGAAGTGTGAGGGGCGGTAACCGGAAGGCCGCCATCTTGGCTACCAAAGGCCCACAACACCGGGCCTGGCCAGTCACCCCAAGGCCCCTCTCCGCTGCCAGAGACCAAGTTCCCTCTTCTGGAGAGGAGAGGGAAGGTTCATCCCACTTTGAGGATGAGCCAGAGCCTTCTCGGCAGAGGATGTGGAAGCTGGCAGCTGAAGAAGGGGACTGGGAATTGGTAGCTAAAATACAAGCAGTACCAGTGCAGTACCAGACAGGGACTAACCCCCGATGGCAAGCTGTCACACACGGGGAGATGAAAGACCTTTGTAATGCAGCAAAAGACCATGGGAGGGTCTCACCATATTTTAATAAATTGTTAATTGCCGTCTTCGCTGCACATGTTATGGTGCCTCACGATCTTCATTATTTTATGCACATCCTATTTTCTCCCACTGAATTTATTCTGTGGGAAGGAATGGGAGAAAAAATTAATACAACAACTATTGAAGGACTATGCTAGAGAAGGCAGGCGGGCACACCTAACACTAGACATCTACTCCAGGGAGGAAGATTTCATTAAAGCTGAGAATCAAGTAAGAGACCTTCCCGAGCTGTGTTTGCAGAGGTAAAAGCTGATGCAAAGACAGCTCTCATGCAGACACCCAATGGAACAACACCTACTCTAGATTTCACAGACATTCTGCAGGAACCTGGGGAATCCATTCTAAAATTTATTGACCGCCTTACACAAGCAATAGAGAAGCAAGTTGAACGTCCAGAAGTCACGAAGATACTACGTCCGAAACTTGCTGAAACAAATGCTAACAACACCTGAAAAGACATTTTACCCTCTCTACCCTGTTGGGAGTTTGGCTGGCTAAGGACTGGAAAAGTACAAAACCGTGGCTAATTCCAAGTCCTGCACCTGCAAAGATAGCGTATCCTTGAGGCCTAGCTGTAGTATAATAACAAACAGTGAAAGAGACATGAGAAAAGAGAGATGTAACCCCTAAGGAATGAGGAAGAGTTCATGGTATAGTTTAACCAATAGATTGCTTGGCTTACAGAATATTCATAAGCTTATTATTTGCTGTATAAGTGTTTGATACTTTCTTCAATAAACTGGACCTGAAGGACCTGAGGGACCGGGACTGGACCGGTCCTGAGGGGCCATGATGAACCAACTGGTGTCCTGGTCCCCTTCTGTCATGGTTTGAGCCTGGCACAGAGCCAGTGCCCCCATGAAAATGCCCTCACCCTGGTGTCTGCTGTGAGATGTGACCAGGAATAAGCAAAACAGGCTCCAGCTTAAACATAAAGAACACTTTATTACCTAAACTACAGGAAAATAGGAAAAAACTAAAAGGAAAAGAAGAAAAAAAAATTGAAAACCTTACAAAAAAAACCATTTTCCTCCTCCCCACTACCTGAATTTCCCAATCCGATACATTCTCCCAAATCACCAGCTGCCCAGCCTGGCACCACACTTTAGTATACTCAAACTTCAGTTCATGAAGAGGAGAGGAGTCCTTCTTGTTCCATAGGCTTCCCCTGGAAACACGCTGAAACCTCTGTGCTTCCAATGTCACTCGGCACCGCCCGGAAAGTCCTTTTGCCGCTTGTGACATCTTCCTTCCATGCCCAGTGCTCTCACCACCGTGCATGGACCAGAGCTGCTTTTAGGGTTGTCTTTTAAGGATGCCTTGTCTCACTCCAAAAAGGCACAGTCTCTGCTTTGGGACATCTGTCCCCCCCATATTTTTCCAACCCCCTGGGGCCGAGGGGTCCCCACGATGAACGCTCCTGGTTCTGAGGCACTGCCTCCCCCTAAGTGCAGTCTCTGTGTCACAGGAACAAACTGAGTCCATGGCCACAAGAAAAGTCCAGCCAAAAGGCCACTCCAAGCATCTCTCTCTTCACTCAGCCAGTCATCTCTACGTCCTTCGGGCCAGGTCCTTGTTTCATCTTATCTCTTATCTCCCTTCTTAGTCAGCTCCGAGGAGGATCAGCATTCTTGCAAGGCCCCAATCATGAAAGAAAGGGGTTAAAAATTTCAGTCTCTGCCTGTCTCAGAACGACGATACTCCCACACGCGCTGCTGCTGCGGCCGGCCGGGCTGCACCCTTCTCCCCCCTTTCTCCTCCTGGGCCGGCTGCTATCACATTCCGTCTCGCCGACTCTCCCTCTCTCTCCCTCCTGGGGGGGGGGAAATGTCTGCCCGATGTCTCTTGGGGTTGCTCCTCCACCCTTCCATCCTTGAGGGCCTTCTCACCCCCATCTCTGTCCAGGCCCCGGGCCCACCGCATGGCTGCCCCTCCCCCGCCCAGCAGCAGCGGCTGGACGGGGGGGAGATCTGACCTCTTCTCCTCGACGTCCCAAGAGAGCCTCCCAGGGCCAGAGCTCTGCTTTTTAACCCCTGTGTATTCTCGGAGGTGTGTCCAAACCCCACTGGCTACACCAGGTGCCAGTATCAAACTCTCGAACATCCATTGGTTTGACCACAGCCTCCCAGAATTCCCACTTCTTCCTGGTCAAACCACCACAAACCACCACCACCTTCGACAAATGGTGACCCTGAACGCTGACCCCCCTCGTCTCGACTAAAAGAAAAAGGGGGAGAGAGCACGCCACGGTCGAGGAAGTTGGAGCTGGGTCTTGAGCAGCCAGGACAGTGCCGGAATTTTGAAGCACCCTTGGGGTTCACATCAGTGACTCGAGCCATTACGTGCTGCCAGAAGCCTGGAAAGCTGCAAGAGGGCTCACGAAAAATAAAAAGTGGTATGAAAAGGCAAGCAGCATATAAGTTATTAGCCGCGTATCTAGAATGGCAAAAGATAAAGGGGATAAATTTGTTATTAGCCTACGGATACGCTGAAGAAATTTTCCTTAACCCACAAAGGATCTATGAACTCTCAGAACGGAGAAAATTTGGGGATATACTGTGGGAAGCAGTGTTAGAAGATGATAAAACAGCAAAGAAACTAAACAAGCCATGGCAAGTGATGAACCACACACTACTTCAACATATTTCTGAATGCAAACCAGTAGCTGCAGCTCGAGACGCCTGCAAAGCTGTCCTACTCCAAACTCGACATGGGCGTAGCGGCAGTAGTGCAGCCGCGGGGGGCCGCCGCGGAAGCTGAGCGTGGCGGGGGACGCGCCGCACCCAGCGCGGAGGAAGCCGCGCCGTGAAGCCTCGTGGGGAGCCGAGCAGCCGCGGGGGGAGCGACCTGACCAGTGGTAGCTGCAACGGAGTCAACCTGCCGGCGAGTAAACAAAGAGCCCAGCGCGGGGGGGTCGGCCCGCTCCGACACACGCGCCGCGGCACTGGAGCGCTTTTTCCAGCGGGTGTGCTTTTCCCTCTGCCCCACAGCCGGCAAAAGCTTCAGTTTTAGAAAATAAACAAACTACACCAAAGGATATCAAGACGTTTCTCACCTAAGTGTTAAAAGGGACTTTTGTTCTTCCTAACAGACTTTAGACATCAGAAGCCCAAAATAACTTAGTCGGTAGAACATCAGACTCCAAAACTGTATTTTGAAATATTTAAAAATGTTAAAAATATGTTAAAGTGGTTGTAGAAGTAAAATGTAATAAGTGTATTTTTTGTATTCTTTAAGCCTTGTTTAGATGTGATAAATGTAAATGCAAACACTGAATTCAAAAGAATTCTTCTACAGCTATACCTTAAACAAACTTCTTATGTTTAAGTGCATTAAGTGCATTAAGTATAAAAATGCTGCAGCAAACACGTGAAGAAAGTTGTTTTAGCTTAGTATTTTAGAATTAGGCCTGTGAGTTATAGTAAACACTATATTCTATTTCTATAGTAAGTTTTATTTGTTACTAAGTAGTTTAAGTTAAATTATCTATTAAGTGCCATTAAATATTAAATACTGTTGAGGTTTTGTTAAGTTTTCTGTTAAGATTAAAATTATATCAAGTTATGCAGAATTTAAAGTCAGTTAAGTTTTGTTAGGTAAAAGGTTTTAAGTATTTTAAGTCTGAATACTACTGAGTTTAAGTGATGTTAGATAGATTTATGCTTTTATGATAAGCGTTTATTTTATGACGTGTGTGCAAAGTGTTGTTGTGAACATTAGAGAAACTTTAGTTAAAAAACACAATCAGAATCTGCTGTTTGAGAATAGAAAGCAAACTTTCTTTAGCTTATTTTTGTGGGTTATATTAGCACACCTGAGTTTTGTTTGAGCCTTGTAGCACATAGAATTCTTTTTTGTATTTGGTTTATAGCATGCCTTGTAATTAGTGATAGCCTTTTTGGTTTGTTTTCCTGGCTTAGATCCCTTGTAAGAGAGAAACCTTGCGAGCTGAGAATACTGTTTATAATATAATAGTTGTTAGAATTGCCTATTTTTGTGTTGCAAAGAGTGTGACACAGTTAGCCCATAGAATTTTTTTTTTTTTAAATAAAAACAGGGGAAGTGTTGGGAGTTTGGCTGGCTAAGGATTGGAAAAGTACAAAACCGTGGCTAATTCCAAGTCCTGCACCTGCAAAGATAGCGTGTCCTTGAGGCCTAGCTGTAGTATAATAACAAACAGTGAAAGAGACATGAGAAAAGAGAGATGTAACCCCTAAGGAATGAGGAAGAATTCATGGTATAGTTTAACCAATAGATTGCTTGGCTTACAGAATATTCATAAGCTTATTATTTGCTGTATAAGTGTTAGATACTTTTTTCAATAAACTGGACCTGAAGGACCTGAGGGACCGGGACTGGACCGGACCTGAGGAACCTGTGATGAACCAACTGGTGTCCTGGTCCCCTTCCTTCGACACTACCCCTCATCCCAAAACCTAACATTGCACAAATGGTTGAGGCATGCACACATAAGGCATCCTTACACCATGATGCCAGCCAAGCTAAGGCTTCAAATAGGGGTGTAGTAGAGGTGCTAGTAGACTCCCAAGTTATTCCCTGACATACACATGAAAAAGGACCTGGCTTTAAATGTAGAGAGATGAGACATTTTCAACAGAATTGTAAAATACAGGCTATTACCAGGGACCTTCTAGGTGTCACAACCACTGTCCTCACTGCCCCCTTGTCCACATGCTTGCCAACACCAGCAAAACCGGTGGTCTGCAGGAAACCCCATACAGACGTGGAAAGGCCCCACACGATGACACCAAATGCGAGGCCGTCCCGCCCTACTCACCCGTACATCCTTGAGAACCAGCACAGCGACCTCCTCAGGTCCATTGGGAGAGCTCGAGCACTGCAGAAGCGAACTCGACAGAAGACAGCTCTGCCCTGGAACCCAAAGGCAGCTGGTAAGAGCTTTTTCAATTCCAGTCCACAAAATTTATGTTCACCATATTCCAACAGGCAAATACGGGCCTGAAGAACGGCGCAGAGACATTTTGATTTTAACCAACACCAGGGAAGGGATGGAGACACTCACTATACTACATGATGTAGTCACCTTGACAACTTTGCAGGAGATAACTGTCCAGGCTCTATGCTTAGACCCTCCCCTTTTCATTCAAAAAAGGAACAGATATAGCCAGAGACTACCTCCTACTGGACATGATCACCACACCAGCTGATCCAATGGTGATGTGGGCACAGATTACGGGCTGAAATAGACCTGTTCTAAAGTGTGCTTTGTCGTGTAGAGGGAGAAAAAATGTCTTTCACGATTATTATATACAGGACCTGACATCACAATAATTTCCTGCTCTGATTGGCTAAATGATGGCCCTGGTTCCAACTGCTGGGAAATTTTAGCCATCAGGAGACCCACTACCAGCTTCTGGAATCAAGACACCATGTGCATGGAAGGTCCTGAGGGCACAGTTGCTACAGTAAGATCATTCATCACCTGGGCACCCATACCCTTTGGGGAAGAGACCTCTTGTCCCAGTGGAGGACAAGGCTAGATATCCTATCAACACCTCAGGGTTTCTAGACGGGGCCACTGAGCAGCGTGCCACCCTTCAGTTAACTAGGAAGACCAACGACCCCATATGGGTGGATCAGTGGCCCCTCCCAGGCAGATAGTTAAAGGCCCTGCAGTCCCTCGTGCAGGAGCAGCTTTCTGTGGGCCACATTGTACCATCTACTAGCCCCTGGAATGCGCCTGTCCTTGTCATACAAAAGCCTGGCAAAGACAAGAAGTGGCTCCTGCAGGACCTTAGGAAAATCAATGAGGTCATCAAGGACATGGGTCCCCTCCAGCTCAGTCTGCCCTCAGCCTCCATGATACCCCAAGATTGATAGATGGTTGTTATAGAACTAAATGACTGCATTTTTGACGCCCTCTTGCGTCCTAATGACAGATCCGTTTTGCCTTTTACATCCCTAAACCGACAAGCACCTTTACAGAGGTATCAGTGGACGGTATTTCCTCAAGGAATGAAGAAGAGCCCTGCTATTTGTCAATGACTTGGAGCCCAAATTCCCTCACCCATGCCGAAAAGATATCCTAATGGTGTCATTTTTCATTACATGGGCGAAACATTCGTTTGAGCGGAGGCTCAAAACATTTTGGACGTTGAAGTACAAGATGTCATCACGGCGGCATAGGAGAAACGTTTTGATATTGCAGAAGATACATTCCTAAAGACAGTCCCCTGGAAGTACCTCAGTCTAAAAACCACAGAGAGACCCCTCTCACCCCCAACACTGCACCTCAAGGACAGCCCAAAGACTTTGCGAGAACTACACCAACGCTGTGGAAGCAGTTTTGTTGTCGTGGCATGGGAAGCCATGAAGGTGCCTCTGAATGTGCACTCAGGACACTTCCACTGCCATCCCAAAGGGAACACAAAGGACAGGCCTCTGCTTTCAGCACTGCTGAGCTCCTCACCCAGCAATGGAGTCTCAGGAAGAGGCAGGAATTGAGTGCACTAGGGAACCTGGCCTCTAATAAAAGGCATGAATCCCACAGCCCACATAACCCAGAGCCTTGCATGTCTGTACCTTTTCCTCCTTCTCTCTCCTCTTGTGTCACTTTTCCCATTTTCTCTGTCTGGGAGCTTGGCTTCTCTCTCTCCTGTCTGCAGGTTCAGCCGCATGTGTGACCCTGCAGGAACAGCCTGACCTGCAAGCAAAGTTACATTGTTTCAGAGCGCTGCAGGGCTCCAGCTTGGGGAGGAACTGGGAGCTGGAGACACATGCTCCTCCTTGGGAGAAGCTCCTCCCCATCCCACACAGTGAGGAGTGGGATATCCACCACTGATCCCTCCCATCCAGCAGCACCCCTAAAGTGCTGCTTTTCCCTCCCAGAAATGCCACCCTGAGCTACCAAAGGTGTCCCCATGCTGCCAGGCTGGCTCTGATCCACAGTAGCCCAGCTCTGATCCACCCTGAGCCCAGCAGACACTGGTTCCTTCCTCCCTTCTGGCCCAGATCTTAGCAGAGCACTAAAACTCCACACCAGGAGTGGATTTGGAGGCTACATGGAGAAAGGGGAATTGTTGTTGATTGGGGCAGACAGAATAAAATGCAGCTTCCAAAGAGAAATCAAAGCATCCCACAGGGTACAGCCAGGTACGCTGCACATCAAGGCTGTGTTGGTGTGGAAACACTGTATTAAAAGGAATTTAGGATCACTACTATCTGCCAACAAAAATACACAGAATACATTAGGCTTCTGTTTTAAGTGCAGAAAAGATAGGAAATTCAGAGTGGTTTTCATCAGTTCACCACAAACACATCTCAATGGCCAGCCCAGCACTGGGGTGAAGGGGAGGCAATATTTGGTTGCTACCTCTTTATGGCCTTTCTTCTTCTCCTAATGCAGGAATTTTGCCTGCCCAGGACAGTGAGTCTGCAGGTGAACAGCCACAGAGCTGCTCATAGATGGACAGACGGACCAAAGCTCCTCACCCTCCTCCCTTATGAGGAGGATTCCTTATTTAGCCTTTCCTATCTCTCTTCCTTTTACCTAAAAAGATACCTGGGATAGAGTAACAGCTTGCAGGAGCCAGGGAGCATCTCCTACCAAAGGGAAGTGAAGGCAAGGGTAATTATTTTATAGAATAAATACATGTACTCACAGATAAAAACTCTGGTCTTGGGAACAAATGGATCGATCCCTCCCTGTTCAAGACCAAAGAGACATTTCCCTGATCAACGGACCTGGTCCTTCCTGTGTAGGACTGGGATGTTTGTCACAATTCAGACAGAAACATTTCAAAGTCTGTAGTCATCCAATAGGTATAAATGCATTTGGAAAGTGCAGGAAAATCCATCTTGGAGGATTTCCTACTAAAACAAGGTTTGCATTTCTGGAAGACTCTCTTTCTCGCCATCAGTCCTGTCCATTGGAAGTTGCATTGGTTGGATATGTGAGAGGACAGGTGTGATATCTCCCCATTTTAGGGGAGAATAGGCTACATGTGCCTCCTCCACACTTGGATTGCTTTCCATGGACAGATCCCAAACTCCTCCTGCTCCTTAAATTTGTGATACACAGGACCTTTAATCTCTGTCTATTTATGGGAGCATCCTCCCACGCTGAGAAGTTTGGCTCTGCAGGAATATGGTGCCATCACCAATCTGTGCCCCTTGCTGGTGGTGGAGTGCTGGTCAGAAAGGAGTTTGTAGGATCTCCATGAAAAGGGCAACATCACATCTCCTGTCCCTGGCTCGGGCAACACCCGGACAGGGTTCTGCCAGCAAGGAAAACACGGCCAATGCCAAACCTGCTCTAGTGGGAGACGTCCCTGCCCACGGCAGGGAGGTGGAACAAGGTCAGCTGTGAGGTCCCTTCCAGGCCAGGCTCTGTAGGATGAAATGCCATCGCGAGCTGAACGGGAGGCGGGAGGATGATCCCCTCCTCCGCAGACACCGCCGGGGCCCGGCTGCCTCCCCCCAAAGCCCAAAGCTTTCCTGACTGTGCCACCAGCACTGGGCAGGCCAGGTCACAGCCCCAGCAGTGGCTGTGGCGGCTCTGGGATGTCACACAGCCGGGAATGGCCCCTGACAGGGAGCACAGCACAGCTCCAGCTGCATCCTGCCAGGGGAGAGGAAGGAGGGGGATGGAATCCCATCGAGGGAATCACCCAAAGGGAAAGCACAGGAGCAGGCTCCAGAAGGGTGGGGGGGCTGGGGGGCCCAGCCCTCTATTCTCAGTGTGAGAAATGCTACTCACTTCCAAAAAATTTAAAAGGTTTATTAAAACCTTATCAAAAATACAACAGAAGACTGAATAGAGAAAATATGATGTGGGAATTCCGCACATCGTTCCTGATGTCCAGAATTGCTGAGACAACCCTTGGGGGGGCTCGGAAGTCCTGGAACGTTGCCAGAAGTGCTTGGTGGCTAGACTTTGATCTTGCACAGGATGCCGCACCTCTATGAGCATGAGAGGATCATACGGGGATAAGTGGTGAAGAGATAGATTACTTATAGAGTGAAAACACAGGTTTTAGAATCTCGGTACAGGGGGGTTCTAGGAGACAAGATGGAGGAATTAGGGCGTATCCTGTCCTTCTTCTTCTTCTTCTTGTCATCTATCTTTGATGGTGATGGTGGCACTTTGAGACTGGTTCTTACTGAATGTGCACTTGTCAATAAGAGTGAAAGGTATTGGGAGGAAAAGGTAAATATCTTACATGTAGTTATTGGTATAAAAATAAGCGGCCGCCTCAAGGGAGGTCAGTGTGCCCATGGCTGACTTGCTGTGCAGACCTCTGTCAGGCCGGGAGACAACATTGTAGATAGGAATTAATAAACAACACTGAAGAACTGAAAAACCTGAAGACTCCTTTGATCCTTTGGAGCGCTGGCTGCCTCAAGGCCATCCAGAGCCTTACCAGGCCATTTCAACAGCTGACACAGGACAATTGGCGTCTCTGGGTGGGCTACTCCCACCAAGGGGGGGTATTAGCCCTGATGAGCCGAGAGGGCAGCTCCCGACTTGGATGAATTCCTGGGAGAGCACTAATAACTCCTTGGGAGAGAAGCCAGAAAACGGCCGAGAGAGTCTGAAAAAAGCAGCAGCCACTGAGAACATCATCTCTCAGCTTCTGCCGAAGAAGGTTCGTAGCAGAACAGCCTGGATCGGAACCAGAAAGACACTTCTGGATCCATCTCCTGTGACCTGCTGGACGGAGATCGGGAGCCTTCGGACTGCTCTGATGACAGAGATTCGGTGAGAAGGTCAAAAATTAAGAACATGGGGGGCACACTCTCCCAAGAACAGCTCGGAATTTTGTCCGCCTTACAAGGCGTGGCAGACACACATACAGTAGGGATCCCAAAGAAGGAGCTGAAAGAGCTTCTGTTGTGGGTAAGACTCAATTACCCGTTTTCAGAGATGTGTCTGCTGTTTGAAGTGGGGTTTTGGCAAGAAATTAATAGATCACACATCTTTATCTTTTAGCCACGAAGAAAGACGAGACAGCCTTGAAATTGCTGTCTCCGGCAAGAATTATGTTAGAAGGTATTTCAGTGCCGTCAAAAAGACTGGAAAGGCAACAAGCTGTTGCAGGTCCCTCAGAGGCAGTGGGAGAAGAGCAAGGCTCGAGACAGAGCTTGGCTCTGGCCTCAGCTAGCCAGGGGGAAAAAGCTCTTGAGGAACGGGAGCAGGAAGCAATATCATTGCCTCCAATCCCACCACCCAGAAAGCCGAAGAGATCCCTAAAACGCCCTGAAACCCCAGAGAGTACAGGGGTTTCAGGCTTCGACTCAGGCGATACCATCCTACTCCCAGAAGAGTCGAGGTTTTCTCCTCATGAGCCAAAGGGAGAAGGGACGGGAAAAGCGGCGCAGTCGGAAGGGGGGATCCGAGTGGGAGAGAAGGGGTCGGGGGAAGCGCATCCTCGCGGCGAGCACAGCGGTGCGGCAGCGGTGCAGGGTGGCAGGGGGAGCGCGCGTGAGGAGGTGATGGGAGACACGGGTTCTGGTGCGGCTTTTGCGAGCACAGGGCCGGGAGCAGCAGCTGCCTCAGCCGGCATGGTGCCACAAACACGTGCGAGGGGCAAGGCTCGCAGAGCCTCTGGGGAGGGGTCTCAGACCGACGCAGCAGCGTCAGACACGGGCAGTGAATTGGGAGAGGCTGCACAGCCACAATCGGCCACCCTAGGGAGACGCAGGGGACGCGCGGTTGTGACGTCAGACCCGCAAGTCGGGACACGGAGATCGGCTCGAATCGTGGAGCGGGCCCGGGTGCCGGCGGGGGGCGGGCTGCGTGCACCGGTGGGAGGAGTGGATACTGCGTCTGAGGAGGAGGAGAGAGAGTCAGGGACAGATCGTAGGGAGGAGACTTCAGAGGCGAAACAGGAGGGAGAGAGTGACCTCAGCTCGGGAGAGACGGGGGGCGGTTCCGAAAGCATGCATGCGCAGAAAGCAGAGTGTGGTCGGGGCCGGGTCTGTTCCCCTGTTATGTCTCGGGCGAGGAGGGGCCGTGCTCGGAGTTCCACATCATAGGGCTCCACCCCCTCTCCAGTCCTAGTGCCTTCAGTCCAAGCCCTTGGGGCACAAGCCTCTTCCCTCCAAGGGAGACGTTTACGTTTTCAAGCTCCATTGTCACCTGAATCAAAAGCCATGCAGACTCGGTCTCAAACAAGATCGCAGGCACGGCAGTCTACCGAACGAGGGGCAGTCGAGTTCATGCCGTCATCAAAGCTGTTCAGTCCGATGACAGTGCCATCTCGTGGGGGGATGACCGAAGTGCCCGACATGCCGGATCTGTTCGGGGGAGCCACAGCGCCGTCTGGTGGTGAGACTGCAACAACACAGGGATTTTTTCCAACAACATATAAAAAGAAAAGTACTTTTAAGAAAACAATGACAACGCAGCAAAGGGATTATCCTTCGACTTCGGGATTTTGCGAAGACTAAGAGAATTTAGATGAAGCACAGCAACAAGGAGAGGACATCATACAGATCACAGCATCGGAAGGTGTTCCGGCGTGGATGCTGTCGGCAGCAGAAGCGGCAAAAAGCTTCTTGCATTCTTTTGATACAGCCAAAAAGATATATCAACAGGATCCTCAAGTTTCCTTTTCGGATTTTGGAGCAAGGCCAAAAACCTCAAAGCAAAGAATGTGGTACAACGAATCACCGATGACCTCCACAACTCCAGTGTTCATGCAGTTACCGATGGAGTTTCCAGAGGAGGAATTTCAACAGCCAGTGAAGACGATGGACTGGAAGCGCATCAGAAAAGCGTTGGCAAAGGACAAGCATTTATTTCTGGGTTCAGGAGATTTGACAATTCCGGTGACGTACGACCCCCAGGGACAAAATCTGAGATGGGAAAGGATTGGTCACGAAACACTCAAAGATTTAAGGAAGGCGGCTCAAACTTTTGGGCTGGGTTCACAATATTTCAAACAACTATTAAGGGGGACATTCACCATGTACGACCTTACGCCATATGATATTTGAAGCATTGTGGCAATGATTCTCACTGACACACAGAGTCTCATCTGGGAAAAAAGATGGAGAAAGTATCTTTCAGAGTTGCGAAATAGATATCAAGGTGGGCCAAACGCAAATCTCACAGAAGCACAGTTAGCAGGAGAGCCTCCGGATGACAACCCAGTGGAACAAGGAGTGCGGCTTCCATGAAGAGTGTTAAATGACATCAAAGAGGCAGCGCGAATGGCAATCATGCAGATTACGCCAGTAGGAACTCAGGATGTTCCGTTCTCTTGCATCAGGCAAGGTCCTGCAGATTCATTCCTGCCGTTCATCGATCGACTCACGCAAGCCGTGGATCGACAGGCGATGATTGAGGAAGCAAAGAGGCCTCTCTTGGAGAGCTTGGCTTTCGGCAATGCCAACCTGGATTGTCAACGGGTCATTAGTGCCATGCCAGGATGGCCATCCTGTAGCAGATAGGGCCTGGCGTTCGGAAGATCTCGTGATGTTACGGGAAGACAGGGCCCCTGCCCCCTTAGATAAGAAAATTAACATAGGAATGTAGCCCCCTGAACCAAATTCCAGTAACTTTCCACTTGCCCAGCAACTTTCCATCCCTACTAACCATAGATGGTAAAGACAGACCCTCACCTGACGTAGAAGCCCCCTAGACTATAAAACCCCACGGGAAGAGAGAATAAAGGCCTTTGATCCTCTACCACATTGGTGTCCGCGTGTTTCTTAGGCCCGAGCGACCCTGGGGAAGAGGGTCGCCGTGCTGTTTCCTGAAACCAGGCCGCCTGCCTTGTATCAGAAGGCAACATCTGGTGCCGAAAACCCGGGAAGCCGATCAGCGCCCGGGGAACGGGAATTCGCCTGGACGGGAAGCAGCAGCTGCCAGCGGCGGGTTCCGACTGCAGCGTGGGGGACGCCCCGGACCAGCAAGGAACATGGAATCCCATGCAAAGGTCGTATCAGATATGCATGCACAGTTTGGGATAGAATGTAAAATTAAGGATTTATCTCTCGCATTGCCGAGACTCATTAAGCTTGGGGCTATAGAAAGCCCCACAGATATCCTCCATCCGGAGGTTTGGGACGATTGCACAAAGGTCCTGGCCGAAGACACTATGTTGTCCGGCTCAGGGAAAGCCCTAAAATCCTGGGGCAAAGTTCTCCAGGCTTTACAGAAAGCTCGACAAGAGCAGGAAGCCTGGAAAGCCGCACAAACCTGCTTGCTAGCCCCTCCACAGCCCGGGGTAGGTGCGGCGACACAGACTGCGGAGATTCTTGACCAGGCGGTCTCGCGGGGGGGACGCGGTCGGTGGAAACCCCCCAGAGAGCGGGCTCGCCATCGGGGAGGGGAGGACACGCACGGGCGTTCTGGCGGGGGTTGGCGGAGGAGGCGCGGAACGCAGCCGACCCCGCCGGGAGCGGCGCCGGGAGCGGCGGGGACTCCCCGCCGCCGTATGGGTTTGAAGATGGCGCCGAAACACATGGTGAGGGCAGAAGTAAGGAGACGGGAGGCGAAAATGCAGTCAGCGCGCTCCAGAACGCACACGCGGGAGAGCGGGGAGAAGGGGCGGCCCCTGCGGTACGGCGTGAGACCAATCAAAGCGCTCTATTCAAATTAGGTCCTTATAGGGCAAGAACCTCCCCCAGCAGGAGGCGGGGGGACCCCAGGCGGAGGTAACGGCCCGACCCCGGCAGGAGGGGGTGGGGTTGGAGCCCGGGAAAAAGGCAGAGCAGCCCGGAAGTGCGGACTCACTCTGTTTCCGGCTCTGACTCTGACTCGGTCTGGGACGAGGGGGAGTCAGGGAGTTCGGATTCAGAGAGTTTGGATCCGGATTCTAGCTTTAACAGAGGGAGATCAGCGGCATACAAGGTTTCTAGTCGCAGAGCTCCCGCGTGGGTGAAGGGGTCATTAGAGAAAGACCGGACTCCGCTTACGGATTGGCGGAAAATAAAGATGTTTTGCGCGGAGTGGAGCCCGTCTGCTAACCTGGTGCTCCCAGTCCGCGTGAGGGGAACAGGTGATAACCAACAAAGGACTTACTCCCCTGTAAACCCAAAGGAAATCCAGGCAATAATCAAAGCGATTGCAGACAAGGGAATTAATTCTGCCATGGTTACCACACTCATTGATGGCGTTTTCGGAGGGGATGATATGTTGCCTTTTGATATTAAACAGACGTGAAGAATGATTTTTGATGGCGCGGGGATGATAGTTTTTAAACAGGAGTGGGAAGATCAATGCACAAAGGAGCTGGCCCAAGTGACAGGACCTAACCATCCACTGCATGGCTCCAGCATACAAAGACTCATGGGCAGAGACCCCACTATGATCACCCCCCAGGCGCAGGCTGAGGGCTTGCGGGCTCATGAGGTTATGACAACCACCCGTGCTGCCCGGGAAGCTATCCGTGCAGCGGCTAAAGTAGTAGCCAGTCCATCCCCATGGTCAACTATCAAACAGACTGAGAGTGAGAGCTTCACTCAGTTTGTGGACAGGCTTCAGGCAGCATTGGACTCCTCCTCGTTGCCGTCGGAGGCTAAGGGTCCCGTGCTGGCAGACTGCCTGCGCCAGCAGTGTAACTCAGCCATCAAGGACATTTAAAGGTCACTGCCACCTGGTTCTAATACAGCAACCATGATTAAGCACGTTGCAAAGGAAGAGCATCTGGCCCCCATCCAAGCAGCAGTTCACACTGCAATAACCAGTGTGATAGCATGCCTTAAGTGTGGCCAGGCAGGCCACCTGGCAGTGAACTGCCCCCAGCCAAGGCCCCTATCAGCAGCTCCTCCGCCACGCCAAGAGGGACTTAAGGGACTGTGCTGGGCATGCGGGAAGAAGGGGCACTTGGCTAAGGAATGCAGATCCAGGCTTCAGGGAAACGGGAGGGGGGGCGGCGCAGCTGGGCCGTGTCCAGCCCCCTCCCACCTGGAATATGCAGCGGCCCAGCTCCAGCAACCCCCAGTGGGGCAGGGGACCTTCATATCCTATCCCCCCACAGGGAGTAGCCAATTTTGCATCCCTGCCTACAGTGCAATGGCAAAGCTATGCAGCACCCTCAGCACCCTCGCACCCCCCACTGCCACAACCTGCGCCGGTGGTACAGAGCCAGCAGGAGACGCCCCAGAGCGGGATCCCTGGGTGGCCCTGGCTATGAAAATAGGGAGGGAACCCTTGATGGTGTGGGGAACATGCCGGCTTTATGGCAGTCAGGATTCCCATGTCATAGGGTTACAGTTCTGGGCGGACACGGGTTCAGACTGCACGATTATTCCCCAAGCACATTGGCCCAGACATTGGCAATTCAAAGAAGTCCCTCCAGTGAATGGAGTGGGAGGGCAGTCTCGGGCATGGAAAAGCACCCAGCTGGTGGCTATAACACTCCACACGAAAAAGGGACCAGAACAGACAGTTGCGATCCACCCATACATACTGCAAAATTCTCCACCCCTGTTAGGAAGGGACATTCTTTCCATGCTAGGATTCCGGATTACAAATTTATCCTAAGGGCCACTGCTGTACACCCTCCGCTGCCGATCAAATTGACCTGGAAATCATCAGACCCCGTATGGGTTGAGCAGTGGCACCTGACAGAGCCTCGAGCGGCAGCCTTACTGGAACTGGTCGACCGCGAGCTGCAAAAGGGTCACATAGAACCCTCCATCAGCCTCTGGAACACCCCTGTATTCGTGATCCCCAAAAGTTCCGGAGAAGGCTATCGTCTCATCCACGACCTGAGAGAGGACATGCTCATAGGACGTCCTCGTGACACGTACATGCCCTTCCCAGAGGAAAGTGACAGACCACCAAGCCGCTTGGCAGCGCCCGAGAGACCCGCACGGGTGAGACCCAAGCATCAACGGTGTTTCTGTGTTATTTTGCTGTTGGGGCTTGTTGCCAGAGGACAAGCCAGCCCAGATCACTACCCCCACCGGCCTTTCAGGTGGGTCATGCGTCACCTTAGTAGTGACAGGTGCTCATGGAAGTCACCACATCAAATGCCCCATCCTTCGTGCTCCGCATCACCGACCTGTTTCCAGGACAACCAAAGGTAGACCCCAATTCCCCACATGCCACACACATGTACCTATCCTACTGGTGCCCAGCTTCAAACCCAGGAAAAAGCTACTGCAATCACCCAGGGTGGGGATATTGTGGGCACTGGGGCTGCGAAACCATTGTTACAGATGCCAACCGTCGGGGCCTGGGTGGGATCCACAAGAGCCCGACAAATTCTTACAGTTCGCCTGGGCACCCAGCGGCTGCAAAACACCCGTTTTCCTCCAGGGAAACTTTTATCGCAATCACCATAAAATCCCAAAAATTCGAAAATGCACTAGCTATAACATGACAGTCTTGCAGCCACATCACCCCAGTTGGGCCATAGGCCGAACGTGGACAGTTGTCCTTCAAGGGTCAAAAGAGAGAGTAAATGTGCGAATTATCAGGCTCCAACCGTCGACGCCCCGAGCGGTCGGACCAAACAAAGTGATTAAAAGCGTGCCGAAAGGGAAAAACGCAACCTACCCTAAAACCCTACCCACTAGAGTTAGCAAAGTCCCAACCGGCCATGCGGAAGTCTTTCAGACAGACCGCGCCGCCAGGTCGGACTCAGACCCAATCCTTCGTATGTTAGAAGCTACCTTTATATCCCTGAATGAATCCAACCCTAACCTAACCAAATCCTGCTGGCTTTGCTACGATGTCAAACCTCCCTTTTATGAAGGAATCGCTTTAAACACTCCCGTCAGTTACTCCACAGCCGATGCCCCTCACCAGTGCAGATGGGAAACCCCTCGCAAAGGAATCACCCTGAGTCAAGTCACAGGCCAGGGCAGATGCTTTGGCAATGCAACATTAGCTAGGCAGAGAGGCAACGTCTGCACCAAAGTTGTCAAGCCCAACAGGAAAAACAATAAGTGGGTAGTCCCATCCGCACCTGGGATGTGGGTTTGCCAGCGATCTGGAGTGAGTCCCTGTGTGTCCCTTGCCAAATTTGATGACTCTAACGACTTTTGTGTCCAAGTTCTGATTGTTCCTAGGGTCCTGTACCACTCAGACGAAGAAGTGTACCACCTTTTTGAGGAACCCAGCCGGCTCCACAAAAGAGAAATAATAAAAGGTATAACTATCGCAATGCTGCTCGGTTTAGGAGCGGCAGGAACGGCAACGGGTGTCTCAGCCCTAGCGACCCAGAACCAAGGGCTGTCCCAGCTGCAAATGACCATCGATGAGGACGTGCAAAGGATCGAGAAATCCATCTCCTTCCTGGAGAAGTCAGTCTCCTCTCTCTCAGAAGTGGTCTTGCAGAACAGGCGAGGTCTGGACCTCCTGTTCATGCAGCAAGGGGGCCTGTGTGCCGCCTTGAGAGAGGAGTGCTGCTTCTATGCAGACCACACAGGAGTCGTAAGAGACTCCATGGCAGAACTCAGAAACAGACTGGCTCAGAGGCAGAAGCACAGGGAAGCCCAACAGGGCTGGTTTGAGTCCTGGTTCAATCAATCACCATGGCTAACTCACTCTGATTTCTAGACTAATAGGTCCAGTGGCATTGCTGCTTCTGGTGGTTACCTTCGGACCTTGCCTGCTGAACAAGCTGGTCTCATTTGTTCAGGCCCGCCTGGAACGGGCCAACATCCTGTTCATCGGCCGGCGAATCCAACCAGGGAACACTGCCAGCCACAAGTCCTAACCTTGACTGGAGAAAACTTATTCAGATTTACCAAACCCCCTTTTCCTTATCGAACTACAACCTTATACCTCATTTCAGTATATGACTACCTCATTCATTTGTGAAAAAGGGGGGGGAGATGTAGCAGGTAGGGCCTGGCGTTCAGAAGATCTCGTGATGCTACGGGAAGACAGGGCCCCTGCCCCCTTAGATAAGAAAATTAACATAGGAATGTAGTCCCCTGAACCAAATTCCAGTAACTTTCCACTTGCCCAGCAACTTTCCATCCCTACTAACCATAGATGGTAAAGACAGACCCTCACCTGACGTAGAAGCCCCTAGACTATAAAACCCCACGGGAAGAGAGAATAAAGGCCTTTGATCCTCCACCACATTGGTGTCCGCGTGTTTCTTAGGCCCAAGCGACCCTGGGGAAGAGGGTCGCCGTGCTGTTTCCTGAAACCAGGCCGCCTGCCTTGTATCAGAAGGCAACACCATCCTTGGCAGAGATGGTGGAGGCATGCAGCAAGGTGGGGACACCTCAGCATGTCACATCGATTGTGAAGAACGAGTTAAGAGAGGAATGGGAAGAACAGATAAAGGGACACTCAGAGAGACAATCGGAAGACAAGGCATTGGAAAGGATGCTGGAAAAAATACTTCATCAACAGAACGAGAACACAAACAAAGTTCTTGCAACAATGCAGAAGAAGAGCAATCCCCCAGGAGGACAGTGTTACAAATGTGGGGCGTCTGGACACATGAAAAAGAATTGTCCACAGACACATACACCAGCGCAAAAAGCGGAAAGGCCAATTTGTGCGCGGTGCAGAAGAGGAAGACACTCTGTAAAAGAATGTTATTCTCAGTCAGACGTGGAAGGAAATCCTTTATATTACCTCTGAAGAAAGACTATTTTGATTGGGCGATGCAACAATCGAAAGACTTGTTAATCGCATTGTTAGCTTCTCCAGGAACTTGCACAATCCATTTTCCACAGCATAGAATACTGCAATCACAAATATGTTACAGAGCAAAACCAAGAAGAGGTGAAGAACCTTTGGACGGGATCACAGTGTTCACTGATGGCTCAGGGAAAACACACAAGTCGGTGATCACGTGGAGAAACTCAACGACGGAGGATTGGGATTCAGATGTAAAGACGGTCCAGGGCTCTCCACAAATCGTGGAGTTGGCAGCTGTTGTCCGAGCGTTTCAGTTGTTCGAACAACCTCTCAATCTGGTCACAGATTCCGCATATGTTGCGGGTGTGGTCAAAGATTGGAAGGTTTGCTCTTGAAAGAAGTCAGTAATGAGGTTTTATACTCATATCTGGCGAGCTTGAAAGTGTTGCTAGAGAGCAGGGAAAGAGAATATTTTATCACAAGCATTAGAGCGCACACAACGCTTCCGGGGTTTCTAGCGGAAGGGAGTGCTTGGGCGGACAGGTTGACAATGCCCATTTCGCAAACACTTCCAGACATTTTTGAGCAGGCAAGATTGAGTCACACGTTCTTTCATCAGAATGCACAGGCGCTGATGGAATCTTTTCGCCTCACAAAGAGTTAGGCGAGGGAGATCATTAGTGCTTGTCCAGACTGTCAGCTTGTGCAGCCACCTTCTTCTACAGGAGCAGTCAACCCACGGG
Source organism: Zonotrichia albicollis (assembly GCF_047830755.1). Classification (NCBI taxonomy): domain Eukaryota; kingdom Metazoa; phylum Chordata; class Aves; order Passeriformes; family Passerellidae; genus Zonotrichia; species Zonotrichia albicollis. Next base: position 3,263,052 of record NC_133855.1, read on the forward strand.
GACTGCAAAGTCTTCAATTGTGGCAAGCTGATGTCATGAAGTATCCATCTTTTGGGAGGCTCAAAAATGTTCATGTTTCAGTAGATACATTCTCAGGTGTAGTCTTTGCTTCAGCACATGCAGGGGAAACAGCAGACCATGCTTGTCGACATTTTCTGCAAGCATTCGCATCATTAGGTGTGCCTCAGGAGATAAAAACAGACAATGGTCCAACATATACAGGCAGGGTGCTTGACAGATTCCTGAAAAGATGGGGCGTCAAACATACGTTTGGTATTCCACATTCACCCACAGTTCAGGCAATCATTGAAAGAACACATCACACCCTGAAGTCCCTTCTGGACAGACAAAGAAGGGGTGAACCAGAGGCAACACCTCACATGAAATTAAATAAGCCGTTGTATGTGTTGAATTTCCTAAATAGTTCGTCCTCAGAACCTAATCCACCAATCATGAGGCAGTTTTTGAACAGCACACAGGCAAAGCTCAGAGAAAATCCTTTAGTTTTGATCAGAAACCCAGAGACAGGACAAATAGAGGGCCCTTTCAAACTAATCACTTGAGGCAAGGGTTTTGCTTGTGTTTCCACAGATCGAGGTCTGAAGTGGGTTTCAGCGCGACACGTGAAGCCATTTCGAACGCAAGAGCAGGAGAACACTGATCCGAGAAACAAAGAGACGAGTACTCTGACACAAAGTCGAGGCGCAGACTGCAGAAGACGACTCAGAAGAGAAATAAAAGAACTAAAGACTTTGGGGATTTTTCCTTTGGGGTCTTGAATGAAAACATAACAATGATTTCGCACGAGAGTGAAGTCATGAGCTTCACAATGCTCATGTGCATCATTCTTTCATTCATTGCAATAAGCAATGGGGCAAATTTACCCACTGATCAACCAAAACAAAATGTGTGGGAGGCTTTAGCTCAAGCAGCGAATTTGGATAGTATTTGTTTAATACATTTGAGGCCAGGGAGACCATTTTTAGCATGCATGGTTGGATTGCCAGTGGACGAATGGCGAATTCCAGGACACTCCGCAGTTAACATCTCGCAGGTCATTAAAGATCCTGTAAAGAAGTGGTGTGCTTGGACACATCTTCTTCCTTTGGCTTCTGCAGAACTTCAGGAATTGGAGATTTTTGGGTCCATGACAATGGAACTCTGCATGCAGTTTGAAACTCCAAATGTCACAAAGACAAACAAAACTATTGATGTAACTCCCAATCATGAATTCTATAAAAACGCATCAGCTTGCTGTAAATACAGAAGGAAAACTGCCAAAGGATCAATCCAAGTCCCAGTGCAATTGCCACGGGGTTTGTTTCTAATTTGTGGGGACAGAATTTGGCACGGCATTCCTGCTAATGCCAGGGGAGGTCCATGCTGCATTGGGAAAATTTCAATGTTGTCGCCAGATTTGAAATTGCTAAGAGAGAAAAAACACAAAGAAAAAAGATTATTACAACATTATGCGGCAGATTGCAACGACAGAATATATACTTGGGACAAGGCAAGAAGAATTGCTACAGCAATCTTCTCACCTCAAACAGCATCGGGGGTGGCCTTGACACAACTCAACCACATGAGTTGTTGGTTGAGCAAACATGCTCAATCTGTGTCTGTCGCATTGAGTGACATGTTAAAAGACATCGGTAGTGTAAGACAGGCGACTCATCAAAACAGAGCGGCGATCGATTATCTATTGCTCGCTCATGGACATGGGTGTGAAGAATTTGAGTGGATGTGCAGCATGAATCTCTCAGACCATTCAAGATCAATTCACGAAAGTATTGAGAAAATAAAAGACAGCATAAATAAACTTGGCGAGATCACAGGATCTTGGATCGATGATCTGGCAGGATTTTTTGATCTCTCTCCCGTATGGAGAGGAATTTTAAAGATAGCATTATATGTCTTAAGAATTCTCTTAGTCCTCATGCTTGTTATCCCGTGCATCTTTTTATGTATAAGGCGTGTCATGAGTCAGGTAGGGAAAGAAGTGCTTTTAGTGCAAACAGAAGGGGGAGATGTCGGAATTCCGCACATCGTTCCTGATGTCCAGAATTGCTGAGACAACCCGTGGGGGGCTCGGAAGTCCTGGAACGTTGCCAGAAGTGCTTGGTGGCTAGACTTTGTTCCTGCACGGGATGCCGCACCTGTATGAGCATGAGAGGATCACACGGGGTTAAGTGGTGAAGGGATAGATTAATTATAGAGTGAAAACACAGGTTTTAGAATCTCGGTACAGGGGGGTTCTAGGAGACAAGATGGAGGAATTAGGGCGTGTCCTGTCCTTCTTCTTCTTCTTCTTGTCATCCATCTTTGATGGTGATGGTGGCATATTGAAAATGGAGGGAGAGACCCATCTTTCTTGATCAGCATCTGACTCCGTTTCTTCACTCAAACCATCACTTTTTATAACCGTGTTAATTAAGTTCATGCATATTGCAAACCCGAGCTCACAATAGGTCAGAGATAACATACCAACTCCTCCTTATGTTTCTAATACCAAGATTTGGGTTCTCAAAATTATTTTTGCTTTCCCAAAACAGCCAAAGATAGAATATCTACTTGTTATGAGAAAGGTGCCTGAGAACTCTGGTATGCAAGGTTCTCAAGGCCTTCATGTTTGTCACTTTTACTTGTAATTAAAAACAACCTGAGAACCTCTGCTGTTTACAGAAACCGGCTATGAGAATCTGTCCCCCACAGCTGCCTTCCAGGCCATTTCTGAAAAAAATCTCCAACAGTGGCACTTTGAGATTGGTTCTTACTGAATGTGCACTTGTCAATAAGAGTGAAAGGTATTGGGAGGAAAAGGTAAATATCTTACACGTAGTTTTTGGTATAAAAATAAGCAGCCGCCCCGAGGGAGGTCAGTGTGCCCATGGCTGACTTGCTGTGCGGACCTCTGTCGGGCCGGGAGACAACATTGTAGATAAGAATTAATAAACAACACTGAAGAACTGAAAAACCTGAAGACTCCTTTGATCCTTTGGAGCACAGGCTGCCTCAAGGCCATCCAGAGCCTTACCAGGCCATTTCAACAGCCGAGACAGGACACGTAGTGCAGTTCCTCATGGTTTCTCAGGGGCTCCTCCTGGGCTCTCGACCCACCCCTTTTATCCCAGCTATCTTTATGAGCCACAGCTGCTGCCCAGCTAAGGACTTCGCAGCTGTGACTCATTTAGAATCGCTAGGACCCACTAATCCAATAATCCAATACATAGGACTCTCACTACATTTCAGTATTTGTATTCTTATTGCTGTTATAACAATACATATATTCAGGCCCCACAGTGGAGCTAACCCTTACCAATCCCTGGAGACCCTAAGAATGTACTGGGAAAAACCTGAGGCTCTAAATGACCCATGGAAAGCCCCAAATGGGATATATTGGATTTGTGGACCAAAGGCTTACAGCAACTGCCCTGTAGATGGAAAGGATCCTGTATATTAGGGATTATACAACCCTCCTTCTTTGTACTACCAAAATTCAAGAGTAACCTGTTAGGAGCACCCTTGTATGAAAACCTGAACAGAGAAAAAAGAGAATTAAAACTCGAGTTTCCATGGGCAGGAGGGGACCAAAAATGGGGAGAAGAAGAATGGCTAGCAGAAAGAATAATAGATTATTATGGGCCAGCCACTTGGGCTCAAGATGGAAGCTGGGGATATAGGACCTCAATTTAGCTACTGAACTGATTGATTAGACTACAAACAGCGGTAGAATCACTCCTTGGAGGCCCTGGACTTGTTCAGCCGGCAGCACACTCAGGTGCAGGCCTTTGTGTATCAGAACAGAATAGCCTTGGACTATTTGCTGGCCGAAGAAGGGGGTGTGAGGGGAAAATTCAATGATTCAGAAAGCTGCATTGAGATTGACAATTACAGAGAAACCATCAGAGGTTTAGCAGCAGAGATCAAAAGGCTGGCTCATGTCCCAGTCCAAAAATGGGATTCTATCCTTCAAGCCTCATGGTGGGACCAGATGCTTGGAGGGGGAACTTGGTGGAAGAAAATAGGGTTCATGATATTGTGTTCATTAGCTGGGTTATTGTTTCTACCTTGCCTTTTTCCATGTTTTATCCGACTAATCCACTCAGTTATTCAAAGCATGCAGACTGCTGTGGTAGACCTGGAATTGGCTACAGGAGAGGTTGCCAAACTTGAGACAACAGCTAAGATACCCAAAATAATGAGATTAAGGAAAGAAGACAAAAAGGGAAAAGCTTCCAAAGTTTTGGCCAGATTTGAAGCCCAGACACGAATGAGTAAGATAAATGAAAATTTATACAAGTAAGGGGAGGACTGTGAGATACAAAGCTGTGTTTTGTGTCAGGTACATACAGGCAATGTGTGTATTTGTGATTGCAATACGGAGACCAGCAATGGGACACTTGCCAATTCCAATAATAATTGAGGAAAGTAAGGCATGGAAGAAGGCTTTTGAACCTATCATTTGTTTGCAATTAATCTTGGTTGATTTAGGAGCATTTGAATTAAAGCGTTAAGGATATTGGTCTTTGCTTGTAGTTAATCCTTAAAGAGACTTGCAATAATAACCTTTTGAAGTGTAATTTTAGACTATTGCTTGTATCCTTGAAACCATAGCTTTGGAATATATAAAAAGGAAATATGCTCATCTCACGCCTTAATAAAGCAGAGAAAAGCAGCTTGAGAAAGGAAGATGAACATGACCTCAAGGATTTATAGTTTCTACGAAGGAAAGCTGGACATCACTGTTATGAGATGTATAGTCTCTGCAATTAAAAGGTGGAACCACATCTGGGGAGCTGGACTCCACCAGATGGGATTCATCTTTCTTCTTTCGGAAACTAGACCACCACCATCTGGGGATACTCCTTTTGGGATACATCCTGAGAAAAACCTAATCACAATAGTATATGGAATTGTGACGTAAAAATTTGGAATAGAAACTGCTGATGAGCAAAAATTAGAATAGAAACTGCTGAGAAAACTTATGTGTACCCCTAAAAATAGCTGCTAGCCTCAACTATTGGTGTGCAGTTGGAGGGAAAACTTCCCCCACTCTACCCAGCGTTGCATTGCTCATATTTACCATATAATATAATAAATTCATTGCTGCTTGAATATTGGCCTAGTCAAGCTTCTCATTTATAACAGCCACAGGGCAGGGACAGCGTAGCACAGCCTGGGCTGCACAGGGCACAGGCATGTGCAGCAGCTGCAAGACAGCCCTGCCAGAGCCAACTTGGGCAGCACTTTGGCCATGGCTGCTGGGCCTGGGCCTGAGGCAGGAGCAGGAGACAAGTGACCCTTGCAGGCCTGGGGCCTCATTGCCTCCTTGTCCCTGCTCAGCAGCCTGGCAGGGGCCACCCCATGCTCCTGCCCTTGCCATTGCACATCCCCACATGCCAGTGCCCATCCCGGCAAGAGCCCTGAGCAAGGAGGGAGGGACAGCATCTGCCTGGCCAGGGGCTGGGGCTCAGGCCTTGGCCTTGGCATTCCTCAAACACATCCAGCTTTGCTCAGCACCAGAGACACCTTTGCCTTGTTTGTCCCCAGCTGTCATCACTGCCTCCAGTGTTCTGCTCTAACTGGAACCTGGGGACACTTTCTCAAGTCGTGTCCCTCAGTGGGACCCATTAAAACTTCAAGAAAGTTCAGAGTTTCAATTTAACTTTGAGTTCTTGAGAAGTTTATTGAAGTCACTCTCAGGGACTGAGTCTGATGTAAACAACATCAAAGCCCTGTGAGAATCATTAAAGTTTTCCTAGTCCAGTTATGGGGAAAGATTTCAAAGAACTTGTCAGAAATACACATTCCTATTTTAAATAAACTATTTGATTTTATTTCTCTTTAGAGCAGAGTTGATTTCAGCACTCTGTGATTGATATTGACCCAGGGTCTCTCCTCAGCAGCTCTGGCCTGCTCACAGAAGCTGTGCCTGGAGCTCTGACCCAATGTGGACAACCTTGCTCCACATTGCCCAGCCCCATCCTGTCTGTCCTCACTCCCCTGGGCCCTGCTGTGCTTGGAGAGCTGGCTGCACTCAGCCTAAGAGGGGTTTTCACTCTTTGGGGTTTTTTGAAGCAATCTGAAACTCCTGAGTTTCCCCAGTGCAAACAGACACACTGCTCAGGTGTGTGCCAGCCCCAGGTGCCACCAAAGCCACTGCAGAGCTGCCCTGGGCCAGCTGTGAGGGTGGATCATCAGCCCAAGCTGCACTGGGCCCCTGCAAGGGGCTGTGGCCATGGGCACTGCACTGACCCCACTGCTGGGTTTGGCTGCCACGGCCACCGTGAGAAATCAAACTGTGCTTGGAAACACTGGGGAGGACTGGGACATACTGGGAACACTGTGAACGCTGTGGGACACACTGGGACAGACTGGGAGTGACATTGGGGAAGAGTGGGACAACTTGGGAACACGAGGCATGCTGAGGGGGAAACTGGGTGGACTGGGATGGACTGTAGGGTACACTGAGACAGACTGGGATATACCAGGACATACTGGGAGTGATACTGGGACAAACAGGGGACAGGGGGGAAATTGCAGGGAAGAATGGAGACACAGGGACATGCTGTACATGACTTTGGGATGAACTGGGCTGTACTGGAAAAGAACTCAGGTGTATTGGGAGGAACAGGGCTGTACTGGGAGGGATTGGAGGAGCACTGGGGTTGTACTGGTCTGTACTGGATATAAAGTGGTCTATAGTGGGAGGGACTACAGAGCTTGATTGGTCTGTTCCCGCCTCCCATTTGCTGATGCTCCCACCCATCACAGTCTGTAGCCAATCAGCGTAGGGACGGAGACTTTGGGGCGGTGCCTAGGGTGGGCGCCATCTTTTCGTTTTGCATACAACTCCCGTCATGCCCCGCGGCCCGACTGAGCCCCATTCGAGCCAGGATTACAATGCCCGTCATGACCCGCGCTGCACAGAACCCCGGGATCCGCCCCCATCTGTCCCATAAGTGTCCCCCAGACCCTCCGGGATCCCGCAGTGCCCCGTCAGCACCCATTTGGGACCCGCCAAAAGCGTCCCCGGCCCCCTGAGTGCTCCCAACCCCACCGATGCCCGGTACAGCTACTTCTGGGAATTCATCTCCTCTCATTCCCCGCGGCCCCAGAGCCCCTCAGAACACAGTCCCGCGCCTATAACTCCTGCTGTGTCCTGCGCCCTAAAGAGTCGGGTTAGAGCTCCGCGAGCTCCCCCGGAGTGCTCTCGAACCGTTTACGTTCCCCCCCGAGGATCTCAAGTCGCGGCTCGGACGCAAAAGTGTCCCCCAAGAGACTTCCCTAACCCCAAAACGCCGTGTTCAAACCACATTCGGACTACAGCTCCCGTAATGCCCCGCGCCTTACCGAGAGCCATTGCAGCTGCGCCCAGAACTCCCGTGGTGCTCCGCGGCCCCGTTTAACCATAGGATCCCCGCGCCTTCAACTCCCATCATCCCCCGCGCCCCAGGGAGCCCCGTTCGAGCCCCCCCAAGGGCCTGCCCGGACCCCGAAGGGCCCCAAATTCCCCTCCCTGACCTCCAAGGGCCCCCCTGGACCCCTAAGTGCTGTCCCTGGACCCCGAACTTTCCATCAGAATCCCTGAGTGCCCCTCCAAGTGCCCACCTGGCTCCCGCAAGTGTCCTCCAACCCCTCAAGTTCTCTCAGAATTCCCTCCCCAGACCCAAAACTGCCCCAAATGTGCCCGAGAAATGTCTCCATGGGACCCCAAAGTGCCTTCCTTGACCCTATCGGAGAAAAAGATGATAAAAATTATGCCAAAAGACTGCAAATATTATAGTTACCATAAAGAGAAAGAAAGAAATATAGGATTTAAATTAATTAATTAATGAAGGGAATTGTGGTACCTAGAACCAATGACCAATAACTTTTTTGGTTGCTGAAAATGTATTGATTTAATATAAAAATATTAAAATTATCTTATAAAAATTTAATATTACCATGATAAGTTAGTACAATTATCGTTTTATTAATAATTAAAATGTATTTATTGTGAAAAATGATACATTTTTTGGATGTTTTGGGATGTCTGTCCCTGGTAGGTGATGTCAGACATGGTGAGGCTGGGGGTGAGGAGCAGCTTGGCCAAACAGGCTCAGCCTGCAAGGGGCTCATTCTTCTCCATGCCCAGGGCTCCTAAGGAGACATTCAGCATCAAGATCACCTGGGGAATGCTTCTGTCCCCTCTTCTCATATCTAAAAAATAAAAAAATACTGATGTGTTAAAAAAAACCAAAAATCCTGATGTGCAAATTGGAATCTCCCTCCTGAAGAGAGCTCCAAACTGACTCCAATCCCTGCACAAGCCCTGGAGACCCACAGACAATGGAAGGGAGACAAAGAGCTCCTGAGGGCTTTCTGTATTTTAATCAGCCCCACGCTGGATTTGGGGCTGGCTCCAGGAGCCTCAGGCTCGCAGAGAAGGATGGAGAAGCTGCTCAAGGAGTCAGCAGCAAAACTCCCAAGTGCCTTGGAGCATGGCTGGGCCCCAGGGAGGGCAGGGAGTGCCAAAGGCTGCCCAGGGCCTGGTGAGAGCAGATCCTTGAGGGCAGGATTGCAGGGAGCCCAAGGCTCTGAGCAGGGAACTGCAATGCTGAGCAAGGCCTGGCTTGGCTGGGTTTTCTCTCCTTTCAAGAGTCTCTGGGTGGGCACTGTTGGTTTCGGGTCCATGGTCCCTGTGCTGCTCTTGGCCTGCTCTGGTTAGGGTGACAAAGGCAAAAAGCTCTGACCATGGTTCTGATGTTGACTTATGTTTTCTCTGGTTAGTGGTGTTATTTTAATTCTTCATTTGCATGGTGGCTTGTTGTTCTAGGGGTTTTTGTTAGGTCATTCTTTTCTTTTAGGTTTTATGGGATTTTCATATTTGGTTATTATGACATAATCCTCTTTTTTATGGTGTCAGGTGGTTTGCCATCTTAGATGAGAGTGGGAGTGATAGTAAAAGGTTTTAAAATCATAATATTCAGGAATTAGAAAGAAGCTAGACTTAGTGGGGCCCTGGGAAAATGTTTAAAATGGACTCTGAAAATGTTAGGCTTTGTGTTTGCCATATCATGTGAAATTGCATTTACTTAAGCAGTATATGATAAATGATATAATTGTTCAATGTGATTATTGTTTAGTAATTAAATATAATTATTGTATAATCATAAGGAGAATAATGAGAAACTATGTTAGAAGTTTGAGGGGGACCACAACCAGACCATGCTTAGATGAAATCTATGTATACAATAGAACAATATAGGTTTAATTATTACCATAAAAGTTATATAACAATAGAATATAAAAACATGTTCATCCCGAATGCATGTTGGAGACAGATTTGGGTTTGTAGCCCTGACACCCAGAGTTCTTCAATAAAAGCACCTGCATAGAATCGTTCTCGTGATTATGTGCTTCTGAATGCTGACAGGAGCAGTGGGGGTAACACCTGACAGTGAGGGGATTTACATAATTATAAATCCTTTAACTGGCATTGGAACTTGATATAACTATTAAACATTCAACAAATAATCTATGACTGACATTGGAACTTATATTAACTCCTTTAACAATGAACTTTATATCAACTCCTTTAAAAATCGATTCTCCACAATTTCCTCCTCTAATTGTTCAATTGGTCTCAAACCTGCATGAATTAGCAATTACTTCTTCTTGAAGGTACAATTGTTTTACAATTTTTAATATTGGTTGTAAATTTGCTTGGCATCTTCATGTTCTTGATCATTCATTACCATGATTACTTTTACTTCTTTCTTATTAAGGTCTCTTGGTATCATTACACTTGCTTGTACAGCAGATGTTACAACTCGGATTATACAGGGGAGCATGCAAGGCAAGAGGATCAAACCAGCAATTTCACATAAAATTAAATAGGGTATTTTTTTCCACCAATTTCCTTTTAATGACCAGAAATTGTCCCACCAGCTGGTATCAAATGTAGGGGTCCACTCTTGTGTTCCAACATAAACTAACTTCCGGATTTCCTTTGAGATATTTCTAATTCCTTCACTACGGTCATCCATTTCTAAGCACCACTCGAGGAGTTAAGTTTTCCACATGTGCTTCCTTCATGGGCTAATAAATAATCTACTGCTAGTCTGATTTGATAAACCACAGTTCTAGTCTGGGATAGTTGGTCATTTATGTGGTCTAAAGCCAGACAGGCTCGGTTCGATCCCATCTCGAGTACTGCTTGTGATCTCAGAATCTGATTTAACCCCGTATAAATTGGGGTCCGGTGTCCCCAGGACCCATCTTGAGCCCAGGTCGCCGGTCTATAAGTGGACATTATTTCCTGGGGGGTCCATGCTGTGTTTTTCCGTGTCTGGGTTCCTCCAATTTCAATTAAGTTTCTTTTTGGTCAGCTAGATCTGTTAAAATCATCATATACTGGGACCCCTTGGTTCGATCCAGACTCTTTTGGGAGTTACAAAAATGATGGTTTAGTAATTCCGATAGTGGAAGTGCTGCTCCACTCCCCGGGCAATTCAGTGTAAGCCATATTCCCACATATCCAAACCAGGTTTTCTGGAGCTTTCCAAGAAGCATCACTGATAGTCATTGGAAATTCCCAGTACTGGGATATTTTTTACACTCCCCAGAATGGGTTTATTCCTTTTCCAGTACACTCATGGAATTTATCTCCTTCTCAGTAGATACACCCAATTTCTTTCTTTCCAATCGATTTTCAGGATTTAATTGATTATTTTAACATATTAATAATAATAATAATAACAATAATAATATTCTAATATCTAATATCTAATATATCATATATATTATATATATTAGTATTATATAGAATAGAATAGAATAGAATAGAATAAAATATATAACATATTATTTATTAATCATACTTTATTAATATTATAATAAAATTATAAAGTAATATAATATAATAATATTAATTATTTTATGTAATATATATAATTTATCATATATCATATACCATATAACATATAACATATAACATATATATAATATATCAATTATTTGTTAAAACTATATATTAATGTAAAAACTATTATTATATTATAACAAAATAGTATTTTAATAAATTGATGATATTATTTGTTATTTAATAAATAAAAATGTAATCTATTAAAAATGTTATTATTTGGTTTTTAATAAATAATAACATTTATTTATCCAATATACAAATAATATATAATACTTCCAGTATTTATTGGGTTCTCTAGGGACCTACCCAGCTACTGGTTGTTTAATTTTTAAATATCTTTTACAGGATATTTCTCCTACTGTGGTTTTATAAATTTATACATTTTATATATTGTATACATTTAAAATATATACATTGTATATATTGTATACATTTTCCCTTTCCTAGATATACACTACTCTTCTCCAATTATTTTAGATGTTAATTCCCACCATTCTTTTCGTCTTTGTCCAATAGTTGGTACTTTTTGTCTTGTTTGTGTCCATTTTAAGATATCTATTGGTCTTAAGCTGATCCCTTCCCAAGGCCAGACTTTGGCCATTTGTGTATTTCCACAGATCGAGCAATTAGTTACATTCAACTCTTTACTGATCTTTTCTCTAAATCTATGAACAAGTTGTTCCCACGAGATGTTTCTAGGTCTTCTTTCTCATTTATTGATGTTGTTACTTCTTTCTCTTTCATTAAGTCTGCTGTGCCTTTTTGATTGGACTTATGTTCAAAGCAAAGCCAAGCATCTCCTATAGGACACTCCCCAGGCAGTCCTTGCTGGTAAGTGACTATATTTTGTGAAATCCAGTAAGTCTTCCCTTCCCCTTGACAGGTTGCTAACAGAGAGAGGTGTGCACAGTTTAAGTTTAAATTTGTATGTACTTGTATTAAAGAACTTGTTTCTTCCCCTCTGTAAAGGGGGTAGTAACATTTAGCACATGGGCTCTTCTGACTTCCCAGCGTGTTGTTAAAAAGTTTGATCAGTAAGAGCATTCCCAGGAGTCTGATATGAGGCATTCCCCTAAACTCTACAACTACTGAGCTGTACCCAGTAATTGGAGTGGCTGTTTTTAGGCGGACTGTAGACTCACCCAGCCTTGCCTCCTGGTTATGCTTTTCTCTGACAGAAGAGCTCATTGGTTTTAGTGGAGAGTTTTTTATTCTCTCAGTGTCAAAACATTTGACTTTTCTTTGCTGTTGCCTTCTCAAGGTGTGGTGACCTGGTTCTTAGTCCGGCACGGTGGCCCAAACCCCCGGGTCACTCGGTCCATATGCTCCTGACACAAACGTGGTGGACAGCAAATGGCATTTATTGAGGGGTCACACGGGTTTTTATAGCTTGGGCAGTCAGTGCCAAGCCAGAAACTGCAATGGGGAGTGGGGCCAGAGAGGAAAGGGCAAACAGGGATGGGCTGATTCAGGGGAGGAGGAAGGGATGAGCAATGGGAAGAAAGCTAGATCAGGAAAGAAGGCAAAGGAAAAAGCCAAGGAAATGGTTCGGGCTGTTTGGGGGTGGCTGCCAGGCAGCCCTGGCTCTGAGTAACAGCGTCTGCAGTGGGACAGGAAACTCCCAGCTGATGGGAACAAACTTTCTGGCTGACTGCAGAGGCCACGACAAACCTGAGTGGTTTCCCTGGTGTCCCCCAGCCCTTGCTGGCCCCAGGGGCTGATGGCATTTGTGCTCCCTCAGGTTCATGTCCCCACAGCAACAGCATGGGGGTGCTCCCCCTGCTGTGTGCAATGCAAACAGGGGCTGCTGAGCCAGTGCTGCCGTGTCTGTGCCTGCAAGGATGGGGCACCTGTGTGAGCTGGGGCAGAGGCCAGGGCTGCAGAGGGCGGATGTTGTTGGCAGCTCCATGAGGACGCTCTGGGACGCTGCCCTGGGCTGTGCAGCGCACTGGGGATGGATCAGCCCCTGCTCTGCTGCTCCTTCCCATCTGCCCCAGGGCCCTTGCAGAGCCCCAGCCATGCTGTTTGCCCCCAGCCTGCCCACGGCCAGCCTGGGGCTGCTCACGGGGCTTTACTGTGCTGAGCATTGGCCTGGGCGTTTTCTTGAGAGAGCCTGGGAAAGGAGCCCGGAGCCCCCAGGCCCTGGGCTGAGGCGTCAGCGCTGCCCCAGCAGTGCCCATGGCCTGTCCCTGCTGCAGCCCTGGCACTGCCACCCCCAGGGCTGTGCCCGGCCCCGAGAGCACTCAGGCCCTGCAACAACACCAGGGCCATCAGGGCAGCGGGGCAGGGCCACGGCAGCAGCACTGGCAACACCAAGTGCTGCTGCTGCTGCTGGGCACAGCTGCTGTGCCAGCCCTGATCTGCCCCCAGCTCTGCACACAGACATTGCTGCTGCAGCTCCAGAGAAGGCAACAAAAGGGGCATCTCTGGTGAAAACTGTGCTCGGAGAGCCTTTATTCTGTCTGAAGCCACTGAGAGTGCAGCTCCTCAATGACACAGTCTGAGGCCACCGTGATGGTTGAGAGAAACCAAATGAGAAATGGCACAAACACTTATCTTCCTTTGTTGTAAATAATAAAATGCTAAAACGAAAGACAAGAACATATCAATAACCAAACCCAAGTACTATCAAAGATGACTTTTATTACATGAGATTTGCAGAAATTGGCCAGAAGTTTAAAGTTTCTGTAGCTGTCTATTCATCAGTTTCCACACTGCAGCCTTGAGCTCCTGGTTCCTCAGGCTGTAGATGAGGGGATTCAGGGCTGGAGGCACCACCGAGTACAGAACTGAGAGGGAGAGATCCAGAGATAGGGAGGACATGGAGGAGGGCTTCAGATAGGAAAATGTGCCAGTGCTGAGAAACAGGAAGACCACGGCCAGGTGAGGGAGGCAGGTGGAAAAGGCTTTGTGCCGTCCCTGCTCAGAGGGGATCCTCAGCACAGCCCTGAAGATCTGCACATAGGAGAAAACAATGAACACAAAACAGCCTAAAGCTAAAGAGGCAGCAACCAATGAAATCCACATATTTCTGATGGTGGAGTGCGAGCAGGAGAGCTTGAGGATCTGGGGCACCTCACAGAAGAACTGGCCCAGGACATTGCCATGGCACAGGGGCAGGGAAAATGTATTGGATGTGTGCAGCAGAGCATTGAGAAAGCCACTGGCCCAGGCAGCTGCTGCCATGTGGGCACAAGCTCTGCTGCCCAGGAGGGTCCCGTAGTGCAGGGGTTTGCAGATGGACACGTAGCGGTCGTAGCACATGATGGTCAGGAGGGAAAACTCTGCTCCCACAAAGAAGACAAAGCAGAAAAGCTGAGCAGCACATCCTTTGTAGGAGATGTTCCTGGTGTCCCAGAGGGAATTGTGCATGGCTTTGGGGACAGTGGTGCAGATGCAGCCCAGGTCGCTGAGGGCCAGGCTGAGCAGGAAGAAGAACATGGGCGTGTGCAGGTGGGGGCCACAGGCTACGGCGCTGATGATGAGGCCGTTGCCCAGGAGGGCAGCCAGGGAGATGCCCAGCAAGAGGCAGAAGTGCAAGAGTTGCAGCTGTCGCGTGTCTGCCAATGCCAGCAGGAGGAAGTGCCTGATGGAGCTGCTATTGGACATTTGCTGTCTCTGGCCATTGGGACCTGTTCATGGAGAAAAGTCAGTGACCGGTTAGTAGAAACTTCTTCCAGCAAATTCAATGCCTTTTCCCACAGACACTTCTCCTGTAACACTCTGACACCCTTTTCAATTTCCAGCAGATTTTCCTTCAGCTCCAAGTGTGGAGCCCTGGCTGGTGCTGCCTGAGTGGGACTTCAGGTTCAGGGCAGCTACACACAGAGGTTTTTATAGTTCAGCCTTGCTGCGCAGAGATAGGAGAGGGACAGGGACCTGTCCTCGTGTTCCACTTTGAATCTCTGTTAAAACAGAAAGCCCTGTCAGCATTTGCCCTCCCACTGCCAGAGAACAGGAATGGTAAAGTCTGTTTAAATGTGCTAGTGTTATTTACAGCTTTTCTTCATCTCCCCTGCTGATTATTTTTGGATGTCAGAAATTCTCTGCATTTCTGCTGCCTTCAGGGAGAACAGTGAGTTCTCTGAGGCAAGGTGGTGAGTGGAGAGGAAGGGAAGGAGGTCTGTCACCCTGTCCTGTTCCAGGATTGTCTGGGCTTTCACCTTTCCCAGACAGAGGATGATTATCCTCCCATGCTTCCTTTAAAAAGCATCCTGACATTGCTGAGAGCAGATGGATCCCCACAGTCCACTAAATGTCCATCCCCTTCAAAAAGTCTCAGCTCCAGATTTTTATCCAGGGACAGACAGGGCTTATTTCACCAACCCAACAGCATTTTCTCATCACAGACCTTCTGTGTCTCATCGTGAGGCTTTTAGATAACACAGAGATGCTACAGGACAGGTTTGTATCCTGGAGGGAAGCTCAAAGCTTGGACTGAAATCTCAGGGAGATTCCAGGTGTCCTTATGATGGCATTGGATCAAGGGAGATGCAGCTCCTTCCCTGGCTGCACTGACAGCATTGCCCAGAGCCGGGCACTGGGGACAGCATCACCCTGAGCCAGCTGTGCCCCCTCCAGAGCCCCCAGGGCTGGGCAGCTGCTCCCAGCCCTGTGCTCTGCAGAGGGAACTGGGCCCGGGGCTGCAGAGCTGCCCCACGGCTCTGCTGCAGCTCTGCCTGCACAGGAGGGGCTGCACGCCTTGGAGCCCCAGCCCTGAGGGCAGAGGCTGGGCTGGGGCACAGGAGGGAGGGGGCTTGTTCAGAGGGAGGGGCTGCACTAGAGGGGATCCTGTGAGCATGTCTAAGCTCTCCCTGCCACAGCAATCCTGGGGTTTGTTTTCTCTCATTGCCTGATCTTCTCTCTCCTTCCTGGTGATTTTCCTCCTGCAGGTGTTTCCCTGCAGGTGTGCCAGATCTCTCCCTGCCAGCATTCACAGAGCCCAAATCTCTGTGCCCTCTCCTTGGCCCTACAGGACCCTGCCTGTTTGCAGGGTACTGGCTGGGGCAGGTTCTGTTTGCAGGTGGGACAAAGGACAGCTCAGACTGAGCCTGATGGCTCCAGCAAAGGGGATGCTGGTGCTGTCCATGGGCAGAGTGGCTGAAAACACATTAGGGATCTCCTGTGAACCTATTGGTCACTGAAAGTAACAGTTCAGATGTCTCAGACACTTGTAAAATTTCATAATTATTAATTCATAACCAATCTTTAATATTAATCCACCAGCTCCCTGCCATTCCCCAATATTAGGAAACGGAATACAAAGTCTTTGGAAATGTTCTAATTTATAAGGAAATCCTTGTATTGGGAACATTTTATGACTGACCAGCATTCCTCAGCATGTCAAACCTTCAGGAGCATTTCACCTCCCCTGCACCAGAAATATTCAGAGTTTTACTCCCAGAGTCTGGAGGCATTGGGATGTTCCAGCTTTAGGAGATGGCTCTGGGAGCTGCAGCTGCATTGTCCTGCAGCCAGAGGTTCCTGTGCCAAGGGCTGGCAGTGATTGCGCCCCAGGCACTTCTCAGCACTTTCCCAGCCGTGACTGATTGAATCTCTCTGTGCCTCTGTGCTGTGCCCAGGGTGGCTGCAGGCAGTGCCCCAGCCCTGTTGGGCTGGTAGAGGAGCTGCTGCTCAGGAGAAATGTCTTTTTGAAGCTCTTCTTGGTTTGCAAGGAGCTGCCTCTGTGCCAGGAGCCCAGCCCAACTCAGGAGCACAGACACAGCACAAGGACCTTAATGAGCCTCTCAGGGCTTTGGTGTTGTTTACATCAGACTCAGTCCCTGAGAGAGTGTTCAAAGAACTTCTCAAGAACTCAAATTTAAAATGAAACTTTGAAGTTTCTTGAAGTTTTAATGGGTCCCACTGAGGGACATGAATCAAAAAGTGTCCTCAGGTTTCAGTTAGAGCAGAACACTGAAGGCAGTGATGACAACTGGGGACAAACAAGGCCAAGGTGTCTCTGGTGCTGAGCAAAGCTGGATGTGTTTTAGGAATGCCAAGGGCCAAGGCCTGAGCCCCAGCCCCTGGCCAGGCAGATGCTGTCCCTCCCTCCTTGCTCAGGGCTCTTGCCGGGATGGGCACTGGCATGTGGGGATGTGCAATGGCAAGGGCAGGAGCATGGGGCGGCCCCTGCCAGGCTGCTGAGCAGGGACAAGGAGGCAATGAGGTCCCAGGCCTGCAAGGGTCACTTGTCTCCTGTTCCTGCCTCAGGCCCAGGCCCAGCAGCCATGGCCAAAGTGCTGCCCAAGTTGGCTCTGGCAGGGCTATCTTGCAGCTGCTGCACATGCCTGTGCCCTGTGCAGCCCAGGCTGTGCTACGGTGTCCCTGCCCTGCACCTCTGTCCCTGCAGGCTGTCGGCAACCCCGGCTGCCCCACCTGGCTGGGCCCCTTCCTTTGCTGACAGCCCTGCCTCCTGCCTGCCTCTGCCTGCCCACACAAAGCCTGGGGCTGATACCAAAAAGGTTCATTCCATGTTTACCCTGCCTGTGAACTTTCAGCACAGGAACAAGGCATGCAGGGGCTGCTTTCCCAGCAAGGATGGATGGAAGAGAAGAAGAATACGTCTGGCTCAAGGGTGCAGGGATAGAGAAAACAAGGAGTGAATCTGGGAACTTGGGGTGGGTTTTATGGAAATGGGTAAATTGTAATTCACATTTAGCAACCGTATGTGAGCAATACACTGCTAGAATTACACTTTCATGTGAGGTTGGGAGTTATCCCATGTTGGACCTCAGGCCTGAATAAATGACACCCTCTGAAATAGCAAATCAGTGGTAAGGAGCCTTCTTCTGATATTTCAGAGATTTTGTGAGAGTGGGACCTCACAGAACCAAGGAGTCAGCTGTGACACTGTGCAAACTCATGGAACCAAGGGTCCATTGTGACACAGCGGAACCCCATGGAACCAAAATCCATTTTTGCACCCCTGGACCACATTGAACCAATGGTCTGTTGTGATACTGCGGATCCAAGGAGATCATTGTGACCCTGAGAAACCCCTTGGAACCAAGGGGCCTTTGTGACACAGCAAGGCCTGGTGGAACCATGGGTCCATTGTGAAACTGCAAAACCTCATGGAACCAAGGTGACCGTGTTCTACTGCAGAACCTCATGGAACAAAGGGTCCATGGTGACACTGCAGAACCAAGGAGACTGCTGCTGGCAGTGTGAGAGCTCATGGAACCACAAGTCCCTTGTGACACAGCAAGGCCTGATGGAACCAAGGGTCCCTTGTTAAACTGCGTGGCCTCATGGAACCATGAGCCATTGTGACACAGCGTGGCCTCATGGGACCATGAAGGCCATTTTTACACTTGGAGGCCTTGAAAAACTAAATGGCCATTGTGGCACTTCACAGGCATGTGGAGCCAAGGGAACCACAGTGACACTGTGGGGCTCCATGAAACCAATGGTCTGTTGTGACACTGCCAGGCCTTATGGGATCATGGAGACTATTGTGACACTACAGGCCTCAGGGAAACAAGGAACTATTGTGAAATTATGGAGTCTTGGCAGGCCAAGGGGCAGTTGTCATAGTCTATGGCACCATGGAACCAAGGAGGCCATTGTGTCACTTCAGGGCCCCATGGAACTAAGAATTCATGGAACAGTGCAGGACCCCATGGAACCGGAGGTCTATTGGGACACTGTGGGGCCTCATGGAATCCTGGAGGCCATTGTGACACTTGGAGGCCTTGTTGAATCAAGGGGCTCTGCAGGGCCTCATGGAACCAAGGAGACCCTTCTGACATTGTGAGTCCCTAGGGAACCAAGGGTCCATTGTGACACTGCAGGCCCAAGGAGACCCTGTGACACTGCAAGGCCTCATGGAAGCAAGGGACCATTGTGACACTGTGGAGCCCCATGGAAACAAGAAGCCAGTGTGACACATCTGGGCTTCATGGAACCAAGGATCCAATATGATACCACCACTGTGACACCCCAGAGCCGCCCCTTTGAAACAAGGGAACAGGGCACAGCTCTGGTTGGCTTGGCCTGACTGCTCCAACTGCCCTTGGCATGTTGAGGGGCTCTTCTCATGTACTTCTGAAACCCTGGGGCTCTGGGCTTTCCTTCAAATGGAAAAGAACTGCCTTTCTCATTCAAGCATCCATGGCCAAAATGGGATTCCACCTCCAAATTTCCCAATATCCAGGGATTACTCCCACATTAAAGCTGCCATTACAACACATCTGGCTCACCTTGTCTTCCTGAAAGCTGGGTCTCACCTGCCTTCCGACACTGGGGCTCAGTGCTTTCCTTCCTATGGAAAAGAAACATCCCTCCTGCACAGGCACCCATGACCAAAACTGGTACTTGTCCTCCAAAATTCCTGCATTCAAGGGTTTTTTCTCCTAGACAAGATCTCCCAGTACAGACAGGTCTGGCTGGCCTTGGCTTCTGGTGTTTGCCTGAATTCTGTCCTGAAACCCTGGGGCTCTGCCCTTTCCATCCTAAGGGAAAAGAATCCTCCTTCACCAGGTGCCCATGGTTGAAATTGGGTTTCCACCACCAAAAGTCCTATATCCAATTATTGCCCCTACACAAAAGCTGCCATTACAGACAGGTCTGGCTGGCCTTGGTCTCTGGTGCCTGCAGTTCATCAGCCCCTGAAGCACTGGGGTTCTGTGATTTCCTTCCTATGGAAAAGAATCTTCTTATTCCTCCACGGCCAGAATTGCTACTCCTCCTAAAATATTGACTATATGAAGGGTTTCTCCCAGACAAAACCTGCCAGCTCTGGCTGGCGCTGTGGGCTCTGATGGCCACCTGTCATCTACCCCTGAAACACTGGGGCTTTCTGCCTTCCATGTGATGGAAATAGAACAGTCTCCTCGTCCAGGGACTGTGGCCAAATTTGAGATCTGGCCCCTAAATTTCATGTATCCAAGGATAGCTCCCAATCTAAAGCTGGCAGGAGAGACAACTTTGGCTGGCTTGGCCTACCAGGGGCTGCTTCTCATCTACCATCAAACCCTGGGGCTCTCTGCTTTTTTTTTTTTTTTTTTCAGTTGGCAAAACTTGTATTCTACCTCCCAAATTATGTGTATCCAAGGATTTCTCTCAGGCACAAGCTGCAATTCCAGAAAGGTCTGGCTCGCCTTGGCCCTTGGTGGCTGATGCTCATCTGCCCCTGAAACACTGGGCCTCAGCTTTCCTTCCAATGGAAGATAGTCCATTGTTCACATCAAAGTGCCCATGGGCAAAACTGAAATTCGGCCTAAAAAATTCCATCTATCCAAGGATTTCTCCAAGGCAAAAGGAGCCAGGAGACACAGGTCTGACTGGTCTTGTCCTGAGGTGATGTTCTTAGACTATGAGCAGAATATTTTCATTTGCCAATACCTTGGAGAGGGCCCAGAGATCTCCCAAGGTGGGGTTTGGAGGCCTCAAGCACATGAGCACTGTACAGGGGCAGAGGAGCTCTGTGCTCAGTGGGGTGGAGACTGAGGACAGCAGAGGAGAGCCCTGGGAGGGACTAAAGGGTGGTTTCAGAGATGGTGGCTCCTTTTGACATAGTAGAGAACAGACAGAGAAAGAAAGAATTAATGCAAAGGACAGATAGGGCGGGCCAGACAGGACCCAAAGAGAAAGGAATTTCGCTCCCAGGGCAGGGCTGTGGTGCAACACATCCCCCAGAAGGAGCCTGGGTCAGCCCAAGGCTTTGTGTGGGCAGGCAAAGGCAGGCAGGAGGCAGAGCTGTCAGCAAAGGAACGGGCCAGCCAGGTGGGGCTCTGCAGTGTCACAGTGGTGGTGTCACATTGGATCCTTGGTTCCATCAGGCCCAGATGTGTCACACTGGCTTCCTGTTTCCATGGGGCTCCAGTGTCACAATGGTCCCTTGCTTCAATGAGGCTTTTCAGTGTCATAGGGGTCTCCTTGGGCCTGCAGTGTCACAGTGTACCCTTGGTTCCATGGGGACTCACAATGTCAGAAGAGTCTCCTTGGTTCCATGGGATCCTGCACTGTTCCATGGATCCTTAGTTCCATGCGGGCCTGTAGTGTCACAATGGCCTCCTTGGTTTCATGGTGCCACACAGTGTGACAACTGCCCCTTGGCCTGCCAAGACTCCACAGTATCACAATAATTCCTTGCTTGCATGAGGCCTTGCAGTGTCACAATGGTCTCTATGATCCCATAAGGCCTTGCAGTGCCACAACAGACCATTGGTTTCATGGAGCCCCAAAGTGTCACTATGGTCCCCTTGGCTCCACAAGGCCCTGAAGTCTCGAAGGAAGGGGACCAGGACACCAGATGGTTCATCACAGGTCCAGTTTATTGAAGAAAGCATCAAACACTTATACAGCAATTAATAAGCTTATGAATATTCTGTAAGCCAAGCAATCAATTGGTTAAACTATACCATCAACTCTTCCTCCTTCCTTTGGGCCTACGTTCTCTACTTCTCATGTCTCTCTGTCCACTTCGTTATGATACTCAGCTAGGCCCAAGGACACGCTATCTTGCAGGTGCAGGACATGGAATTAGCGAGGGCTTTGTACTTTTCCAGTCTCTAGTCAGCTAAATTCCCAACACTGAAGTGCCACAATGGCCCGTTGCTTCCATGAGGCCTCCAAGTGTAAAAATGGCCTCCATGGATCCATGAGGCCCTGCTGTGTAAAAATGCACCTTGGTTTCCATGATGCCCAAGAGTGTCACAATGGTATCCTTGGTCCCAGGGTGTCAGAATGGACCCTTCATCCCCTGGACACCCACAGTGTTCACTGCAGTGCCCTTGATTCCACCAGGCCCTGCCATGCTCTAATGGCCCCTTGTTTCCAGTGGCTACCAAAGTGTCAGAACAGTCTCCATTGTTCCATGAGGCCTCACAATGTCACTGTGCTCCCCTTGGTTCCCCAGGGCCCCACAGTGGAACAATGGACTCTTGGTTCCATGAGGTTCCTCAGTCCCAATGGTCTCCTTGGATCCGCAATGTCTCAGTGGCCCCTTGGCTCCATGTGGCCACGCTGTGTCACAATGGCTCATGGTTCCATGAGGCCACACAGTTTAACAAGGGACCCTTGGTTTCATCAGGCCTTGCTGTGTCACAATGGACTTCTGGTTCCATGAGCTCTCACACTGCCAGCAGCAGTCTCCTTGGTTCTGCAGTGTCACCATGGACCCTTTGTTCCATGAGGTTCTGCAGTAGAACACGGTCACCTTGGTTCCATGAGGTTTTGCAGTTTCACAATGGACCCATGGTTCCACCAGGCCTTGCTGTGTCACAATGGCCCCTTGGTTCCAAGGGGTTTCTCAGGGTCACAATGATCTCCTTGGATCCGCAGTATCACAACAGACCATTGGTTCAATGTGGCCCCAATGTGCCAAAATAGATTTTCGTTCCATGGAGTTCTGCTGTGTCACAATGGACCCTTTGTTGCATGAGTTTGCACATTGTCATAGCTGACTCCTTGGTTCTGTGAGGCCCTGCTGTCACCAAATCTCTGAAATATCAGAATAAGGCTCCATAACATGGCTTTGGTGTTTTAGAGGGCATCATTTATTCAGGCTTGAGGTCTAGAGAGAGAAAATCCTAACCTTACATGTAATTCTACCAGTGTGTTGCCTATAAACAGTCACTAAATGCCACTTAGAATTTACCCATTTCCATAAAACCCATCCCAAGTTCCCAGATTCACTCCTTGTTTTCTCTGTCCCTGCACCCTTGAGCCAGATGTCTTCTTCTTTTCTTCCAAACATCCTTGCTATGAAAGCAGCCCCTGCATGCCTTGTTCCTGTGCTGAAAGCTCACAGACAGGGCAAAAACGGAATGAACCAAATTTTTACGTCACAATTCTATACACTATTGTGATTTTAATTTCTCAGGATGTATCTCAAAAGAGTATCCCCAGATCGTGACAGTCCAGTTTCCAAAAGAACAAAGATGACTCCCATCTGGTGAGGTCCAGATCCCCAGATGTGGGTCCACCTTTTAATTGCAGACTATAAATCTCATAACAGTGATGTCCAGCTTCCCTTTGGTCGAAACCATAAACCCTTGAGGTGATGTTCATCTTTATTTCTCAAGCTGTTTTTCTCTGCATCAATAAGGCGTGAGATAAGCATATTTCCTTTATATATATTCCAAAGCTATAGTTTCAAGGATACAAGTAATATTCTACAATTAGACTTCAAAAGGTTATTATTGCAGAGCTTTTTATGGATCAAATGCGAGCAAAAAGCAACATCCTTAACACCCTAATTCCAATGCTCCTAAATCAACCAGGGTAATTGCAAACAAAAGAGAGGTTCAAAGGCCTTTTTCTATGCTTTATTTTCCTCAGTTATTATTAGAATTCACAACTCTCCTATTGTCGGGGTCCACCCATTTCGCATTCACAAGTACACACATTGCCTGTTTGTACCTGACACGAAACACAGCTTTGCATCTCACAAAGGTTGTCCACACTGGGTCAGAGCTTAAGGCACAGCTTCTGTGAGCAGGCCAGAGCTGCTGAGGAGAGACCCTGGGTCAATATCAATCACAGAGTGCTGCAATCATCTCTGCTTTAAAGAGAAATAAAATAAAATACATCATTTAAAATAGGAATGTGTATTTCTGACAAGTTCTTTGAAATCTTTCTCCATGACTGGACTAGGAAAATTTCAATGACCCTCTCAGGGCTTTGCAGTTGTTTACATCAGACTCAGTCCCTGATAGTGTCTTCAAGAAACTTCTCAAGAACTCAAAGTTAAATTAAAATGCAAAGTTTCTTGAAGTTTTTATGGGTCCCACTGAGGGACATGAATCAGAAAGTGTCCCCAGGTTCCAGTTAGAGCAGAACAATGGAGGCAGTTATGACAGCTGGGGACAAGAAAGGCAAAGGTGTCTCTGGTGCTGAGCAAAGCTGGATGTGTTTGAGGAATGCCAAGGGCCAAGGCCTGAGCCCCAGCCCCTGGCCAGGCAGATGCTGTCCCTCCCTCCTTGCTCACGGCTCTTGCCGGGATGGGCACTGGCATGTGGGGATGTGCAATGGCAAGGGCAGGAGCATGGGGCGGCCCCTGCCAGGCTGCTGAGCAGGGACAAGGAGGCAATGAGGCCCCAGGCCTGCAAGGGTCACTTGTCTCCTGCTCCTGCCTCAGGCCCAGGCCCAGCAGCCATGGCCAAAGTGCTGCCCAGGTTGGCTCTGGCAGGGCTGTCTTGCAGCTGCTGCACATGCCTGTGCCCTGTGCAGCCCAGGCTGTGCTACGCTGTCCCTGCCCTGCACCTCTGTCCCTGCAGGCTGTCGGCAACCCCGGCTGCCCCACCTGGCTGGGCCCTTCCTTTGCTGACAGCTCTGCCTCCTGCCTGCCTCTGCCTGCCCACACAAAGCCTTGGGCTGACCCAGGCTGTTTCTGGGGATGTGTTGTGACACAGCCCTGCTGAAATGGAAATTCATCTCTCCTCATTTCTATTCCGGGTCGTCCCAGCTGCACTTGGTGACAATATTTCTATCTCAGGCTCATTTCCACTGTGAAGGAGAGGTCCATTATATTTTAATCCACCTCTGTAGTCATCACAGGCTGTTCTTGTTCTGTCCTCAGTCTCCACACTTTTGAACCCAGGACTTCCAGCTCCCATATCGTGATCAAGTCCTTGGGGTCTCCAAAGCACATCCTGGGAGATGTCGGGGCCCTCTCAAAGGTGCTCAGCCTTGGAGATGTGATTTAAGTCAAGGAATGGCTGTGTACCTTTTGCCCAGAGGTTGTACTGGGGAATATAATACAAAATAATACACTGTATCATTAAACTGACTGAGGGCGATTTAGATTTTATGTAAGGTGAAATATTTTATGATGATGATGGCAGGACACTGGCACTGGTTGCCCGTAGAATAGAAGCCCCATCCCTGGAAGTGTTTAAGGTCAGGGGCTTTGTACAACCCGAACAAGGGAAGGTGTCACTGGGTAGTGGAAGGGGAGTTTTACCAGAGACTCTTTTAGGTCTCTTCTAACTCAAACCATTTTACAATTCTTTGATTCTGATTTCCCAACTGCTTCTCCAGAGGGCTGCAAGTACCTATGCACACCATGCCAGCATTTTAATCTGGCCTAATTCCCAACACTTCCTTAAAAGGAAAGAATTGCCATATCAGGGACATGAATTGCCGTGTTTATGGAGGAACCATTAAAAGCCCCAAAAGTAAAGAAACTGAAAGGAAGAACCAACATCTCAGTGTGAAAGATTCACCAAGTGGGACAATGGCAGAGACTCTGATGATGACCTCCCAGATGAGTATAGGCATTTCTACCTTGGGGTCTGAGTATCAGGATGGAAGGTCACTCCCAGGAGGAGTTCCTGTGCATTTCCCTCCCCCATGGTTCTGCCCTTCCTGATCTAGCAGCTGTGGGGCAGCAGAGCTGAGGCAGTCCAGGGATAGGGCTGGCTCTGACAGGGCTGTTGTGGTTTAGGAATGGTGCTCTCCAATTTCTTACTCCCACTAAAAAGACCATGTGTCTGCCCAGATTTATATTCCCACCATTGTCCCCAACACCACAGGGGCTTTACCTGCCTAGCCCTGCTTGATCTCAGCCCACGTTTCACAGTCAAGGATAACCTGGAGATGGTGTCCATAGTTAAATCCACCCCTCGCTCACAAGCCCATCTGGAGGTTGCATCTCTTCCCTGATGACCTGAGGTGTCCAGAAATAACTCACCCTTGTGTGGCCAGTCCAGACCCCCTTGGAACACTTTAATCCTGGCAGCCCCATCCTCCTGTCCGTTGTTGCGATGCTCTTCAGTACCCGACTCTTGGGGGCATGAGCATCCACAGGAGAGACTTTCACAGACAACTTCTCCTTCGGACAGAGATGTCTTGCCCCAGTCCAGCAGCCCAGCTGGGTTTCCCTCTGCACTGCCAATTGTCCTTTTTGCATCCCTCCAGCCACCACAGAGAGCATTTCCCACCATCCCCGAGTCAGTGCAGAGGTGCAGCGCTGGCCATTTCTCTCACTCAGAGCTCCAGGGATGGTCCCAGTGCTGCAGTGACTGCAGGAAAGGGGACTCCACAATGGAACACTTCTTGGTCAAATACAGACAGGAAGAGTGACAAACTGTCTGTGACTCAGGTTTTGGCCTGGCAGCCCCCTCTGTGGTTTGCAGGGAGCTGCAGCGTGGCCAGGCCCAGGCTGTGCCCGGCAGTGCTGACCTGGGAGAAGGTGTTGGTGCCTGCTGGCCCAGGGAGCTGCAGCGTGTGGGGAACGAATCCCTCCTGGCCTCCTGCCCCAGGGTGACAGTGCAGGGCCTCATGGAGCCAAGGGCCATTGTAGCACTTCAGGGCCCCATGGAATTAAGGGAACTCTTTGGACATTGTGGGGCCTTGTGGGACTGAGGCCTTTCTGACACTTCAGAATCAAGGGGCCACTGTGAAACTTCGGGCATCGTGGAACAGATACTGAAATCACCAAAATAGAAACTTTCTAACACATTTTGAGTATTAGAAAGCAGCCATTCTTTATTGCAGCACTGATCACTTGGAGGATCCTTCCTCCATTTGAGTGCCCCAAGTGTCAGGTGAGCAGAGGTTTTATCACATACACTGATTACATATTCCTGAGATATTTCTCTGTGGTGGCCTACAGCTGGACTGTATGCCTCACAGTATAAATAATTTCAACTGTAAACTGAAATAAGTGATTTATTATATAATTACCTTACTTATGTAATTTGACCAGTAAGAGCAGGCCCAGGCTATTGGAGACTCAGGCTGCTATTGGCTGGTTAGCTGAGTAGTAACTGGCTAAGCCAATGAGGATTAACTTCATGGGCCTTCTTATATATATAAGGAAGTGAGATCTCAATAAAGCTGCCTATTGCTGCATAAACATGGACTGTCAAGTCACTGTCTCTGAAATTGTGACCCCATTGGTGACCCCGACGTGATCACAACAGTTGCTGCTGATAGAGTGGGGAGATTGACGGGGCAGCCAAGAGGAGCTGCCCACAGCCTTTGAGCCGTGAAGAGTGGCATCCAGCGCTGCAGGGCAAGCAGGAAGAGTTTCCTACAGCCTTTGACCTGCAAAGAATGAAGTAAAGAGCTGTGATCGATCTGGACCCTCTTTTTTTTACTTCTTCTTAGTTTTCTTCTAGTAAGTGGAAGACACCACCAGCATGGGAGCAGGGGCTGTGAAACTGGAGGACCCCCTTCTGCAAATATGGACTCCTATTTAAAAGAAACTATTTGAAAAATATGGTGACTGGGCTTTATTAGTCTTAAGTCTGTGGTGTGAGAGCGATGGACTACACATGTTGAAAGTGGCTACCCTAGATTTAAAAACTTGGAAGTGGGCTTGTGGAAGAATTCTTGGCAAAACTAGGGCATGCTATACTCCTACAGGAATTGGACAACCTGGCCTGCAGATTGAAGGGTTGCTTTGAAGACCATGGGCCATCCTTGGAACAAGATAGACCATGTACTGTCCTCGAATAGATACAACAAGGAAGAATAAGCATTGTGCAAGGACGAAGCAGGGTGCCCAACACTATATGAGAACTGCTAATTTAGCACACCTTAGCTAAAACACTTACAGTGTATCAACCAATCAACAAGTAACACGTATGTGTGAATACAGGCACTTAACCAAAAAGCACTAAGCAGTGGTGGCATGAGACAACTGTATAGAAGCATAAATATGACAAAATTGCTAAATAAAGGAATATGATGTGTGGCCACATTGGTGTGATTGTCATTACTCGGCCAACTCTCCATGGGACCATCTTCATACTGGTGCCACGAGCAGGGACCCTCTGAGACACTTGAATGTGGTTTGCCTAAACGTGGAAGACTGAAGCATCAGGCAAGAACCTGATTTGGGGGCCAAAGAGTCAGAGGCAGGAGAGACCTGGTGGGCAAACACAGAGATCAGAGTCCGGAGCTTGAGTAGCCAAACAAGCGCCTGCCACGGAAAGACTGCCATGGAATTAGACGCAGCAATAAGATTGCTCACAAGTATCCACTCTAAGCGAGGCGAGGACATAAAAGAAACAGAAATAGAAGCCCTAGTGAAATGGGCATGAAAAAAAAAATATTTCTTGAGCCTTCCCTGCTATTTAGTACAACTGGGTGGAAAGAGGTAGGAAACCATCTTTGGAATAGCACAATAGAAGGAGGAAAAGATGGAAAAGAAGCTTAGGAGTTAGGAGCCACCTGGAAATCTATTATTAACTCTTTAGAAACTATGAAAGCTAATTAAAACGTGGCTCCTGCAGCCATTGAAGATTTAGGAGGCGATGATAGTGAAAGGCAACAAGAGATAAAAAACCCAACATCTCCTGAACCATGAGGTCTTGTGACCTTCTTTGGAGTCAGAAATACTTGACCTATGAACAGAATTACCGCTCCTGTTTGCTCTACTTTGAAAGAAGTGATAGGTAGTGTATCACAAAAAGAAGAAATTTCCCCGCAGGAATTTGTTACAGGTTACCAAAACCAAAAAGAAGTACTCAATCCCCCTCTTGCAGGAGAAAAGCAGATAGAAAAATCACTCAGAGCGATTAGTGGTGTGAGACCAAAAAGAGCAGTTACAGCTCGCAGGCAAGATAGAAAGAAAAAAGAATATTGTTCTCCGTATTGTTCTCATTCTTCATGTCATTCTCCGTGCCGCTCCCCTTTGTATCCCTCCTTGCCTGAAACATCATCAGATGAATTCAAAGAAGAAGAAAGAAATCAAACTCGTAAATCAAAATACTCTGAACCTAATGATCTACTTCAAGAAATACTAAAGAATATAGCAGAATTGTCCACCTGGCAAGAACAATTAGAAAAACAAACACAACACATGAAAAAATCAGAAGTTATACCTACACCCCTTTTCACTTCAATGCCTATCACTCCTAATGCTCCACGTGTGCCTGGGTGGCTTGTGTTGCCTCCACAGGCTCCCAAACCAGAAAAAGATCCAATACAGCAATGCTGGTCAGGAGTTATTCATGATGCTATCTTAGATGGAGAATGGCACACACCAAGTACTCTGGCCTGTCCTGTATTAGTTACCAATAATCAGGCAACTTGGGAGCCACATGATTGGAAATTACTGCAACAAGCAAAACAAACAGTTACCACTCACGGTCTCTTGTCAGAAGCTGCTTGTCAAATCATTCAATTTCTTTTTACAGCAGATGTCCTTTCTCCTGCAGATTGTTCTGCAGTTGCTTCGTTGCTACTTACATCATCTCAATATTTAATGTTTGATAGAGAATGGAAAAGATTAGCAGTAGATGAAGCAAACAGACATCAAGTTGTAGGAGACTTCCTTTATGGATTGCAAGCAGACATGTTAAGAGGACAAGGACCTTATTCTATCACGCAAGATCAACTACAATATCCCACACAGATGTGTCAGATTGCTCGAGCTTTATCTCGAGCCCTTTATATCGAGCCCTTTTGTCTGTACCAGATAAGAAAAAGCCTGCACCTTACAGCACTGTCCAGCAGGAGGCAACAGAGCCCTATGGACAGTTTGCAGACCGCTTGTCAGCAGCAATAAAAGATGCTTCAGATTTACCACCTGAACTTCAAGGGCAAATGTTCTGCACTCTTGCGGTCAAAGGAGCTAATCCCAAAACAAGAGCAATCCTAGCAACACTACCTTTAGGAAGTCCAGTAGATGAAATACTTGTGAGAGCCACCCCAGAAGAACAAAATAATCAAGCAGCTGCATTCACTGCAGCAATGAGAGGAGCAATAAAGGAGCAAGGGCATATAATTGCAGCAGCACTATCTGCAAGTGGAGATAAGCAAGCTAAAATGAAAAATGCTGTTAACAATAACATCAAAACCAACAATTGCTTTCGCTGCAGTGAACCAGGACACATACAACGAAACTGCTCCAAAACTGTTTGGTGTCATACATGCAACTCTGATATTCATGGTGCAGCTGCTTGTGGATGAGGACAATTGGGAAACTTGTGGTGCAGTGCGCCAGGTCTGCGTGCAAAGACACAAGCTCAGACTCCAGCAACAGCGACCCAGAAGAAAACAATTTCTTTTACCAGCACATCCCAGCCACCTGAGGAAGCCTCGGAGTGGACGTAGCAACCACAGTAGAAGTAACTTTGAGTAATAAAAAAGTGACACTAATTCCAACTGATGTAAAAGGTCCTTTATATAGTCGGACTTCTGGACTTGGAGGACTCTTACTTGGAAGATGTTTAACAGGAAAACAAGGAGTAATCATATTACCTGGAGTGATTGATGCAGACTTTACCCGACAAGTGCAAATCATGGCCTATGCATTACAACCACCAGTCACAAATCCAACAGGGGTAGGAAAATTGCTAAAATACTTCCCTTTGAAAATGTTTGTACATATGATCCTCACTATCACAAGATGCTCCTACAGAAAGGCCAAACACCCAAAATAAGAGGAGAAAATGGTTCTGGATCTACTGGACATTAACTGTTCTTCACATTAGATCTTAATCAGAGATCATACCAAAAGATTCAATTAAAGAAAGGCAATCAGCAAAATAATTTAGAGCCGTTATTAGACTCTGGAGCAGATGTCACCATCATCAATCAACAAATGTGGCCTCAGACATGGGAACTGCAATCTCCTGTGACTCAAGTAGTAGGAGTAGGATGTGCAAAAGCACCAAAAGTAAGTAAATATTTAATTAGACTGCAATTTGAAAATGGCCAAACTGTTGTAACTCAACCATATGTGATGCAACTTCCACACACATTTCCAGGTTTAAGTGGACGAGATGTCTTACCACAATTAGGACTCGTCATGACAACTGATCAGCATTTTGTTCCACGGCCACTGGACAGCAGCTGCCCACACTAAAAATCACATGGCTAACTGAAAAGCCAGTATGGGTAGACCAGTGGCTGCTGACTTCAGAACGGCTTCACATTGCAGAAGAATTGATTCAAGAACAACTAAAAGCAGGCCACATCTGACCTTCCACAAGCCCATGGAAAACTCCTATCTTCATTATGCCAAAGAAATCTGGAAAACGGCAACTATTGCATGATTTACGAAAAATTAATGAACAAATGCTAGCTATTGGAGCATTGCAACCTGGCCTTCCTGCTCTCACAATGATTCCTTAAAATTGGCTCATTGTTATAAAAGACTTAAAAGACTGTTTCTTCACAATTCTTTAACACCCCAATGACACACAAAGATTTGCACTTACTTTGCCATCTGTCAATCGTGCAGCCCCTGCAAATTGCTATGAATGGAAAGTTCTCCCCCAAGGCTCTTGCAACTCAGCTACTATGTGCCAAATCCTTGTTGATTTGGCACTTCAACCTATACGACAACGTTGGCCATGTGTACTTATTTATCATTATATGAACGACATCTTGTTTGCTGCCAGGTTTAACTGTAGCTCCTGAAATGTCCAATGTTCTGCACCCTGGAAATACTTAGGTTGGCTCATCTCAGATGGTCAGATCAGGCCTTAAAAAGTAACAATTGCTGTACAAATAAGTAATTTGCATGATGCTTAGAAACTCCTAGGAGATCTACCATGGGTTTGTAATAATGTTGGCATCACCAATGATGACCTGCAGCCCTTCCAATCTTGGCTGTATGGCACTGAAGCAAACAGTCCCCGAATCTGTTTCACTGGAGCAAAAAGCTGCTTTAGATGTCGTAGCCCACAAAATTCAAACAAATTGGAGCAGCAATCAGTTAGCAAATCAACCACTATCTCTACTGATCTGCAATACTACAACTTCTCCTCTTGCCATTATTCTACACATTCATGCCACTTTTGTCCTTCTTAACAAGTCCATTTTTATCCCAGATTCCCCATGAAATGAGAGACCTGAGCTTGTGGAAGGGCTGAAAGATGCCCTGTTCCTCTGCAGGGACACTGAGGCTGAAGCAGGAGCCTGAGCCCTGTCTGGGGCAGCCTCCTCAGAGCTGGAATTTGTGCCGTGCTGGGAGAGGAGGAGGAGGGGGAGAGCGCTGGCACTGTGTGGCACGAGCAGGAGGTTTGGGCTGCAGGACATTCCGTCTGCGCCGCTGCCCCGCAATGGGCGGCCGTGCCCAGGGCTCTGGGCCTGGCCCTGTGTGCGCTGAGCTCCCGACACTGCAGGAGCTCCCCGGGCTGGGCTCAGCTTCCCGCTGGGCCTGGGCAGCAGGCTGGGCTCCAGCCGGGATCAGCAGCAGCTGGAAATACCTCTGTGCATCTCCATTTGCTGCTGCTTCTTGGGAGAAGAGAGAATGAAGTGAGTCAAGACCCTCTGGTTTCTCTTCCTCCTGGTGGATTTTTTCACTTGATTTGACACTCCAGAGGCAATTTCTGGGATGGCCTCTGTCAGTTGATTCTATTTCGGCAGCAGTAGCAACGCGGCTGTGTTTGAGCACTGCAAATGTGGCCTGTGTGGCTTTAATTCTCCTTGACTTAGTGCTCAGGGACTTGAGAGCATTTCAAGATCTGCTAATCATGATGTCTGGGACCAAAAGCGTGAGTTGACCTATTGCCGGCCAGGGGCTATATACAAATCACCAACAGGACGGGACTGCTGAGGAACGCGTCTCCAGCTGTTTATTTTCCAGCATCAGTATCATTACATAGTTATGACAATGGGAAGATGCCAGCAGCTCGTGTCCTTAGCAGCAGACAAAGAACTCAATGTTACAACTTACTTTAAAAGTTTTTTTACCAATCCCACAAAGCAAAAGCATATTGATGGTAGTTCCATCCAACCACTATAAGCACACATACCTTTGGTTAAAACGATGCTTCCTTATTTCAAATACAATACATGCTTGTGAGCCTTAAAACACAATGCACAGAGCTCAAGCTTAGAACCTCCCAATATCTTGCTAGATATACTTTTCTGCAGCTTAGGGAGTTATTCTACCAAGCCTTAATACAAAAAACATTTTTCAATTTGTCCTTTCTTTCTATTTCTAATATAGCTTTTCTGCTGACCAATCTTATGGCTACCGCTTAGCTCTAATCACAGTTCTGCTGTCTCTGAGGCCTTCCTTTTGCAGCTTTCCTAAATCCCTCTGATTTTAAGGATTACCATATTCACCATCACGAAAGCACTCTGGGTAGAGCTGATCAAAAAAGGCAACTGCAGTTTTACAGACAAATTTCAAGCGGCAAGCAGAAGAATGGCAAGAACAGCCATGGTTTCCAATTCCCAAGGCAAAGGCACCAGCAGCCTCCTGCTGTCACCTCAGAGTGAGTAAAACAGTGCTGAAAACAGCGCTGGAACCCAATCCTTTCTTTCTCTGAGGGCTGGCTCAGGGCAGCACAGGTAGGCCCTGAGGAGTCAGGGCTGTGTGTGGGTGATTGCTGCTCTGCTCCAGAACTGAGCTGGAAAAAGCCCTTGGGAGCCGAGGCAGGAGCAGGCGGGAAGGGGCCGGCGCTGCTGCTGCTCCTGGCCGGGAGCCCCGGCTGGGCCGGGCCGGGCCGGCGCCGCCTGCGCTGCGGCTGCTGCTGCTGCCAGAGCTGGGCAGGACTCAGGGACAGGGAACGGACACGGGGGGGACAGCAAAGGCCTGGCGGCTGCAGGGATGGTGGCGCTCGGGCCAGCGCCTGCACAGAGCTTCAGCCTGCAGTTAACCCCGAGGGAAACGCTGGGGAAAGGCTCCATTTCAGCCTTTCTCTACTCGTGGCTGTGAAGGGACAGAAATAAAAGGAGAACAAGCAGGGCCCAACCCCTTCTCCTTTGGGTGGAGCCCCAGGCCTGGGGCTGTGAGGGACCATGAGGGGCTATGAGGGGCTTTGAGGGCTGTGAAGGGGCCACGAGAGGCCGTGAGCTGTGAGGGGTCCTGAGGGGCCATGATGAATTTTTAGGGGCCATGAGGGGCTCTGAGAGGCCATGAAGGGCTCTTGGGGACCTTGAGGGGGAGAAGGTCTCTGAGAGGCTGTGGAAGGCCAAGCACCTCATGGAACCAGGCTCACTTATGACACTGTGGAGCCAAGGAGACTGTTGTTTGTAGTATGGAAACTTATAGAGTCAAACGTCCATTGTGACATTCTGAGGCATCATGGAACCAGGGAGGCCATTATGGCACTTCAGCACCCACTGGAACCAAGGAGGGCCATTCTGATGCTGCATGGCCTCGTTTAACCAAGAGCTCATTGTAGCACGGCAGGGCATCAGGGAATCAAGGGGATTGTATTGGGGCTCCATGAGACCACGGGGACATTCTGACTCTGGGGAACCAAGGAGACCATTGTGACACTACAGGGCTGCATGGAACTGAGAACTGATCTGACAGTGAAGAGCCCAATGGAATCAAGAGGCCATTTCATACTTCAGGGCGTCATGGAGCCAAGATGCCCTTGTGACACTGCGGGGCTGCATGGAATCCTGGAGGCCATTATGTCACTTTGAGGCCTCATTGAATCAAGGGGCTCTGCAGGGCCTTGTGGAACAAAGGAGCTCTTTGTGACACTGAAGGGACTCATGGAATCAATGAGACCATTCTGGCACTCTGAGTCCCCATGGAACCAAGGGGCCAGTGTGACTCTATGGGTCCCCATGGAAGCAAGAGACCAGTGTGACACAGCCATGCCCTGAGGAACCAAGGGTCCATTGTGATCCTGGGGAGCCCAATAGAACCAATGGGCTGTTGTGGCACTCTGCACAGTCCCATGGAACCAAAGAAACCATTTTGACACTGCAAGGCCTCATGGAAGCAAGGGGCCATTGTGCCAATGGGGACCCAACGAGACCACTGTGGTATCACTGGGAACAAAGATCTCTTGTTATACTACAGGGCCTCATGGAACCAAGAGGCCATTGTGATGCTGCAGGGACCAAGGATCCAAGAACATGGAAAAGTTCTGGTTGACTTGGCCTGACTGGTGCAGCTGACCTTGGCATGTTGAGTGTCGCTTGACCTCTGCCGCTAAAACCCTGGACTTCAGTGCTTTCCTTCCTGTGGGAAAGAACTCTCCTCCTCCAGGTGTTCATGGTTGAAATTGGGATTCTACGTCCAAATTCAGTTATATCGAAGGATGATTCCTGTATGAAACCTGCAAGAATAGACAGCTCTGGGTGGCCTTGGCATCTTGGGTGCCATCTCTCATCTGCCTTCAAAACACTGGGGGGCCAAGCTTTTCTTTCCATAGAAAAATCATCTTTCAAGTGCAGGTGTCCATAGCCTGAGAATCCGCCTCCAAAATCCCTTATATCCAAGGATAGGTCCCAGACAAAAGCTGCCAGGACTGTCTAGGTTCCCTTGGCTTCCTGAGGGCAAGCTCTCATCTGCCTGTGAAACACTGGGACTCTGTACTTGCCTTCCTATGGAAAAGAACTGTCCTTCTTGTCCTGGTGCCCATGGACAAAACTGGAATTTGGCCTCCCAAACTCAACCTACCCGAGGACTGCTCCCAGACAAAAGCTGCCAAGACAAACAGGTCTGGCTGGCCTTGGCCTCCTTGGGGCTGTCTCTAATCAGCCTTTGAAACACTAGGGCTCTGCCCTTTCATTCCTGTGGAGAAGAACTGTCATTCTGGTCCAGGCACTCATGGCTGAAATGGAATTCCACTCCAAAACTCTCCAAATATCCAAGGGTTGCTTTCAGACAAAAGCAGCAAGGACAGACAGGTCTGGCTTGCCTTAGAGTCTGGTGAGTGCCTCTGATCTGCCTTCAAAACCCTGGGGCTCTGGGGTTTCCTTCCTGTAGAAAAGAACCGTCCTTCTTGTCCAGGCGCCCATGGCCTCAAGCACATGAGCACTGTACAGGGACAGAGGAGCTCTGTGCTCAGTGGGTTGGGGACTGAGAATAGCAGAGAAGAGCCTTGGGAGGGACTGAAGGGTGGTTTCAGAGATGGTGGATCCTTCTGACATAATAGAAAAAAGATAGAAAAAGAAAGAATTAATAAAAATGGCCAGCTGGGGAGGTCCAGACTGGACTCACAAATGCTTCTGATTGTCCTTTCTATCTAAAGTTTCTCTGATGTTCACGACAACACTTTGCACACAAGTCATAAAAAAAACGTCTATCATAAAAGTATAAATCTATCTAACATCACTTAAACTTAATAGCACTTAGACTTAAAATACTTAAACCTAAAATATTTAAACTTAACAAAACTTAACATCACTTAAACTTATTTTTTCTTAAACTTAACAGAAATTAAACTCAACAGAGCTTTAACTTAGCAGAACTTAAGTTTAACAAACCTTACCCTTAACAAAACTTAACCTGAATAGAATGTAAACTTGACAGATTTTTAAATCAACAGAACGTACATGTAAAATCACTTAAATTTAACAGAAATTAACTTTAACAGAACTTAACTGACTTTAAATTCTACTTAACTTAAATCTAATATAATTTAAACTTAACAGAATCTAACTTTACTTAAACTTAATAACAGTTAAACTTAACAGAAATTAAACTGAACAGCACTTAAACCTAACAGGAAATAAACTTAACAAAACTTAACAATATTTAACATTTAATGGCAGTTAATGGATAATTTAACTTAAACTACTTAGTAACAAATAAAACTTACTATAGAAATAGAATATAGCATTTACTATAACGTACTTATTACATCTTACTTATACAATCACTTTAACACATCTTCTATATTTTTAAATTTTTCAAAATACAATCTCAGAATTAGATGTTCCACCGACTGAGTTATTTTTGCTTCTGATGTTTAAAGTCTCTGTTAATACAGGTGATTTTAAGACAGCATAAGGGATGCTAAGCCAAATTGGCTGAAATTTGACCTACGCATTCATTATGCTGATTTCTCTTTCACAGTCTCTGCCAGGAAGAACAAAAGGTCTTTTTAACTTAGGTGAGAAATGTCTTGATAGTAATGGTCATTGGTGTCGCATGTTTATTATCACTGGTTTCTTAATTGCAGTAGGGATCTTTTCTTTTGTTGACAAGAGTCACATTTATTACAGCTGTTACGTCTAAAACTGAAGCTTTTTGCCAGCTGCAGGGCGGAGGGAGAAACGCTGGCGCTGGAAAAGCACTCTGGTGCCACGCCGCTTGTGTCGGAGCGGGCGAGTCCCACGCTGGGCTCCTTGTTTCGCGAAACTTGCCGGCAGGCTGAATCACTGCGTGCGCTGCACCTGTGGCCGCGCGGGTCACTCCTTCCGCGGCGGCTCCGCTCCCCCCGCGGCTACCGCCGCTCTTGCTGCTGCGCCCATGCCGAGTCCAGAGCAGCACAGCCCCGCAGGCGCCCCGAGCCACAGCTGCTGCCTTGCAGAGACATGCTGAAGCAGTGTATTGCGCAACACCCGCCATGGCTTGCTCAGTTTCTTTGCTGTCCTATCTTCTAACACTGCTTCCCACAGTATATCTCTAAATTTTCTCCATTCTGGGAGTTCATGAACCGTACGTGGGTCAAGGAAAATCTCCTTGGCATATCTGTAGGCTAAAAACTCTGGTAGCTCCTTTTTTAAATCTATCCCCTTTAGTCCTCGCCTTTATAAATATGTGGCGGATAAATTATGTGCTGCTTGCCTATTCATACCTATTCGTGAGTGCACTCTTGCAGCTTTCCAGGCTCCGGCAGACACTTATGGCTCGAGTCACCGATGTGAACCACGAGGATGCTTCAAAATTCCGGCACCGTCCCGGCTGCAAACAGGACCCAACTCCAACTTCCTCGACTGTGGCGTGTTCTCCCCCTTTTTCTTTTAGTTCGAGACGAGGGGGTCAATGTTCGAGGTCACCATTTGTCGAAGGAAGGGGACCAGGACACCAGCTGGTTCATCACAGGTCCAGATTATTAAAGAAAGCATCAAGCACATATACAGCAAATAGTAAGCCTATGAATATTCTGTAAGCCAAGAAATCTATTGGTTAAACTATACCATGAACTCTTCCTCATTCCTTAGGGGTTACATCTCTCTTTTCTCATGTCTCTTTCACTATTTGTTATCATACTACAGCTAGGCCCAAGGACATGCTATCTAGCAGGTGCAGGCCTTGGAATTAGCCACGGTTTTGTACTTTTCCAGTCTTTAGTCAGCTAAATTCCCAACACGGCCATGTGCCCATTCCCTGCTGACCAGGGCCTGAGGGCCACTGTCCTGCCCTGCTGCTGCTTGGCAGGGGCTGGACAGGGCTGGGCAGGGAAAAGTTTTTCCTAAGGCCCGGCTCTCTCTCTCTCTTTGCCGTACCCAGGTGCTGCTGGCATTGCTGAGGGGCTCTCTGCAATGGCAGTTCCAGCTGCAGGGCCAGGCCCAGCCCTTGGGCTCCTCCTGTGCAGGCTGAGCACAGCAATGGGGTGTCCCAGCTCCTGTGCCCGGGCAGCTCTGGGCAGGGCAGCCTGGGAGGCTGGCAATGAGCCCACTCTCCTGACTCTGGGAAAGGCAGGAGCCCCTTTGTGTGCCAGGGATCCCTCTGCTCTCAGCAGTGTCCCCTGGCTGTCCAGGGTAACACAAGAGTGGATTCCAGAAAGGTGCAAGTGCAGGGCAGCTGGAACAGGGGAGAGGGACAGAGCAGCTCTCCTCAGTCTGCACTAAGCCTCAGACAATCCTCCTGCCTCCCTGGAGAATCTGTTCTCCTCAGGCGCAGCAGAATCTCTCATTCTGCCTTCTGTTATCCCCATCCCTTCACCCAGGCAGCTCCTGTGATTTAGCTGAACCTTTTTTATCTAAGTCCCAACACCAGCACTGACCCGTGCTCTCATTGTTCCCCTGCCTTTTACGGGGGTCAGGGCTGACTCCCACGTGTCCTGCAGGTCAAGGTCCAGCTCCTGACACAACATTGGCCAGCAGCAATCAGGGCTCCAGAAACAAAGGTGAAGGAAGATCTGTGAGACACGGACGGGGGAGGGGTTTAGTGGCAGGAAAGGGTATGTGAGAAAGGGCTTTGACTTTTCGACGAGAAATCTCCCCCCAGTTGTCACTGTGATTCCTCCTTCTGTAGGTTGAAGTGTGCAAACACAGCAAATGACCAACAGTAGCTGCATCAGGCACTTCCTCCTGCTGCCATTGGCAGACACGTGACAGCTGCAGCTCCTGCACTTCTGCCTCTTGCTGGGCATCTCCCTGGCTGCCCTCCTGGGCAACGGCCTCATCATCAGCGCCGTAGCCTGTGGCCACCACCTGCACACGCCCATGTTCTTCTTCCTGCTCAACCTGGCCCTCAGCGACCTGGGCTCCATCTGCACCACTGTCCCCAAAGCCATGCACAATTCCCTCTGGGACACCAGCACCATCTCCTACTCAGGATGTGCTGCTCAGGTATTTTTCTTTATCTTCTTCATTTCAGCCGAGTTTTCCCTTCTCACAGTCATGAGCTACGACCGCTACGTGTCCATCTGCAAACCCCTGCACTACAGGATCCTCCTGGGCAGCAGAGCTTGTGCCCACATGGCAGCAGCTGCCTGGGCCAGTGCCTTTCTCAATGCTCTGCTGCACACAGCCAATACATTTTCCCTGCCCCTGTGCCATGGCAACGTCCTGGGCCAATTCTTCTGTGAAATCCCACAGATCCTCAAGCTCTCCTGCTCACACTACAAACTCAGAGAACTTGGTCTCATTGTGGTTAGTGCCTCTTTAGTATTTGGCTGTTTTATGTTCACTGTTTTCTCCTACGTGCAGATCTTCAGGGCTGTGCTGAGGATCCCCTCTGAGCAGGGACGGCACAAAGCCTTTTCCACCTGCCTCCCTCACCTGGCTGTGCTCTTCCTATTTATCAGCACTGGAATGTTTGCCAACGTGAAGCCCCCCTCCCTCTCTTCCCAATCCCTGGATCTGACTGTGTCAGTTCTGTACTCGGTGGTGCCTCCAGCCCTGAACCCCTTCATCTACAGCCTGAGGAACCAGGAGCTCAAGGATGCCCTGAGGAAAATGATGACTGGATGGTTTCAGAAGCATTAAACTGTCTCTTTTCTGTTGCAGAGCCTTTAGAATGTAACTCTTTACAATCTCAGACTTTTCCCTATTTGTCTATTTTTCATTCAGTAACTTTTTTGACTACTGTTGTGTTTTTTGCAAATTATTGTAGTAATATTCTTTGCATTTCTGCATTAATATCTATATTATTTGATGCACAAAGACTTACAGGTGGTCTGTTCCCTGTGCATTTAAATAAAAACAAGTTGCTACCCTGGGCTGTGGTTCCAGATTTCTTCCGCAGCGCTTCCATGTCTCTGCAGGGGCAGTGCCTGTGAGCAGAGGTGGAGGGAAGCGACTCCCAGCACAGCAGCACAGCCAGGGACAATGGCCCTGGTTCTTCCCCCATCTGCTCTGCCCAACTCCACCCTGTCGTTGCCAGCCCTGCTGTGGCTGTAAGGCCGGAGCACTCTGGCAGCTTGATCACTGTCCTGCTGCGTGTCCCTGCTGTGGCCACAGGCAGGGCCAGGCCATGGGCACTGCTGGGACACAGCTGGGCTCCAACACGGCAGCTCCAGCAGCAAAGGGCATCTCCTGAGGGCAGGGCAGGGAGGCTTTGCTCCCCTCCAGAGCTGCTGTCAGCAATATGCTCCAGGAATGCCCTGGCACAGCAGAGCCCTGGGGCTGGGGAATGGGGGGAGTGTGCAGGGAGGGCACTACACAGCAGTGTACCGGCACAGCCAGAGCTCCTGGCATGGACCTGAGGCAGCAGCAGGGCAGGGCCTGGGCTGTGTCTTTGTTCTGGGACAGCCTGGGAAGGTGCCCCAGGGCAATTGTCCCATACCAGCCCCTGCAACCACCATTGCCAGCACTGGCCTCTCCCCACCTGCAGGAGGTTCTTTGTCCCTGCATGGAGGGACACCAAGTGACCAGGCCAGCAGGCCATGTTTGCTCTGCGCTGAGGAGATCTCAGCAGTGCATCGAGTGTGTGTGGGGAGATGAACCCCAGTGAGCACAAACACCATCAGCAGCACCCAGGGGTGGCACAATTCCAGTGGCACAAACAGTGCCTTGAGGCCACTTCACTCTGAGAGTAACGTCCTCTGGGAAAACACCTGAATTCTTTGCTGGGTTGTGGTTAGGACTGCATAGAGAGAAATATCCCAGGCAGGGAGACTCCAGGAAAAAATGCTCAGGGCAGCCATGGACTGCACAGAGAGGCATTGTATAGAGTGAGGGTCTGTGGGGAGAAATCAGAGCTGCCTCCCTTCTGAAGCAGTCCAGGGACCTGGACAGGGCTGTGCTGTGTTGTGGGCACTGACCTGGAACTGAGGGGTGTGGAAAAGGCCTTTGGTGTCAGGGCTGTTGAGAAGGCTGGGCAG
Source organism: Zonotrichia albicollis (assembly GCF_047830755.1). Classification (NCBI taxonomy): domain Eukaryota; kingdom Metazoa; phylum Chordata; class Aves; order Passeriformes; family Passerellidae; genus Zonotrichia; species Zonotrichia albicollis. The sequence continues at coordinate 3,304,068 of NC_133855.1, forward strand.
CATCACTGTGGGACTTCTCCCAAACCCCTTGGAAAGGCCAGAGCCATCCCACAGGGTCCTGGGCACTTGGGAAGGGCAGACATGGAACCAATCTGCAAACAAGGCAGGGAGGGGGACTGGGAGAGTCACAGCCTGCTCAGGCTCAGCAGGGCAGGGGATGTGGCAAATCCTCCTGCAGCCATTCCAGGCACTGGCAGGACAGGGCAGGGACTGCAGAGCCCACGTGGGAGGGAAAAGAAGGGGATGTTGTGTGCCCAGACTTCAGCCAGGCCTGGGACAAGGTCTGCTGTGGTCTCCTCAGAGCCAGACTGGAGAGAGCTGGGCTGAAGGAGTGGAACATGGGCTGGGTGGGAATTTGGCTGAACAATGAGGGTCAAATATCATCCATGGTACACAGTCCTCTTGGCAGCCATGCCCTGGTGACATCCCTCAGTGACCAGCCCTTGGCCACCACTGTGGAATATTTCTATCATCTCTAAAATGGCATGAAATGTATTTTCAATGCCTTTGTGGATGCTGCCAAATTGCAGGGAGTCTGTACCTGAACTCATCTACTTAATGGTGACTGCAAAATGTAATTGGGCAAGATGACTGAGTGGGGTAAATTTATCTTGCCATCAGGTGCCAAGCAAGCCACAAGAAAGGGCAGAAAAACTTATGCATCAGAAGAAAGGCATTTCAACAGGGAAAAACCCAAACCCAAACAAAATAAAACAAAATCAAATCAAAAAAACCAAAACAAGACCCAGCCACAACAACACAAAAACCCCACAAACAAACAAGCTACAAAAAGAAAAGACCACAAACAGAAGAAAAGCAAATCCACAGGAAAACTCTTAACAATAGAAAATGTTCAACCACCTTGTGGCAGGAGAGGATTCTGTAGGTGTAGATGCTGTTTTGAAAGAAAAATGTCTTAAAAAAGAAATTTATCTGCTACACCCCTTGCCCTTCTGCTTCTCTCAGGTACTTGCTGATCATGGTGTGACATGGAGTGGAACATCCCTTGGGTCAGTCCAGCCCAGCTGTCCCATCCCTGTTCCCCAGGGACACTTGCCCACCCCAGGCCCATAGGTTGGGGGGGTTGCAGACGCCTCATGCGGGGCGAGCACTGAGACAAGGACAGGAGAACAGAACAACATTTACTCTTGGCAAGGACAGTAGAAGAGAACAGCCTTGGAGAAACTGATTGAGGATGTACCTCTGGCAAACAGAAGTCACACACAATACAAGCAGTATGCCAGCTCAGCTCTGCAAGGCTGACAAAACAGAAGTTATGCACAACAATAATATTGCCTTTACTCAAAAGGGAGGAGGTCAAGGAACAGCCACCTAAAAGGATACTGGATTTTGAAGACAAAACACAAAGAACCATAAAAGGATTTGTGATAAGGGGTGCAACTATGTCAAATAAACTCACAGGAACTGGGGATAGCTAATGGATACATAATCAGTGTGTGTGATAAAAACTCTGTTCATTCAATGCTTAATGCACTCCAATGGAGGGAGGATGGCCCAAGTGACCATCATACTGTAATAAAGAATACCTGCTTTCAAATACTCAAAACCGTTCAGAAGTTTCTATCCAGTGGATTTCAGTATCAGTGGTGTCCTTGACTCCCTTATGCCCCACAGTTTGACAATGGCCCCTTGGTTTCATGAGGCCCTGCTGTAGAACAATGGACCCTTGGTTCTATTGAGTTCCATATTCTTAAAATGGCTTCCTTGGTTCTGCTCTCCTTGGTTCCACCAGGCCTTGGTGTGTGTCGTGGTTTGACCAGGAAGGAGTGGGAATTCTGGGAAGCTGTGGTCAAACCAATGAAGGTTTTGGGTTTGAGACTGGCGTCCGGTGTGGCCAGTGGGGTTTGGACACACCTCCGAGAATACACAGGGGTTAAAAGCAAGGCACTGCCCTTGGCACTTCCTCTTTTGGACATCGCGGCGAAGAGTTCAGATCTCTCTCCCCCGCCCAGCCTGTTGCTGCTGGGCGGGGGAGGGGCCGGCCATGCGGTAGGCCTGGGGCCTGGACAGAGGTGGGGGTTGAGGGGGCTTCGAGGATGGAAGGGTGGAAGGTCCCAGAGAGTCAGCCCTCGGGCCGCCCCCCCCCCCCCCCCCCCCCCCCCCCCCCCAGGAGAGCAGCCAGCCAGAAGGAGAAGGGGGAGGAAGACTGCCCGGCCGGAGCGGCAGCGTGTGGGCAGCGTGCGTGGGAGTCGCTCCGGGACCGACAGCAGAGACTGAAAACTTTTAACCCTTTCTTGCATGATTGGGGCCTTGCAAAAATGCTAATCCTCCTCGAAGCTGAATAAGAAGGGAGATGAGAGATGAGATGAGACAAGGACTTTGGCCCGAAAATTGTGGAGATGATTGGATGGGGAGAGATGATTTGGAGTGGCCTTTTGGCTGGACTTTTCTCGTGGCTATGGACTCAGTTGTTCCTGTGACACAGACTGCATTTAGGGGGAGGCAGTGCCTCAAAACCAGGAAGGTTCTTCGTGAGGACCCCCCGGCCCCAGGGGGTTGGAAAAATATGGGGGGGACAGATGTCCCAAAAGCAGAGACTGTGCCTTTTTGGAGTGAGACAAGGCATCCTTGAAAGACAACCCTAAAAGCAGCTCTGGCCATGTCTCGGTGGTGAGAGCACTGAGCATGGAAGGAAGACGTCACAAGCGGCAAATGGACTTTCCGGGCGGTGCCGAAGTGACAGGGAAGCACACGAGGTTTTCAGTGTGTTTCCACGAGAAGCCTATGGAACGAGAAAGACTCCTTTCCTCTTCATGAACTGAAGTTTGAGTATACTAACGTGTGGGGCCAAGGCTGGGCAGTTGTTTTGGGAGAATGTATCGGATTGGGAAAGTCAGGGAGTGGGGAGGAGGAAAGTTTTTTTTGTAAGGTTTTCAATTTTTTTTTTCTTTTCCTTATAGTCTTTCCCTATTTTCCTGTAGTTTAAGTAATAAAGTGGTCTTTATGTTTAAGTTAGAGCCTGTTTTGCTTATTCCTGGTCACATCTCACAGCAGACACCAGGGTGAAGGCATTTTCATGGGGGGCACTGGCTCTGTGCCAGGCTCAAACCATGACAGTGTGTCACAACAGCCCCTTGGTTCCATCAACTGCCAGTGTCACCCTGGTCTCTTGGATCTGCAGTGTCACAATGGAAAATTGGTCACAAGCAGCCCTGCTGTCACCATGAATATTTGGCTCCATGGAGGCCCACAGTGTCACAATGGCCCCTTGGCTCCACGAGGTTCCACAGCATCACCATGGTCTCCTTGGATCTGCAGTATCTCCATGGACCATTGGTTCCATGTGGCCCTGCTGTGTCACAGTGGTTCCTTGGTTCCATGAAGCCCCACTGCATAACAATGGAATCTTGTTCCCATGAGGTTCTGTACTGTCAACAATGGTCTCCTTGGTTCTGGACTGTAACAATGGACCCTTGGTTCCACGAGGTTCCATGATGTCTCAATGGTGTCCTTGTGGTTCCACGAGGCCTTGCTGTGTAACAATAAACCCATGGTTCCATGAGTTTCCATGGTGTCACCATGGTCTCCTCAGATCCAGATTGTCACAATGGACAATTGGCTCCATGGCCTCTGCTGTGTCACAATAAACCCTCAGTGCCATGAGGTTCTGTGGTGTCACAATGTCTGCCTGGTTCAACGAGGCCCTGGAGTGTCACAATGGCTGCTTGGTTCCATGAGCTTCCATAGCATCAACAATGGTCTCCTTATTTCGGCAGTGTCACAATGGACTCTGGTTCCACGAGGTCCCTAAATGTCAGTGGTCTCCTGGGTTCCATGTGGCCCTGCTGTGTCAACACAGCCCCTTGTTTCCATGAGTTTCTGTACTGTCAGCAATGGTTCCTTTGTTCCAGTGAGGCCCTGCTGTGTCACAATGGACCCTGGGTTCCATGAAGTTCTTCAGTATCACAATGGTCCCATGGATCCATGAGGTCCCACAGTGTCACCATGGTGTCCTTGCATCCACACTGCCATAATGGGCCATTGTTGCAGCTGCAATAGCTGCTAATAAAGCCCAGGGTAGGGAAGCAAAAAGGACCTTTGCATGGTATGCACAGATGTTTAATTCAGCTGTGCGGTGAGATGTTCAGGGTCACAAGGCAGGAGTCCTGGGGGGAGTCCAGGTTTCTGTATCTCCAGAGGAAGGGGATGATCAGTGCCATGGGGGCAGTACAAAGATGGGGACAATGGAGGAATAGGGAGGGAGTGGCTGAGGGACACAGAACAAGGGGAAGGAGCCAATGGGGTCAAACAGCTTTTGAGGGAAGTTTCTTGTGTCTCCCTAACCTGGGGAATGCCTCTCAGGGTCTCCACAGCTGCAGAGTGTCAAAATGACCCCTTGGTTCTTTTGGGCTCCTCAGGATCCCAGCGGCCCCTTGGCTGCATGAGGCCCAGCTGTGTCACACTGCCCCTTGCTTCCACTGGGCCCCACAGTGTCACAATTGTCCCTCCCCTCAGTTCCATGAGGCCCTGCAAAGTCATAATGGACCTCTGGTTCCATGAGTCCCACATTGTTCCATGAATCCTTAGTTCCATGGGGATGTCACATCCTTAGTTCCTGTAGTGTCACAATGGTCCCGTGATTCCATGGTGCCACACAGTGCCACAATTGCCCAACAGGGCCTCATAGTGCCACAATGGACTCCTTGGTTCCACGGAGACACAAAGTGCCCAAATGGCCCGTTGTTTTCACAAAGGCTCAAGGTGTAAAAATGGCCCCCATGGTTTCCTGCAGCCATGCTGTGTCACAATGCACCTGTGGTCCCATGGAGCTCCACAGTGTCACTATTGTGCCCTTGGTTCAATTAGGCTTTGCTGTTTCAAAATGCTCCTTTGGTGCCATGAGGACCCATGCGTCATAATGGTCTCCATGGTTCCATGAGGCATTCCTGAGTCACACTGGCCTCTTGTTTCCATGGGGCTCCACAGTGTCACAATGGTCCCTTGCTTCCATGAGGCCTTGCAGTATCATAGGGGTCTCCTTGGTACCACAGTGTCAAAATGGTCCCTTGGTTCCATGGGGAATCACAATTTCAGAAGGGCCTCCTTGGTTCCATGAGGCCCTGCAGAGCCCCTTGATTCAACGAGGCCTCCAAGTGTCATCATGGCCTCCAGGATTCCATGAGGCATCTCAATGTCACAATGGCCTTTGGTTCCATGGGGTCCTGCACTGTTGCGCGGATCCTTAGTTCTATGGGGCCCAGCAGTGTCACAATGGCCTCCCTGGTTCCATGGTGCCACACAGTGTGACAACTGATCCTTGGCCTGCCAAGACTCCATAGTATCCCAATGGTTCCTTGCTTCCATGAGGCCTTGTAGTATCAGAATGGTCTCCATGATCCCATAAGGCCTTGGAGTGTCACAACAGACCATTGGTTTCATGGAATCCCACAGTGTCACTATGGTCCCCTTGCCTCCACAAGGCTCTGAAGTGCCACAATGGCCCTTAGGTTCTACAAGGCCTCCAAGTGTAAAAATGGACTCCATGGTTCCATGAGGCCCTGCTGTGTCACAATGGACGTTTGGTTCCATGATGCCCTGCTGTGGCACAATGGTTTCGTTGGTTCCACGGTGTCAGAATGGACCCTTCATCCCATGGACACCACAGTGTTCACTGCAGTCTCCTTCATTCCACCAGGCCCTGCCATGCTCTAATGGCCCCTTGGTTCCAGTGGGTCCCAAAGTGTCAGAACAGTCTCCATTGTTCCATGAGGCCCCACAATGTCACTGTATTCCCCTTGGTTCCACAGGGCCCCACAGTGGAACAATGGACTCTTGGTTCCATGAGGTTTCACAGTCCCAATGGTCTCCTTGGATCCGCAGTGTCACAGTGGCCCCTTGGCTCCATGTGGCCACGCTGTGTCACAATGGCTCATGGTTCCATGAGGCCACACAGTTTAACAAGGGACCCTTGGTTTCATCAGGTCTTGCTGTGTCACAATGGACTTCTCGTTCCATGAGCTCTCACACTGCCAGCAGCAGTCTCCTTGGTTCTGCAGTGCCACCATGAGTTTGCACAGTGTCACAGCTGACTCCTTGGTTCTGTAAGGCCCCACTGCTACCAAATCTCTGAAATATCACAATAAGGCTCCATAACATTAATTTTGTGTTTAAGAGGGCATCATTTATTCAGGCCTCAGGTCTGTTGAGAGATAACCCTAACCTCACATGTACATGTAATTCTACCAGTGTCTTGCTGATATAGAGTCACTAAATGCTGCTTAGAATTTACACATTTCCATAAAACCCACCCCAACGTCCCAGATTCACTCCTTGTTTTCTCTGTCTCTGCACCTGTCCGGTTTTCGGCTGTTTGAAGGGCCTGGAAAGGCCCGGAGTGGCCTTGGGGCAGCCCGCGTATCGAAGGACGAGAAGAGGCTTCAGTTCTTCTTTTGGTTTTTATGTTTATTAATTGTTTATCTAAAATATTTTCTTTCAGCCCGACAGAGGTCTGCTCAGCAGTCAGCCATGAGCACACTGTGCTGCCCTCCGGAGAGCCACCTATCTTTATACCCGTTGTTACGTGTACAATATTTATCATTTTTCCCCAATACCATTTATTCTTATTGCCCGGTGCACTTTTAGTAATGGCCAATCCAAAAGTGCCACCATCACCAAAGAAGATGGAGGAGAAGAAGAAGAAGAAGAAGGACAGGACACGCCCCAATTCCTCCATCTTACTTCTCTAAACCCCCCTGTACAGAAATCCTAAACCCTGTGTCTCACCCTCTAATTAACTTATCCCTTCACCATTCACCCCGGTGAAGTCCTCCTATCCTCATACAGGTGTCGTCTCCCGTGTAGGGTCAAAGTCCAGCCACCAGACACTTCTGGCAACATTCCAGGACTCCCGAGCCCCCCAAGGGTGGTCTCGGTGGCTCGGCACCTCAGGACTGAGATGCTGAGATCCCACATGCAACCTTGAGCCAGATGTCTTCTTCTCTTCCACCCACCCTTGCTGGAAAGCAGGCCCTGCATGTGTGGTGGTTTGACCAGGAAGAAGTGGGAATTCTGGGAGGCTGTGGTCAAACCAATGGATGCTCGGAGTTTGATATTGGCACCTGGTATGACCAGTGGGGTTTGGACACACCTCCGAGAATACACAGGGTGTAAAAGCAGAGCTCTGGCCCTGGGAGGCTCTCTTGGGATGTCGAGGAGAAGAGGTCAGATCTCCCTCCCCTGTCCAGCCCCTGCTGCTGGGCGGGGGAGGGGCTGCCATGCGGTAGGCCCGGGGCCTGGACAGAGATGGGGGGTGAGAAGGCCCTCGAGGATGGACGGGTGGAGGAGCAGCCCCAAGTGACATCGGGCAGACATTTCCCCCCACCCAGGAGGGAGAGAGAGGGAGAGCCGGTGTCTGAATGTGATAGCAGCCGGCCCAGGAGGAGAAGGGGGGGAAGTGCCGGCCAGCCGCAGCAGCAGCACGTGTGGGAGTATCGGCGTCCTGGGACAGACAGAGACTGAAAGTTTTAACCCCTTTCTTTCATGATTGGGGCCTTGCAAAAATGGTGATCCTCCTCGGAGCTGAATAAGAAGGGAGATAGGAGATGAGATGAGACAAGGACCTGGCCCGAAGAATGTGGAGATGACTGAGTGGGGAGAGATGACTTGGAGTGGCCTTTTGGCTGGACTTTTCTTGTGGCCATGGACTCAGTTTGTTCCTGTGACACAGAGACTGCACTTGGGGGGAAGCAGTGCCTCAGAACCAGGAGGGTTCATCATGGGGACCCCTCGGCCCCAGGGGGTTGGAAAAATATGGTGGGGACAGATGTCCCAAAGCAGAGACTGTGCCTTTTTAGAGTGAGACAAGGCATCCTTAAAAGACAGCCCTAGAAGCAGCTCTGGTCCATGCCCAGTGGTGAGAGCACTGAGCATGGAAGGAAGATGTCACAAGTGGCAAAAGGACTTTTTCTGGGCGGTGCCGAGTGACATTGGAAGCACACGAGTTTTCAGCGTGTTTCCAGGGGAAGCCTATGGAACAAGAAGGACTCCTCTCCTCTTCATGGACTGAAGTTTGAGTATACTAAAGGGTGGTGCCAGGCTGGGCAGTTGGTGATTTGGGAGAATGTATCGGATTGGGAAATTCTGGTGGTGGGGAGGAGGAAAGTGTTTTTTATAAGGTTTTCAATTTTTTTTTCTTTTCCTTTTAGTTTCTTCCTATTTTCCTGTAGTTTAGGTAATAAAGTGTTCTTTATGTTTAAGCTGGAGCCTGTTTTGCTTATTTCTGGTCACATCTCACAGCAGACACCAGGGTGAGGGCATTTTCATGGGGGCACTGGCTCTGTGGCAGGCTCAAACCATGACAGAAAGGAAGATGAACATCACCTCAAGGGTTTATGGTTTCGACCAAAGGGAAGCTGGACATCACTGTTATGAGATGTATAGTCTCTGCAATTAAAAGGTGGACCCACATCTGGGGAGCTGCACCCCACCAGATGGGAGTTGTCTTTCTTCTTTTGGAAACTGGACCATCACCATCTGGGGATACTCCTTTGAAAATACATCCTGAGAAATTAAAATCACAATAGTGTATAGAATTGTGATGTAATAATTTGGAATAAAAATTGCTGATGAGTAAAAGATTAGAAATAGAAACTGCTGGAAAAATCCTGATAGGTACCCCTATAAATACCTGTAACACTCAATGATCAGTGTGCAGTTGGAGGGAAAACTTCTCCCACTGTACCCAGCGCTGTATTGCTCATACTTTACCATATTAAATAATAAATTGATTGCTTGAATATTGACCTATTCATAACAGATTTAGTGCATTGGCCGGGAATTTCCAAATCCATTGAGGGAGACTCCTGATCTCGAGGAGGCGCCCCACCTTGGAGGCTTCTGCTTCCCTCCGGGGCCCTGAGTGATGGAAGAATCTCTCAGGGAAGAGGAAATCCATAAGGTAAATTATGAGCAATGAATTTTGAGCTCCCAGAGTAGACTGCAGTAAATTCACCTGTAAAAACTTGTGCACGAAGACCCAGGCTAGAAAAGGAGGCTGTAAGTGTTGCTTGGGTAGGTGGGATAAGAACGGGTGTAGGTGTAAGTGTGTGAATGGTGTGTGTATGAGACGTGACCTAGTCACGACACGAGTGAGAAGTTCTTCTAACCTCGGTTTCGCTACTCCGTGAGGGGAGCGGCAGGTGAAGGAATGAAGCGTGGGGAAAAGGATTCTCTGTATGTAAAAGGTCGGGGGTGGTGAGATAAGATAATAATTACAGAGAGGAATTTGTTTTCTTTTCCTGGTAGAGAATCAGAGGTGGGAGGCATCAGAAGGGACTTGTTATTAGGGAAATTCCTGACAAGAAAGGACTAAGGTCTGAACAAGTGAGATCAGAGCGAGTGAGGGTACACCTGTTTGGTGGAAAAATAGGTCAATGCCAGAGCAAAAATCCAGGAGCTGGTACAAACCAGCAAGAAAATAAAGGTACTGAAAGTACTGGAAAAAGAAGGAGCATTTTGCCAGGTATACCCCAGGACAGCCCCTTTGGGTAATGTTGAAATTGTGGGACAAATGTGAATCCAGGAGAGGAAAAAGTAAAGAGAAAATGATACAATATTGTATGGTAGAATGGACTATGGAAATGATATGACCTGATAATTTATACTGGCCAATGTACGGGTCATCTGAAGGGTGGATCAAGTAAGGCCTTGAATGCCTATGTAAATAAAAAGGACCCTATTAACCAAGAAGAAAGCGGTTATGCTGCTTTATGGCATGGGTCCTGGCCTACTCCTCTGTATGCATCAAAAACCAAAAAGGAAAAGAATCAGTGGGACCCCTTAGATAACCTTCCCCACCCCTTATCTACCACAGCCAGCTGCACTGGTAGAGGTGCCTCATCCAGCACCTAACCTGGCACCCTTTGCACCCATTCCAGCACCCTTTGCACCCAATCCAGGTACCCCTCACACCTAAACCAGCACCCCTTGCACCACAAGCCCCGGCAGCTCCGCTCCTGCTGCCACAAGCCCCGGTGGCTCCGCTCCCAGTACTTGATTCACCACCAGCACACAGAACGAGAAGCCAGGAAAGGGCACGAGCAGAAAACAGTGGTGACAGCAATAAAGAAGAGAAGGGGGGGCAGTGGTACCCATTGAGGGAAGTACCATTAGTAGGAACTCAAGGGACACCAGTCATCGGGTATGTGTCAACACCCCTGAACATCGGGGATGTGAGGGCTTTAAAAAGGAAATGGGAAGGTTACTTGAAGATCCTCTGGGGGTATCTGAAAGGTTAGATCGGTTTCTAGGACCCAGTATTTACACCTGGATGGAGATTCAGTCAATTTTAAGTATTTTATTTACGGCATAGGAGAGACAGCTGATAAGACAGGCTGGCATGAGAATTTGGGATAGAGACCACCAGCAGGGACCTTTAGGAGAAATGAAATGGCCCCTGGCAGCCCCTAAATGGGACCATAACAATGACCAGGATAGGCAGATTATGGTGAATCTCAGGAATATTCAGGGAATTCAAGAAGCAGTCCCCAGAGGGCAAAATATTAGCAAGGCCCTGGATGAACGTCAGGGGAAAGATGAATCACCCATAGATTGGTTAGAAAGAATAAGGAAGAGTATACAAATGTATTCAGGATTAGATCCATATACAGCAGTGGGGGAAGCATTAATCAAAACTCAGTTTGTGGCAAAATCATGGGAGGATATTAGAAGGAAACTTGAAAAGTTAGACGGTTGGCAAGAGAGAGGTTTGCAAGAATTGTTAAGGGAAGCACAGAGAGTTTATGTCCGCAGAGATGAAGAAAAGGTGAAAGCTAAAGCTAATGTTTTTGTGGCTGCAGTAAAAGAGGTTCAGAACAGTGGTGCATCTTCAGGGAATGCTAAAACCACAAGAAAAATAACAGGTGAGGGTTCTAAAAGACTTACCAGCTTTTACTGTGGTATGGAAGGAGATGTTAAAAAGGGTTGGCAAGAAGCGGGAGGCAAATCAAAAACTGTTTGTAGAAGATTAGTGGTGTCAGGGGCTCTATTTATTAGGGACCAGGCCATCACAAGAGCCCTTGATAAAATTAAAAGTAGGTCCCCAAGGAGAAGAAGTCACCTTTTTAGTAGATACAGGTGCTGAAAGATCAACAGTGCAAAGATTAACAAAAGGATGCAAAATCAGCGGGAAAACAGCTCAAGTAATTGGAGCAAAAGAAGAGGCCTTTAAGGTTCCCATTATTGAAGAAGTACTAATTGAATCAAAGGGAAAAGTGGATATTAGTGACATATTACTAGTTTCAGAAGCAGAATGCAATCTTTTGGGGAGAGACCTAATTCTTTCATTAAAAATTGGTATTCAACCCCAAAATGATCAACTAACAGTACAGCTGTACAAACTGATGGACCAGAATGAGAGTAAAATATGTCCTGATGTCTGGTCCACTCCTGGGGAGATTGGTAAATTGGATATAGAACCCTTAAAAATCACCATTGTAAATCCCGAGTTTCCTATAAGGGTGACACAATACCCTATTCCACTAGATGGCAGGCGAGGGCTGAAGCCAGTAATTGAAGAACTCTCAGGGCAGGCCATGTTAGAAGAATGTATGTCACCTCACAACACCCCCATAATCCCTATGAAGAAAAGTGAGAGCAGCTACCGTCTAGTCCAAGACCTAAGGGCTGTCAGTCAACGAACAGCCACAAGGTTTCTGTAGTAGGTAACCTGTATGCATTACTAAGTCAGATTTCCTCTGACTATACCTGGTATTGTGTAGTGGATTTGAAAGATGCATTTTGGTCCTGTCCTTTAGAGGAGGGATGCAGGGACTATTTTGCCTTTGAGTGGCAAGATCCAGATACAGGGAGAAAACAACAATTAAGGTGGGCGGTACTTCCACAGGGTTTTACAGAATCCCACAATATTTCGGCCAGGCTTTAGAAAGAATTTTACAAGATTTTGAAAGACCAGAGGGAACTAAACTTGTACAATATGTAGATGATCTATTAATTGCAGGAGAGAATCAGAAGCAAGTGAGAGAAGCAACAATCAGTCTGTTGAATTTCTCGGGAAAGAAAGGCCTAAAGGTTTCAAGGGCTAAGTTATAATTTGCTGAAGAGGAATTGAAATATCTAGGTCACTGGCTGAGTAAAAGAACAAAGAAATTAGATCCTGAGAGAATATCGGGAATACTGAGTCTGCCTTCCCCTAATACCAAAAGGGAAGTGCCACAACTCTTAGGGTTATTGGGATATTGTAGACAATGGATAGATAGATATAGTCAAAAGGTGAAATTTTTTATGTGAAAAACTAACAGTCAATACAGTGAAATGGAACCAGGAGGATGAAAAACAATTTAAGAGTTTGAAAGATGCTCTAATTCAAGCCCCATTACTCAGCCTACCTAACTTTGATAAACTTTTTCAATTATCTGTAAATACTGCTGAGCAAACTGCTTATGGAGTGCTCACCCAGGACTGGGGAGGAGACAAAAAGCCAATGGGGTATTATTCTAAGTTACTGGATCCTGTTAGTTGAGGATGGCCAATATGTTTACAAGCTATAGTAGCAACAGCTCTTCTGGTACAAGAAGCAAAGAAAGTTACATTTGAAGCTCCCTTAGTAGTATATACGCCCACAACGTTAGAAGCATATTGTATCAAAAAGCAGAGAAGTGGCTCACTGATAGCCGGATTTTAAAGTATGAAGCTATCTTGATACAGTCCCCTGAACTGGAACTTAAAGTCACTCCGGCTCAGAACCCTGCTCAGTTTCTCTATGGGGAGCCAGCAGAAGAGCTTGCTCATAATTGTGTGGAATTCATTGAATTACAAACAAAAGTGAGACCAGATTTAAGTGAGATGGAGCTATCTAGTGGGGAAAAATATTTTATCGATGGCTCGTCAAGGGTGATAGAAAGGAAAAGAAATTCAGGATATGCTCTTGTAGAAGGAGAAAATCTGTCTGTGATAAAAAGAGGAAAAATAAGTTCTAGCTGGTCAGCTCAAGCTTGTGAATTATTTGCTTTATTCTGAGCTTTAGAACCTTTAAAAGATAAGGTGGGCACTATTTACACAGACTCAAAATATGCCTTTGGAATTGTTCACACATTTGGAAAAATCTGGATGGAAAGAGGTTTGATAAACATTCAAGGGAAGAAACTGATCCATCAGGAGTTAATAATCAGAGTGCTTGCAGCCCTGAAAAGACCTAAGAGTAGAGCTGTAGTACATGTAAGAGGTCATCAACGAGGGTCAAGCTGCTTAGTGAGAGGAAACAACACAGCTGACCAAGCTACAAAGGAGGCAGCATGTAAATTAAAAGAAACTATCCGTCTATTCTATAGAACACTATTGCAGAAATTCAAGAGGAGCTGCCAAAACGCTATAGTACTCAAGAGGAGGAAGCTATAAAAAGATTAAAAGCTAAGAAAGAGCTGGGAAAATGGGTACAACCAGATGAGAGAGAGATTTTACCTAAGGCTTACGCTAGAAGGATTCTAAGCCAGTTTTACCAATGTACTCATTAGGGAACAAGACCCTCATGTGATCATGTTTTAAAATATTATGGATGTATTGGAATTTTTGAGGTAGGAAAATAAATAAAACAGGGGTGCTTGACTTGTCAAAAAGTCAGCAAAAAGGTAATGAGACAAGCTTCAACCAGCAGTAGAAAAACAGCCTACCGACCATTTGAAAGGGTTCAGGAAAATTATACTGAATTACCAAGGGTGGGCAGATGGAAATACTTTTTAGTGTTAGTAGATCAACTAACTCATTGGGTGGAGGCCTACCTGGCTGCCTGAGCCACAGCGCAGTTTGTAGTTAAAATATTGTTGGAATAAATTATTCCCCAATTTGGGGTTATCAGGGCCATTGATTCTGATCAGGGCTCCCACTTTACTTCCAGCATCATAAAAGGAGTAACACAAGCCATGGGTATTTCCTGGGAATATCACACCCCTTGGCACCCCCATAGCTCTGGGAGGGTGGAAAGAATGAACCAAACTATGAAACAGCAATTAACAAAATTGGTGACTGAGACCCAAATGTCATGGGTAAAATGTTTACCTTTAGCACTACTTAATATAAGAACCCTTCCAAATGCAGATACGGGACTTTCTGCATATGAGATGCTTTATGGAATGCCCTATACCCAGGAAGTAAACAAACATCAGGAGTTGTACCTGATATGACTATTCAAAAATACATCAAGAAGATGGGACAACATCTTACAATAGTCCTAGAACAACAACAATAGTCCTAGAACTAAGGGGAAAAGAGGCAATTGCTCAATCAGCCCCTCTCAAATTTAGCATGCATCAAATGAAACCGGGTGACTGGGTGCTGATTAAAAGCTAGAAAGAAGAAAGTTTTTCTCCTGGGTGGGAAGGTCCATATTTAACTCTGCTGACCACTGATACAGCTGTCCGAACTGCGGAAAAAGGCTGGACCCACGTGTCGTGGTTCAAAGGACCAGCAGAACCACACACAGAGACGGAACCACCAACAGAGACACCTGCTGAATCCCAGTGGAGAATTGCATCTACCCCCGGAGAACTGAAAATCAAGTTAAAAAGGGACTGATGTATGTCACGAAAATGCTCCTGCCTTAAGCTGCAAAACCAGTTGTACTCGCGAGGGGTAGAACGTACTACTCCAAACTGTAAGTGTTATCCATGAGGTTGTTTTAAGTGTATAGAGTGTGAAGAATATTGGTACACAAACCTACCAAGGTGACAGATCCCTGATGCTCTCTGCTGTAATTGTACGAAAGAAATAGAAAAAGAAACTGATAGAACATTGTGGGCTGCAGTAAGGAAAGGATAGATTGAAACAGGTGATAAAGATCAGTGGAGAACATGGGTACACGGAGCAAGAGCAGGAATTGATTTGCAGGAAGTACCAAAGGCCAAATTAGATAACACAGAGTGTGACAAGGGCAATTGGATACCTGACGAATATCAAATTAAAGCAAAAGAGTGGCAGGAAGCCAAGTATCACTGGAAGAGGGGGAGGCACATACACCAACCCAATTGTAGTCACACATCCCCCAGACTCAGGGGCCAATTGGCCTAAGTTAAAAAGAATCAGGCCACAATCACAATAAATAGAGATCTGAAGGCTCATGAGGCAAAAGGCAAAAATGAAACGAAAGATATCAGTGACTAAATCCCAAGCTATAAACTCTGCTACAGAGAAGATCTACATCTCGGCCCTTGGATGCAACCCAAGGGGCCTTGAGAGAGGTAGAGAGTTAAACCCTCTGAGGATTATTTTCACTGTATTGATCATTGCATCCCAGGCAATGGGCCTTAATAGCCTCACTCCTAAACTCCACATAATCCATGAGCTGCAGGATCAGAGCCTATTGATCTAGCTGTCTGTGACAAATGCAATCACACTGTCTGGATCGGGGGAAAAATGGAATCCATGTTCATGGCACATTCCCATGTTAGTGAAGTGTGCTATGACCATAACCAATTAAAGATGTGCCCTATGGGTGGCAAATTATACTGGGTTGGGGAAAATTTAAAACACAGACTGAAGGTTTCTCCCAAGGATGGGCCCGTGTTCACCAGCTTTCTCAAGGATGATGATGAATGAATTTGTCTGGGATAAAACAAATTCATTTTTTTAGCAAGGGACAGAGAAGGAAGAGATCAAGAGAGTAGAATGAAACAAATGACTCAAAAACTACAAAATCAAGAATCAGAAGCAAAAAAGAAAAGAGTAGAACAAGAAAAGCTAAATAAATTAAGTCAACAACACAAACAGTTAGAACAGTTAGAACAGTATATTGATTGAGGTTTTCTGACTTCAAATAGAAACCTTTTTGTAGATCTAATGCAAGAAATTCCCACAGAATTGGAGTTATCCAATTGTTGGATTTGTGGGGGATAGAAATCAGCTGAAAAATGCCCATGGAGAGGTGAGAGTCCAGCACCAGAGCAATTTCTAAAATAGAACCACACTCAAATTTCCAAAAGATTGAAATGGCCTGAAGGATGGATTTTAAATCACCAAATAATTGGAACCGTTTGCATCAGCAGGAGGGGAGAAAATATGCTGAAGTGGTAGGGTATACTCCCTGCACATCTACTTTAGCAGTAAATTCAAACAATAACACTAGAACTTGGCAGCCAACACCTCCTGCTGTATACTGGAGCCTAAATAAGGAGAAAAATTGCAAATGGAACAATCAGATAAAGTTGGGCTGGCATAAAAGTCCTGGAGCTAACCCTTACCAATCCCTGGAGACCCTAAAATTTACTGGGAAAAACCTGAAGCTGTAAATGACCATAGAAAGCCTCAAATAGTATATATTGGATTTGTGGGCAAAAAGCTTACAGTGAACTGCCCCGTAGATGGAAAGGGAAAGGATCCTCTACATCAGGGATTATACAACCCTCCTTCTTTGGACTACCAAAGTCCAAGAGTAACCTGTTAGGAGCACCCTTATATGAAAACCTTAACAGGGAAAAAAGAGAATTGAAACTTGAGTTTCCAAGGGCAGGAGGGGACCAAAAATGGGGAGAAGAAGAGTGGCTAGCAGAAAGAATAATAGATTATCATGGGCCAGCCACTTGGGCTCAAGATGGAAGCTGGGGATATATGACCTCTATTTACCTACTGAACCGATTGATTAGACTACAGACAGTGGTAGAAATAGTCTCAAATAACTCCTCGAAGGCCCTGGACTTGTTAAGCTGGCAGTACACTCAGGTGCGGGCTTTTGTATCAGAAAAGAACAGCACTGGACTATTTGCTGGCCGAAGAAGGGGGAGTGTGTGGAAAATTCAATAAGTCCGAGTGCTGCATTGAGATTAATGATTATGGAGAAATCATCAAAGGTTTAGCAGCAGAGATCAAAAGGCTGGCTCATGTCCCAGTCCAAAAATGGAATTCCATCCTTCAAGCCTCATGGTGGGACCAGATGCTTGGAGGGGGAACTTGGTGGAAGAAAGTAGGGTTCATGATATTGTGTTCATTAGCTGGGTTATTGTTTCTACCTTGCCTTATTCCATGTTTTATCTGACTAATCCACTCAGTTATACAAAGCATGCAGATTGCTGTGGTAGACCTGGAATTGGAGAGGTTGGCCAACTTGAGAAAATAGCTAAGATATCCAAAATAATGAGATTAAGGAAAGAAGACAAAAAGGGAAAAGCTTCCAAAGTTTTGGCCAGATTTGAAGCCCAGACACAAAAGACTAAGATAAATGAAAATTTATACAAGTAGGGGGAGGACTGTGAGATACAAAGCTGTGTTTCGTGTCAGGTACATACAGGCAATGTGTGTATTTGTGATTGCAATACGGAGACCAGCAATGGGACAGTTGCGAATTTTAATAATAACTGAGGAAATAAAGCATGGAAGAAGGCCTTTGAACCCATCTTTTGTTTGCAATAACCTTGGTTGATTGAGGAGCATTTGAATTAAAGCATGAAGGATGTTGCTCTTTGCTTGTAGTTAAGCCTTAAAATGTTCTGCAATAATAACCTTTTGAAGTATAATTTTAGACTATTGTTCATATCCTTGAAACTATAGCTTTGGAATATATAAAAAGGAAATATGCTTATCTCACAACTTAATAAAGCAGAGAAAAGAACCTTGAGAAAGGAAGATGAACATCAACTCAAAGATTTATAGTTTAAACCAAGGAAAGCTGGAAATCACTATTATAAGATTTATAGTGTCTGCAATTAAAAGCTGGACCCACATCTGGGGAGCTGGACTCCACCAGATGGGATTCATCTTTTTTCTTTCGGAAACTGGACCACCACCATCTGGGGGTACTCCTTTTGGGATACATCCTGAGAGAAACTAAATCAAAATAGTGCATAGAATTGTGACGTAAAAATTGGGAATAGAATCTACTGATGAGTAAAAATTGGAAAGAGAAACTGCTGAGAAAGCTTATGTGTGCCCTTATAAATACCTGTAACCTTCAACTATCGGTGTGCAGTTTGAGGGAAAACATCCCCCAGTGTACCCAGCGCTGTATTACTCATACTTTACCATATTAAATAATAAATTCATTGCTGCTTGAATATTGGCCTAGTCAAGCTTCTCATATATAAAAGGTTCAGGGCAGGGACACCATAGCACAGCCTGGGCTGCACAGGGCACAGGCATGTGCAGCAGCTGCAAGACAGCCCTGCCAGAGCCAGCTTGGGCAGCACTTTGGCCATGGCTGCTGGGCCTGGGCCTGAGGCAGGAGCAGGAGACAAGTGACCCTTGCAGGCCTGGGGCCTCATTGCCTCCTTGTCCCTGCTCAGCAGCCTGGCAGGGGCCGCCCCATGCTCCTGCCCTTGCCATTGCACATCCCCACATGCCAGTGCCCATCCCGGCAAGAGCCCTGAGCAAAGAGGGAGGGACAGCATCTGCCTGGCCAGGGGCTGGGGCTCAGGCCTTGGCCCTCGGCATTCCTCAAACACATCCAGCTTTGCTCAGCACCAGAGACACTTTTGCCTTCTTTGTCCCCAGCTGTCATCACTGCCTCCAGTGTTCTACTCCAACTGGAACCTGGGGACACTTTCTCATTTGTCTCCATCTGTGGGACTCATTAGAATTTCAAGAAACTTCAGAGTTTCATTTTAACTTTGAGTTATTGAGAAGCGTTTTGAGCACTCTCTCAGGGACTCAGTGTGATGTAAACAACCCCAAATCCCCAAGAGGCTCATTAAAGTCCCTGTGCTGTGTCTTTGCTGCTGAGCTTTAAAGGAACAGCTCTTCCCAGGGCCAGCTCCTCTCCCAGCCCAGCAGGGCTGAGGGCTCTGCCTGCAGGTACTGAGGGGACAGAAGCCAGGCAGAGACAGGCTGAAGGCAATCAGGATTGGGAAGACATTGAGCTGAGATTTCACCTGGGGAAAGATCTTCACAGCCCTGTGCATGGTGAGTGTGTGGGTGCAGGGCAATGTCCCCTGTGCTCCTGGAGGGATCTCCTGAAGCCAGCACACCCCACAGCCTGGGGGATTTGTCAGGAGGAGCCTCCCAGTTTCGCTGTGGCACAGGAGCAGGAGAAGGAGGAGGAGGAGGATGTCATGTAGTGCAGGGTTCCCCTTCTGAAGGGACTTGTCATGAGCTCATTCAGGGCAGGAGTTTCCTGCTTGGGTCTCTGCTTCCCTGAATCTCTGCTCCCACTGTTCCCTGGCTCAGCTTGGTGGTAATGGAAACTCAGCTGTGCAGGGCAGAGGAGGGGCTGAGACACCTATACCATCAGAGTGAGGATTCCTGGGCACCTCAGCAATTGCCTGCACCTGCCCAGCCTCCAGATCCATGCAGCATCATCTTTCCATGGTGCCCAGGCTGGGGGAGCTGTTCTTTCATCCCTGCAGGGCCCAGCAGCTGAAGGGCAGGGCTGGCCCAGGGGCTGGGCTGGGCTCTGGCAGCTCTGGCAGGGAAGGAGCCCGGGGCCACAGGAGCAGCTGGGGCTTGGACAGCTCCAGCAGCAGAGCCGTGGGCAGGGAGGGAGGGAGGCAGTGCTGAGGGAAGCCCTGCTGCAGGGCAGATGTGGCACCTGCCGGGCCTGCCCTGCAGGGCACACACTGCCCTGAGCAGCACAGCTCTTGTGTCCCCTTGCAGCCAGCACAGCCCTCAGCCCGGGGGCTCGGGGCCCTCAGTCCCTCCTGGGCCGGCAGAGCAGCCCCAGAGATGAAGGGCATCTCTGCGGCCATGTGCCCATTCCCTGCTGACCAGTGCATGAGGGCCGCTGTCCTGCCCTGCTGCTGCCTGGCAGGGGCTGGCCAGGGCTGGGCAGGGAAAAGTTTTTCTTCAGGCCCGGCTCACCCTCTCTCTCCTTGCCTTGCCCAGGTGCTGCTGGCATTGCTGAGGGGCTCTCTGCAATGGCAGTTCCAGCTGCAGGGCCAGGCCCAGCCCTTGGGCTCCTCCTGTGCAGGCTGAGCACAGTAATGCGGTGTCCCAGCTCCCTGTGCCCGGGCAGCTCTGGGCAGGGCAGCCTGGGAGGCTGGCAATGAGCCCACTCTCCTGACTCTGGGGAAGGCAGGAGCCCCTTTGTGTGCCAGGGATCCCTCTGCTCTCAGCAGTGTCTCCTGACTGTCCAGGGTAACATGGGAGTGGATTTCAGAAAGATGCAAGTGCAGGGCAGCTGGAACAGGAGAGGGATAGAGCAGCTCTCCTCAGTCTGCACTAAGCCTCAGACAAGCCTCCTGCCTCCCTGGACTCTGTTTTCCCCAGGTGCAGCATAATCTTTCGTTCTTCCTTCTGTTATCGCCATCCCTTCACCCAGGCAGCTCCTCTGCCTTAGCTGAACCTTCTTTATCCAAGTCAAAACACCAGAACTGGCCCCTGCCCTCGCTGCTCCCCTGCACTGACCGGGGCTAAGGGCTGACTCCCAGGTGTCCTGCATGCCAAGGTCTAGCTCTTCACACAGCATTGGCCAGCAGCAATCACAGCTCCTGCAACATTGGTGAAGGAAGATCTCTTAGACATACACAAGGGGGAGGTGTTTAGTGGAAAGAAAGAGGCTATGACAAAGAGGTTTTTTTTTTGATTTGAGAAATTTCCCCTCCATTGCCCTGTCTTTCCTCCTTCTGTATGTTGAAATGTGCAGACACAACAAATGTCCAACAGCAGCTCCATCAGGCACTTCCTCCTGCTGGCATTGGCACACACGCGGCAGCTGCAGCTCCTGCACTTCTGCCTCTTGCTGGGCATCTCCCTGGCTGCCCTCCTGGGCAACGGCCTCATCATCAGCGCCATAGCCTGCGGCCACCACCTGCACACACCCATGTTCTTCTTCCTGCTCAACCTGGCCCTCAGCGATCTGGGCTGCATCTGCACCACTGTCCCCAAAGCCATGCACAATTCCCTCTGGCACACCAGGGACATCTCCTATGAAGGATGTGCTGCACAGCTCTTTTTCTTTCTGTTCTTCATCTCAGCAGAGTTTTCCCTCCTGACCGTCATGTGCTACGACCGCTACGTGTCCATCTGCAAACCCCTGCACTACGGGACCCTCCTGGGCAGCAGAGCTTGTGCCCACATGGCAGCAGCTGCCTGGGCCAGTGGTTTTCTCAATGCTCTACTGCACACAGCCAATACATTTTCCCTGCCCCTGTGCCATGGCAATGCCCTGGGCCAGTTCTTCTGTGAGGTGCCCCAGATCCTCAAGCTCTCCTGCTCACACTCCACTTTCAGAAAAATTTGGATTTCATTGCTTGCTGCCTCTTTAGCTTTTGGCTGTTTTGTGTTCATTGTTTTCTCCTATGTCCAGATCTTCAGGGCTGTGCTGAGGATCCCCTCTGAGCAGGGACGGCACACAGCCTTTTCCACCTGCCTACCTCACCTGGCCGTGGTCTCCCTGTTCTTCAGCACTGGCACATTTTCCTACCTGAAGCCCCCCTCCATCTCCTCCCCATCCCTGGATCTGGCCCTGTCACTTCTGTACTCAGTGGTGCCTCCAGCCCTGAACCCCCTCATCTACAGCCTGAGGAACCAGGAGCTCAAGGCTGCAGTGTGGACACTGATGACTGGATGGTTTCAGAAGCATTAAACTGGTTGCAAATTTCTTGAAGTCACATGTAATAAAAGTCATCCTTGATAGTTCTTGTTGGTTTGGTGGTTGCTATGTTCTCTTCTTTCCTTTGTTTCATTTTTTTAATAATTTCCATAAAGAAATGCCATTGGTAGTGCCTCATTTCATTTATTTTCCCTCCACATTTGCTGTGGCTCACTGACTGTACCAAAGCAGAGCTGAGCTCTTGGTGACTAATGGAGCTAAAGGATCTGCCAACAGAGTTTTCACCAGAGACGCCCCTTTTGTTGGGTTCTCTGGAGCTGCAGCAGCAATGTCTGTGTGCAGAGCTGGGGCAGATGAGGGCTGGCACAGCAGCTGTGCCCAGCAGCAGCAGCAGCACTTGGTGTTGCCAGTGCTGCTGCCGTGGCCCTGCCCCGCGGCCCTGGTGGCCCTGGTGTTGCTGCAGGGCCTGAGTGCTCTCGGGGCCGGGCACAGCCCTGGGGGTGGCAGTGCCGGGGCTGCAGCAGGGACAGGCCATGGGCACTGCTGGGGCAGCGCTGACGCGTCAGCCCAGGGCCTGGGGGCTCCAGGCTCCTTGCCCAGGCTCTCTCAAGAACACGCCCAGGCCAAGGCTCAGCACAGAAAAGCCCCGTGAGCAGCCCCAGGCTGGCCGTGGGCAGGCTGGGGGCAAACACCATGGCTGGGGCTCTGCAAGGACCCTGGGGCAGATGGGAAGGAGCAGCAGAGCAGGGGCTGATCCATCCCCAGTGCGCTGCACAGCCCAGGGCAGCATCCCAGAGCGTCCTCATGGAGCTGCCAACAACATCCCCCCTCTGCAGCCCTGGCCTCTCCCCCAGCTCACACAGGTGCCCCATCCTTGCAGGCACAGACACGGCAGCACTGGCTCAGCAGCCCCTGTTTGCATTGCACAGAGCAGGGGGAGCACCCCCATGCTGTTGGTGTGGGGACATGATCCTGAGGGAGCACAAATGCCATCAGCCCCTGGGGCCAGCAAGTGCTGGGGGACACCAGGGAAACCACTCAGCTTTTATGTGGCCTCTGCAGTCAGCCAGAAAGTTTGTTCCCATCAGCTGGGAGTTTCCGGTTCCACTGCAGATGCTGTTGTTCAGAGCCAGGGCTGCCTGGCAGACACTCACAAAAAGCCCTGATCATTTCCTTTCCTTCACTTTTGCTTTCTTTACTCTTCTCTGATCCAGATTTCTTCGTATGGCCCATCCCATGCCCCTCCCCTGCAAACAGCCTATCTCTCTTTTCCCTTTCCTCTCTGGCCCCACTCCCCATTGCAGTTCCTGACTTGGCCCCATGGGAATTGTCCCTTGGGCAGCAGGATCATCCTACAAGTGCTGCAGGAATTGTCTGCAGGCTCCTGCAGAGCCTGGTGCTGCTCCCTTGCCAGAGGCACTCCAGGCTAGGGGGGCACATCTGGGCTGCTGTGTCTGGCTCTGGGGCTCCCTGTTCTGGGCAGTGAGGAGGGGCTACAGAGGCTCTGCAGGACTGACAGGATGGGCTTTGGGGCTGGCAGGACAAGCTGAGGGACCTGGGCTGCTGGAGCTTCTGAAGAGGAGGCCCAGGGCTCACCCTGCAACTGCTCCAAGGGTGGTTCCAGAGAACCACAGAATCAGTAAGGTTGGAAAAGATCTTGGAGATCATCAAGTCCAACCTGTGCCCTGGCACCGCCTTGTCTCCCTGAGGCTCCTCTTCTCCATGATAAACAACCCCAGCTCCCTCAGCTGCTCCTTACAGGACTTGTGTTCCAGACCCGTCATCAGCCTGGCTGCCCTTCTCTGGACACACTCCAGCCCCTCCATGGCCTTCCTAAATTGGGGGCCCAGGAGTGGACACAGCACTCGAGGTGTGGCCTCACCAGTGCTGAGTGCAGGGGAAGAATCACTGCCCTGCTCCTGCTGGCCACACCATTCCTGATCCAGGCCAGGAGCCATTGGCCTTCTTGCCCACCTGGGCACACTGCTGCCTCATGCCCAGCCTGCTGTCCATCAGTGCCCCAGGTCCCTTTCTGCCTGGCTGCTGTCCAGCCACTCTGTCCCCAGCCTGTAGCACTGCAGGGGTTGTTGTGGCCAAAGTGTAGGACCCGGCACTTGGTCTTGTTCAACCTCACCTTGTTGGATTTGGGCCCTGGATCCAGCCTGTCCAGGGCCCTCTGCAGAGCCCTCCTACCCTCCAGCAGATCCACACTCACACCCAGCTGGGTGTCATCTGTAAATTTGCTGATGCTGGACTCCGTCCCCTCATGCAGATCATCAATGCAGATATTGAAATCCACGCTGGCTGGCTCTGATCCCTCGGCCATCCTATGGGTGCCCTGGGATGGCACTCAAGGTGATCTCTTCCATAACCTTGCCGGGCACCCAGGTCAGGCTGACAGGCCTGGAGTTCCCCAGCTCCTCCTTCCAGCCCTTCTTGGGGATGGGCTCACATTGGCACCTCCAGTCCTCTGGGACCTCCTTGCTGAGCCAGCACTGATGGTAAATGATGGAGAGCAGCTTGGGGAGCTCATCCACAGCTCCCTCATGCCCCTGGGATGGATCCCATCTGCTCCCACAAACACCTGTGAGCATCTGAGCGGCTCAGCAGGTCCGTCACTGCTTCCTCCTGGATTACAGGGGGCTGTTCTGCTCCCTGTGCCCATCCAGCAGCTCAGAGAACACTTGTCTTCAGGACAACTTGACTTATTCTTGAAAACTGAGGCTAGGAAGGGGTTCAAGTACCACAGCCTTTTCCTTATCTTTAGTTGCTCTATTCCCCACTGCATCTAACAATGAATAGAGGTTCTCCTTACTCTTCCTTTCACTATTTTTCCCGTTGTCGGCTGTTTTGATGGCCTAGAAAGGGTCGGGATGGCCTTGGTGGCAGCCCGCTCCCCAAAGGACGAAAGGGGTCTTCAGGTTTTTTCGGTCTTCAGTGTTTATTAATTTTTTATCTACAGTATATTCTCTCGGCCCAACAGAGGTCCACACAGCATGTCAGCCATGTGCACACTGCGTGTCCTCGGGGCGGTCAGTTATCTTTATACCCAAAACTACGTATAAGATATTTACCTTTTCCCCCCAATACCTTTCACCCTTATTGACAATTGTGCCTTTAGTAAAAAACAATCCCAAAGTGCCACCACCACCACAGAAGATGGACGACAAGAAGAAGAAGAAGAAGAAGAAGAAGGATGGGACACGCCCCAATTCCTCCATTTTGTCTCCCTAACACCCCCCTGTATTGAAATTCTAAACCCTGTGTTTCACACCATAACTAATCTATCTCTTCACCATTTATCCCCTCTGATTCTCCCATCCTCATACAGATGATGTTTCCTGTGCTGGGTCAAAGTCCAACCACCAGACACTTCTGGCCACGTTGCAGGACCTCCGGGCTCCCCAAGGGTTGTTTCAGTGTCTCAGCACATCAGGCCTGCTGTGCTGAGATCCCACATCTATTAATTTATTTATACAAATATTTTTTAGTATTTTTCACCAAAGTTTTCAGGTAAACCTCTAACTGACGTTTCACATCTCCGCTTTTCTTTCTGCATGGCGTAACAACATTCTAAAACACACCCTGAATTGTTAGATCTTCTTTCCAAAGGTGATGCCCCCTTTTTTTTCCACTGAGTTCCCATGAAAGCTCCATGCCCAGCCAGGACAGTAATTTTCCTCACTTGTTCATCGTTTGGCAAAGAGGGACAGGCTGCTCCTTCCCCTTAATAATTAGTTTCTTTAAGTGTGTCCATCTCTCCTGGACACCTTTGTTTTTAAAGGCTGTTTTCTCTTTAAAAATCAGTACCTGACTGAGTACTCTCCAAATCTGCATCCCAAGTAGGCCAAGGTCTGCCCTCTCTAATTCCAGTGTAGACATTTAGTTGATGCCACCCCTTCTTTCACAAGATGTTGAAAACTCGATTATTTCATGGCCACTGTGCCCCAGGCAGCCTCCAACCACCACATCTCCCACCAGTCCTTCTCTGTTTGTGACCAGCAGGAGACTGAGCTTTCTTTGGGAGTGGGACTGTTACCAAAAATTCATTAAAACAGAAAAATTCATAATCCCAATGTAGCATTAAGAAGCAGCATTCGTTATTTGGCCAGATGCACGGGGGCACAGCTCCTCCCAAAGCTGTGCATGCTGAGTGCTGGAAGGTTTCTGTTTATATTCTGTATTTTGCACACATATTCATTGATTGTCCTGGACTAAACATACATATGATAATAATTTCCCCAAAATCATTAACACATTTCCCCTCCCCTTTACCCATGCACTCTCCTGTCCTGGGGGTCTCTGGTGGTCCCTGGTGCTCAGGGACCCCAATGTTCCAGTGGGCCTGGCTGAGCTGGCAGGACACTGAGGCTGGTGAATTTCAGTTCCCCTTCTCACACAATGGGCATTGTGTGGTTTCCATAGGCCTGGGGTTTTGGAGAACCAGCACTGTGTGTGCTCACCTGGTGTTGACAATATATCATCTGGTGACATGCGGTCACAGAGTGGGCTATGACATCACAGAGTGGGTTATGACATCACAGAGTGGGTTATGTGACGTCATTGAGACACTACGACATCATATACTGTCTCTGTGACATCACAGAGCCAGGTGTGACATCACCGTGCAGAGGACTGACATCATAGAGCAGACTATGACATCAGAGAGTTATCTGTGAAATCAGAGACCAGCTGTGTGACATCAGAAAATGGGTTGTGACATCAGAGAGTAGGCTGTGACATCATGGGGGGGGTAGCTGTGTGACTTCACAGAGATGGTTGTGGTACCAAAGACCAGCTTAACGATATCAGAGAATAAACTATGACGTCACAGAGAAGGCTGTGACATCACAGGAGGGCTGTGTCAGGTCACTGGGTTGGTCACTCTGCTCCAGACCCCCCTCACAGTTTCCCCCCAGAAGTCCAAAGCTGTTCATGCCCAGCAGGGTCCCTATCCCCTGTTATCCCCGTGGCCCACCTGGAGCCACAGCCTGCCCCAAGGATGTTCCACAAGATCAACCCCAAAACCTGTCACAGGGACAAGGGGCTGGGCTGTGTGACCAGGACATCAAGGACATGGATTATCCAGGTCACTGGGGCCTGGTATGGGTTCCCCAGGCCAGGAAAGATGTCTGGCAGCTGGAGCAGGGCCTGGGAACGGCCTCCAAGGTGGGGCTGGAGCCCTTGGGCTGTGAGCAGAGGCTGAGCGAGCTGGGCTGGTCCAGCCCAGAGCAGGGAAGGCTGAGGGGCTCCTCATCCCAGCTTGGCAGTGCCAGCCAGGAGGGGATGGAGAACACAGAGCCAGGCTCTTAGCCGGGGGCCCTGGGGGGAGATAAAAGCCAATGGGTGGAAGGCAAAAGAGGGGAGATCAGCCAGGACAGGAGGAGATGAAATGAGTCAGGCTGGTTTCAGCATTTCCTCAACACCAAAAGAAGCCTGACTCCGTTTTCCATCCACCACTGAAAGCTTTGCAAATCAGAAATTGTTCTGGCTCTTTGGCCCCCATTCCAGAATGGGCATCCTGATACAAGATCTTAAGTGTGTTTATATCTATCACAGAACCATATATTTCAAAAATTAATTTTATTATGGAAATGACTTCTGGATGGTGGATATGTCAGATGCTGCTGGGACGTTGCACATAGCTCAGGGAAGAGCGTGGTTGTTATTGAATTGTGTCCTGTTCAACCATGGTCTGTTGGCCATGAAGAGAAACTTCCTGTGCCTCTGAGTCCCACCAGTTCCTGACCCCCAAAGGACACAAACCTGGTGAGTTCTGGTTCCCACTCCAGTGGTGGCACCTGCACCTCCCTCCATCCCCAGAGCAGAGCTCCCTTGGCCCAGAGAGTCCCTGGCAATGCAGGGATAAGGGAAACAGGACAGGCTGTGGGGATCTGGGGCAGGGCACAGCCAGGGATTTGGGGTGGTTGTGAGCCCAGGGCAGGACGTGGCCCTTGGCCTTGGTGAACCTCATCCCATTGTCCTGGGCCCATGGCTCCAGCCTGGCCAGATCCCTCTGCACAGCTTCCTGCCCTCCAGCACAGCCACACTGCCACCCAGCTTGGGCTCACCTGGGAACTGACTGAGGGTGCCCTCGATGGCCTCGTCCAGATCATCAATAAAGAGCTTTCACTGACCTGGCCCCAATCCTGAGCCCTGGGGACACCCCTGGATGTGACTCCATTCCTCAGCTGCTCTCAGTGCCAGGGGTTGGATGAGGGAAATGGTGGGGAGGGGGTAGGGACAAAGTGTGACTGATTGTCAGCCATGAAGGGGCTTGATTTTCGTATCTGTTCAGATTGCATGAGGAGGGGCTGGGGATCAATATCAACTGGGGATTGCTGATAGCAATCTAGAAACAGGAAAAGAAACCTAACAGGACAAAATAATTCTCTCTGCATTATTTTCAATATAGTAGATTCACTTTGAGTACACTTCTGAAATCTGCCTGATTAACCACAGAAGAATGGAAGATTTGAATTATTCCCATGGGCTTGTCTTGTTTGGGTGTTTTGAACAAATGTTAATGAGCTTTTCTCACTGAATTTCTCAATTGAAGATCTCAAGATAGAAGAGACCTCTGGAAAAGTAAACTTCACCACCAAACTCCAAGTCACTGAGGATCCATCCTGATCAGAGTGGGAATGAACAGAAATGGGCACAGCTTTGTGGCTGCCCCAGATTTGGGATGGGCCCTGGGCCTGGAGCAGGAGCAGCTCTTGAGGGCCCTAAGGCCGGGGCTCTTGTGCTGCCCTGGGCAGATGGGATGGCAGCAGGGGCTGCAGAGCTCTCAGCATCTCCTGCACAGGAGAGCAGGGCACCCAGGGAGCCTCCTTTCCCTTGGCCAGGCACCTTCCCTCATGCTCGGGCTGAGTCCTTTGGCAGCTGCAGCTGCTGCTGTGCCCTTGCCAGGGGCTGAGGCCGTGGGGCAGTGCCCAGAGCAGCCTGGCCTGAGCAGAGCTGTGGGGCCAGAGCTGGCTGGGCTGGGCTGGGGAGAGGCCCTTGGTGCTGCCCAGAGCTCAGGGCAGCTGGCAGAGCTTGCAGGGAGCTGGGCTGGGCTCAGAGAGCCTGGCCCAGAAACCATCAGTGTCCATCTCAGCCTGGCTGAGCGTGCAGGGGCCAAGAAGAGCAGCCCAGGGTCTGCAAGTTCTCCGGGTGGGAGCTGAGCTTAGGAGCCCTTGAGTCCGGCCCAGTGCTGGGGCTGCACCTCCAGCTCCAGAGGAGATGGGACAGATGGGAAGCAGACACAAATCATGCTGCATTCTTTCTTGTGTTTGCTTGTACAGGTGACCTGGATCCATATGTGGAGGAGGTGATTCGTGTCATGTAACATTGGTAGCGGGAGAAGAATAATATTATGTAGCTTAAAATAATATTTCATGCATAATACAAAATGAGGAAAAAAAGACACATATGATCAGAAGAGCATCTGAGTTTTTCAGAGGAGGAGAGACTCATTGATGTTCCAGTAGTCAAACCTGTTCAAATACTTTCTCAGGGCTTCCTTGAGATGAGAGGTGACCAGCAGAGGCCAAGGCCAGCCAGAACTCTCTGTCCTGGCAGCTTTTGTCTGGGAAAACCCTTGCAGATAGGGAATTTTTCAGAGGGAGTATCAATTTTAGCTGTGGGCACCTGGAAAGAGCGATGGTTCTTTTCCATAGGAAGGAAAGCACAGAGCCCCACTTCTTCAAGAACTGATGAGAGGCAGCCCTCAGCATTTCAAGATCACATGGACCTGTCAGGTGGCCCCCTGGGAGGCCAAACCACCCAGACCTGTTCCATGTCCCCATGGTTCCATAAGGCCCTGCAGTGTCACAATGTTCTCCTTGCTTCTGCAGTGTCACAATGGCCCTGGGCTTCCAGAGGCCCTGCAGGGTCACAGTGGCCCTTTGGTTCCATGGCGCCCCACAGTGTCACAATGGTCTCCATGATTCCATGGGGCCTTGCAATTCCACAATGCTCTCTATGGATACACGGTGCCCTGCAGGATCACAACGCCCTTTGGTTCCACGAGGCCCTGGAATGCAGCAATGGTCTCTTGGTTCCACAAAGCCCTGCTGCTTCACACTGGCCCCTTGGGACCATGCGGCCCAGCAGAGCCACAGTGATGGCCTTGGTGCCACAAGGCCCCACAGTGTCACAAGGATCTCTTCATATCAGAAGGCCCAACAGTGTCACCATGGTCGCCATGGTTCCATGGGCCCTGCAGTGTCATGATGGTCTCCATAGGAATGAAACCACGGAGCCCTAGTGTTTCAGGGGCTGATGGGCTGCAGTCACCAGAGGCCAAGGCCAGGCAGACCTGTCTGTCCTGGCAGGTTTTATCTGGGAGAGATCCTTGCATATAGGAAGTTCAGAGGAAAAGTACCAGTTTTGGCCATGGGTGCCTGTGCAGGAGGGACAGTTCTTTTCCGTAGGAAGGGAAGCACAGAGCATCAGTGTTTGGAAGGCAGGTGAGAACCAGCCCTCAGGAAGAGAAGGTCGGCCAGACCTGTCTGTAATGGCAGCTTTTGCCTGGCAGCAATCCCTGGATATTGGGTATTTTGGAGGGGGAATCCCATTTTGGCCATGGATGCTTGAATGAGAAGGGCAGTTCTTTTCCATTTGAAAGTCATCTCAGACCCCAGGGTTTCAGGGGTACATGAGAAGAGCCCATCAACATGCCAAGGGCAGGTGGATCAGTCAGGCCAAGCCAACCAGACCTGTTCCCTGTTCCCTTGTTTCCATGGGGCCCTGCAGGGTCACAGTGGTGGTGTCATATTGGATCCTTGGTTCCATCAGGCCCAGATGTGTCACACTTGTCTCTTGTTTCCATGGGGCTCCACAGTGTCACAATGGTCCCTTGCTTCCATGAGGCCTGGCAGTGTCACAGGGGTCTCCTTGGTGCCACAGTGTCACAATGGACCCTTGGTTCCATGGGGACTCACAATGTCAGAAGGGTCTCCTTGGTTCCATGAGGCCCTGCAGAGCCCCTTGATTCAATGAGGCCTCCAAGTGTCATCATGGCCTCCAGGATTCCACGAGGCCCCACAATGTCATAATGGACCTTTGGTTCCATGGGATCCTGCACTGTTCCATGGATCCTTAGTTCCATGGGGCTCTGCAGTGTCACAATGGCCTCCTTGGTTCCATGGTGCCACACAGGGTGACAACTGCTCCTTGGCCTGCCAAGACTCCAGAGTGTCACAATGGTTCCTTGTTTCCATAAGGTCTTGCAGTGTCACAATGGTCTCCATGATCCCAGAAGGCCTTGCAGTGTCACAACAGACCAGTGGTTTCACTGGGCCCCACAGTGTCACTATGGTCCCCTTGGCTCCACAAGGCCCTGAAGTGCCACAATGGCCCTTTGCTCCCACAAGGCCTCCAAGTGTAAAAATGGCCTCTGTGGTTCCATGAGGCCCTGCTGTGTCACAATGGACCTTGGGTTCCATGATGCCCCAGAGTGTCACAGTGGTATCCTTGGTTCCACGGTGTCAGAATGGACCCTTCATCCCATGGACACCCACAGTGTTCCCTGCCGTGCCCTTGATTCCACCAGGCCCTGCCATGCTATAATGGCCCCTTGGTTCCAGTGGGTCCCAAAGGGTCAGAACAGTCTCCATTGTTCCATGAGGCCCCATAATGTCACTTTGCTCCGCTTGGTTCCACAGTGCCCCACAGTGGAACAATGGACTCTTGGTTCCATGAGGTTCCTCAGTCCCAATGGTCTCCGTGGATCTGCAGTGTCACAGTGGCCCCTTGGCTCCATGTGGCCACGCTGTGTCACAATGGCTCATGGTTCCATGAGGCCACACAGTTTAAGAAGGGAACCTTGGATCCATCAGGCCTTTCTGTGTCACAAGGGACTTGTGGTTCCATGAGCTCTCACACAGCCACCAGCAGTGTCCTTGGTTCTGCAGTGTCACCATGGACCCTTTGTTCCATGAGGTCTTGCAGTAGCACATGGTCACCTTGGTTCCGTGAGGTTCTGCAGTGTCACAATGTCCCATCATTCCACCAGGCCTTGCTGTGTCACAATGGCCCCTTCGTTCCAAGATATTTCTCAGGGTCACAATGGTCTCCTTGGATCCACACTATCACAATGGACCATTGGTTCAATGGGGCCCCAATGTGCCAAAATGGATTTTGGTTCCATGGGGTTCTGCTGTGTCACCATGGGCACATTGTTCCATGAGTTTGCACAGTGTCGCAGCTGACTCCTTGGTTCTGTGAGGAACCACTGTCACCAAATCTCTGAAAAAACAGAATAAGGCTCCTTAACAATAATTTGGTGTTTATGAGGGCATCATTTATTTAGGCCTTAGGTGCAACATGGGATAACTACAAAACTTACGTGGAGACGAGATTCTCCCAGGCTATTGCTTATATAGAGTCACTAAATGTGAATTATTATTTACCCATTTCCATAAAACCCACTCCAAGTTCCCAGATTCACTCCTTGTTTTCTCTATCCCTGCACCCTTGAGCCAGATGTCTTCTTCTCTTCCAACCATCCTTGATGGGAAAGCAGCCCCTGCATGCCTTGTTCCTGTGCTGAAAGTTCACAGGCAGGGTACAAATGGAATGAAGCCTTTTGGTATCAGCCCCAGGCTTTGTGTGGGCAGGCAGAGGCAGGCAGGAGGCAGAGCTGTCAGCAAAGGAAGGGCCCAGCCAGGTGGGGCAGCCGGGGGATGCCGACAGCCTGCAGGAACAGAGGCGCAGGGCAGGGACACCGTAGCACAGCCTGGGCTGCACAGGGCACAGGCATGTGCAGCAGCTGCAAGACAGCCCTGCCAAAGCCAACTTGGGCAGCACTTTGGCCATGGCTGCTGGGCCTGGGCCTGAGGCAGGAGCAGGAGACAAGTGACCCTTGCAGGCCTGGGGCCTCATTGCCTCCTTGTCCCTGCTCAGCAGCCTGGCAGGGGCCGCCCCATGCTCCTGCCCTTGCCATTGCACATCCCCACATGCCAGTGCCCATCCCGGCAAGAGCCCTGAGCAAGGAGGGAGGGACAGCATCTGACTGGCCAGGGGCTGGGGCTCAGGCCTTGGCCCTTGGCATTCCAAAAACACATCCAGCTTTGCTCAGCACCAGAGACACCTTTG
Source organism: Zonotrichia albicollis (assembly GCF_047830755.1). Classification (NCBI taxonomy): domain Eukaryota; kingdom Metazoa; phylum Chordata; class Aves; order Passeriformes; family Passerellidae; genus Zonotrichia; species Zonotrichia albicollis. The sequence goes on from NC_133855.1 coordinate 3,336,595, forward strand.
CCTTGTTTGTCCCCAGCTGTCATCACTGCCTCCAGTGTTCTGCTCTAACTGGAACCTGGGGACACTTTCTCAGTTGTGTCCCTCAGTGGGACCCACTGTGTCCCTCAGTGGGACCCATTAAAACTTCAAGAAATTTTGGAGTCTAAATTCAACTTTGAGTTGTTGAGAAGTTTTTTGCAGACACTGTCAGCGGCTGAGTAAGATGGAAACAACATCAAAGCCCTGAGAGGGTCATTAAAATTTTCCAAGTCCTGTTGTGGAGAAAGATTTCAAACACCTTCTAAAAAATTACAGATTCGTATTTTAAAGGAACTATTGTATTTTATTTTATTTCTCTTTAAAGCAGATGTTGTTGCAGCATTCTGTTATTGATATTGACCCAGGGTCTCTCCTCAGCAGCTCTGGCCTGCTCACAGAAGCTGTGCCTGGAGCTGTGACCCAGTGTGGGCAACCTTGCTCCACATTGCCCAGCCCCATCCTGTCTGTCCTCACTCTCCTGGGACCTGCTGTGCTTGGAGATCTGGCTGCACTCAGCCTAAGAGGGGTTTTCCCTTTTTGTAGTTTTTGAAGCAATCTGAAACTCCTGAGTTTCCCCAGTGCAAACAGACACACTGCTCAGGTGTGTGCCAGCCCCAGGTGCCATCAAAGCCACTGCAGAGCTGCCCTGGGCCAGCTGTGAGGGTGGATCATCAGCCCAAGCTGCACTGGGCCACTGCAAGGGGCTGTGGCCATGGGCACTGCACTGACCTCACTGCTGGGTTTGGCTGCCACGGCCACCGAGAGAAATGAAACTGTCCTTGGAAACACTGGGGAGGACTGGGCCATACTGGGGAACACTGGGAACACTGTGGGAGACACTGTGGGAGACACTGGGACATACTGGGAGTGACACTGGGGGATACTGGGAGAAACTGGAGACACTGGGGATATTGCAGGGAAGACTGGGGGACACTGGGGCATCCTGTGGATGACATTGGGAGGAGGTGGGAACGACTGGGAATGAACTCGGGTGTATTGGGATGGACTGGTCTGTACTGGGAGGAACTGGAGGGGCACTGGGGTTGTACTGGGTTCTACTTGGGATGAAATGAACTTTACTGGCATTATACTGGTCTGTACTGGGAATGAACTGGGCTGTAGTGGCAGGGACTGGAGGAGGCTGATTTACCTCTTCCCACCTGCAACGCATCCCATTTGCCGAGGCTCCTGCCCATCACACGATATAGCCAATGAGCACCAAGGATCTGGATCTGGAGGCGGTGCCTAGATGGGCGCCATATTTTTTTGCCTACATCTCCCATCATGCCCTGCGGCCGGATACAGCCTCATTGGAGCTGGGACTAAAACTCCCGTCCTGCCCTGCGCTCCACAGAACCCCGGGATCCGCCCCCATCTTTCCCATAAGTGTCCCCCGGACCCTCCAGGATCCCTCAGTGCCCCCTCAGCGCCCATTCAGGACCCCCCACAGCGTCCCCGGATCCCCTGAGTGCTCCCAACCCCACAGATGCCCGGTACAGTCACTTCTGGGAATTCATCTCCTCTCATCTCTCGCGGCCCCAGAGCCCCTCAGAACACAGTCCTGCGGCTAAAACTCCTGCCGAGCCCCGCGCACTAAAGAGCCCGGTCAGAGGTCCCAAACCTCCTCCCAAGGGCTTCCGAACCGTTTGCGTTCCCCGCAAGGACCTCAAGTCGCGGCTCGGACACAACAGTGTCCCCCAAGTAATTTCCTGGACCCCCAAAAATCTTGTTCGAACCACTTCCGGGACTACAGCTCCCATCATGCACCACGGCGCAGGTCCAGCGCTATTCCAGCCGGGACTTCGTCCGTGTCATGGCCCGCGCCCCACCGAGAGCCATTGCAGCGGCGCCTAGCACTCCCGTGATGCTCCGCGGCCCCATTGAACCGTATGATACCCGCGCCTACAACTCCCACCACCCCCAGCGTCCCACAGAGCCCACTTCGAGCCCCGCAATGACCCGCTCAGACCCCTAAGGGCCCCAAATTCCCCTCCCTGGCCTCCAAGGGCCCCCCTGGATCCCCAGGTGCTGCCCCAGACCCTGAACTGTCCCTCAGAATCCCTTAGTGCCACTCCAAGTGCCCACCTGGCTCCCCCAAATGTCCCCCAGATCCTCAAATTCTCTCTGAATTCCCTCCCCAGACACAAAATTGCCCCAGATATGTCACAGAAATGTCTCCAGGGACCCCAAAGTGGCTCCTTTTCCCTGTCCATGAAAATCATAAAAATGATGACAAAAGGATTTTAAATAGGACTGATTCGCATCAAGCAGCAGAAATCAATAGCCACACTGGTCAATGAATTAATGAAGGGAACTGTTTTACTTGGAACCAATGACCAATAAATTTTTTGCTTGCTAAAAATGCATAGATTTTAAAAAATAAATATTAAAATTTGGTAATACAAATATAGAATAACACTATTATAAATAAATTAGAAAAAATAATTATCATTTATTAATTCATTACTTTTTTGTACAGGAAAATGCATAAATTTTTTATGCTTTGGGATGTCATTCTGTAAGAGATGGTCCAAAGATCCCTCAGCTGCCTCACAATAAGGATGGGGATTGAAGCCCTCCCCAAGGAGTGAGACTGAGACCCTTAAAGACCCAGGGGTGCTGGCCTGACTGAGGCGGGATGTCTGCCACAGGAAGCGGGAGGTTTCCCATAGGAACCAGTCCTGAAACAACAGGCCCCGCTCACTGCTGGCACCGGTTTGTGCTGTTCTGAACTGGACTGTCTGTACCTGTTCCCAATGGATTTATTCTCCACTGTGCCCTCCATGTGCCGTCCTGCTCCCCTCCCAGCGGTAGATTATAAAAGAGCCCTGAGTTAACCAAAGACTTTGAGACTCTTGTTGCCTTCTGATACAAGGCTGGCGACCTGGTTGCAAGAGACAGCACGGCGGCCCATTCTCCAGGGCCGCTCGGGCCTAAGAAACACGCTGACACCAACGTGGTGGACGATCAAAGGCCTTTATTATCTGTTCTCGTGGGGTTTTATAGTCTAAGGGGCTTCTACGTCAGGCGAGGGTCTGTCTTTACCATCTATGGTTAGTAGGGAATGGAAACTTACAGGGAAAATGGAAAATTACTGGCATCTGGTTTAGGGGGCTGCATTCCTATGTTAATTTTCCAATCTAAGGGAACAGGGGCCCTGTCTTCCCGTAACATCGCGAGATCTTCCGAACGCCTGGCCCTATCTGCTACATCTCCCCCACCTTTTTCACAAATGGATGAGGTAGTCATATACATAGGTACTGAAATGAGGTATAAGGTTGTAGTTAGATAAGGGAAAGGGGGTTTGGTAAACCTGAGTAAGTTTTAACCAGTCAAGTTTAGGATTTGTGGCTGGCAGTGTTCCCTGGTTGAGTTCATAGCAATTGTCGTCGGCCGATGAACAGATTGTTGGCCCATTCCAGGCGGGTCTGAACAAATGAGACCAGCTTGTTCAGCAGGCATGGTCCGAAGGTAACCGCCAGAAGCAGCAATGCCAATGGACCTATTAGGGTAGAAATCAGAATGGTTAGCCATGGTGATTGATTGAACCAGGACTTGAACCAGCCCTGTTGGGCTTCCCTGTCCTTCTGCCTCTGAGCCAGTCTGTTTCGGAGTTCTGCCATGGAGTCTCTTATGACTCCTGTGTGGTCTGCATAGAAGCAGCACTCCTCTTTCAAGGTGGCACACAGGCCTCCTTGCTGCATGAACAGGAGGTCCAGTCCTCGTCTGTTCTGCAAGACCACTTCCGAGAGAGAGGAGACTGACTTCTCTAGGAAGGAAATGGATTTCTCGATCCTTTGCAGGTCCTCATCGATTGTCACTTGCAGCTGGGACAGTCCTTGGTGCTGTGTCGCTAAGGCTGAGACACCCGTTGCCGTTCCTGCTGCTCCTAGGCCGAGCAGCATTGCGATAGTTATACCTGTTATTATTTCTCTTTTGTGGAGCCGGCTGGGTTCCTCAAAAAGGTGGTACACTTCTTCATCTGAGTGGTACAGGACCCTAGGAACAATCAGAACTTGGACACAAAAGTCATTAGAGTCATCAAATTTGGAAAGGGACACACAAGGGACTCACTCCAGATCGCTGGCAAACCCACATCCCAGGTGCGGATGGGACTACCCACTTACTGTTTTTTCTGTTAGGCTTGACAACTTTGGTGCAGACGTTGCCTCTCCGCCTAGCTAGGGTTGCGTTGCCAAAGCATCTGCCCTGGCCTGTGACTTGGCTCAGGGTGATTCCTTTGCGAGGGGTATCCCATCTGCACTGGTGTGGGGCATCAGCTGTGGAGTAACTGAAGGGAGTGTTTAAAGTGATTCCTTCATATAAAGGGGGTTTGACATCGTAGCAAAGCCAGCAGGATTTGGTTAGGTTAGGGTTGGATTCATTTAGGGATATAAAGGTAGCTTCTAACATACGAAGGATTGGGTCTGAGTCCGACCTGTCTGCGCGGTCCATCTGAAAGGCTTCCGCATGGCCGGTTGGGACTTTGCTGACTCCAGTGGGTAAGGTTTTAGGGTAGGTTGCGTTTTTCCCTTTCGGCACGCTTTTGATCACTTTGTTGGGTCCGACCACTCAGGGCGCCAACGGTTGGAGCCTGATAATTTGCACATTTACTCTTTCATTTGACCCTTGAAGGACTACTGTCCACGTTCTGCCCATGGCCCAACTGAGGTGATCTGGCTGCAAGACTGTCATGTTATAGCTTGTGCATTTCCGAATTTTTGGGATTTTATGGTGATTGCGGTAAAAGCTTCCCTGGAGGAAGACGGGTGTTTTGCAGCCGCTGAGTGCCAAGGTGAACTGTAAGAATTTGTCGGGCTCTTGTGGATCCCACCCAGGCCCCGACGGTCTGGCATCTGTAACTATGGTTTCGCAGCCCCAGTGCCCACAATATCCCCATCCGGGGTGATTGCAGTAGCTTTTTCCTGGGTTTGAAGCTGGGCACCAGCAGGATAGGTACATGTGTGTGGCATGTGGGGAATTGGGGTCTACCTTTGGTTGTCCTGGAAACAGGACGGTAACGTTGAGCACGAAGGATGGAGTGTTTGGTGTGGTGATTTCTCTGAGCACCTTGTCACTACTAAGGTGTCCCATGACCCACCTGAATGGCCGATGGGGGTAGTGGTCTGGGCTGGCTTGCCCTCTGGCAACAAGCCCCAACAGCAAAATCACACAGAGACACCCTTGATGCTTGGGTCTCACCCGTTCGGGTCTCTCGGGCGCTGCCAGGCGGCTTGGTGGTCTGTCACTTTCCTCTGGGATGGGCATGTACGCGTCACGAGGACGTCCTATGAGCATGTCCTGTAAACAGAAACTCACAATTCTCGTCAGTTTAAGTGGACACGATCTGACTTTGCCGTCCTTTTTGACAGCTGCATACCCTCTCCCCATGAGCCTCAGCTTCCAGCCCTGTTCCCATTTGCCCAGCTCGTTTCTAATTACCACCTGTGGGCCCTCCTCTAGCGTTTGGGTGGCCCAGTGCTTTTGAATGGGACTGTTTGTTTCGTCTCCCCTAGGGAACTGATTCAGTGCTAGCAAAGCAGTTGCCAGCATACGCGCTTGATCTCCCGAGAGAATGGCATTGGCAAAGCCCTCTGCCTTTGCCAATACTTCTAACTTGGTTTTCAGGGTCTGATTTGCCCTCTCTACTATGGCCTGCCCGGCACTGTTATATGGGATACCTTGCACTAATGTGATGCCCCATTTTGAGGCGAAATCCTGTACTGGTTTGGAGGTGAAATTGGACCCGTTGTCCATTTTGATCTGCTTGGGGATACCAAGCCAAGCCATGGCTGTCAGCCAGTGCTGAATTGTGGCCTTGGAGTTTGTTTTGTGGTGCTGTGTGGCTATGATTGTTCCGCAATAAGTGTCCACTGTGACTGCAAGCCATGCTCGTGGCTGTTGATGTGGATGGCTGACACGGTGTCCTGTCGCGAGGAGAGTGATCGGTCGGGCCTTTTCAGAAGGTCCTTGAGCCAGTGCTCCCATTCTCCCCCTCGGTGTAAAGTGAATGTATAAGTCCAGTGGCATGGCTGGGTTCCACCTGGCGAGTGTGCCCATGGACATCTGGCTTTCGATGAAGTCAAGGGAGCTCGTTGCTTGCAGTGTGAGCTCCGTGGGTTCCCAGGGATACTTTCCTTTCAGGAGGTCATATAAGGGGTCCATGACCTCAGGAGGAATCAGGACGATGTTGCGAAGCCGCTGCAGTGATCCCAGCAGGTGTTGCACGTCATGTAGTGTTTTGACGTCTCGACTGACTCTCGCCTCGGGGGGTGTCACTTAGGAGCTTGTGATCCCCACTCCCAGGAAGGTCACGCAGGGTCCTCTCTTGATCTTTGCACTCGCGATCTTGAAACCGTTGGCCTGAAGGGTTTCTGTGATTGTGGACACCAGGGGATCCACTCGGCTTGCCGATGGTGCTGCGACCAGGGTGCGGGGAAAAATCCTGCAGTCTGGTCCTGTGTCTGCCCAGAACTGAAACCCCATAGTGCGCGGATCCCGACTGCCGTAAAGGCGGCATGTCCCCCACACCTTTAGGGGTTCCTTCCCTATTCTCATGGCCAAGGCTACCCAGCGGTCCTGCTCTGGGGCGTCTCCCGCTGGTCCTGTGGCAACAGCGCGGCCTGTGGCGGTGGGGGGTGCGAGGTTGTTACCAGCGGTGCTGCCCCGCTCTGCCACCGCACCGTAGGCAGGGATGCAAAATTGACCGCTCCCTGTGAGGGCACAGGGCACGAGGGTCTCCTGCCCCCCTGGGGGTCGCCGTGGCTGGGCCGCTGCATCGGGGCGTCTTCCTGCAGCTCCTACAGATCCCTCTCGGGCGTGCCCGGAGCGAGGATGCCATCAGGGAAAGCTGTGCCAGCTGGGAACAGCTCGCTAAATTGCTGCCCTTCCCCAGAAGCCCGGGCTGACGCGGTCATCCTGCCACCCCTGCTTAAATACAATCCGCCCAGCCCCATCAAAAAGCATGTGGCTTATTTGCTTCATATCAAAAGTGAGCAGATCATTATTGTTAGAAAGGTCGTCCACGAGAGTGGGTACTACAGCTGAATTGACCCCTCTTTCTGAAATCGCTTTGACTTCCCCTGGGTTAACTGGGGTATATGTCCCCCGTTGGTCTCCCTGCACTCCGGTGACCCTCACCGGGAAAGCGTTCATGGACGCTGCCGGTGCTCGGTCCCTAAACGTTGCCCCTACTTTTCCCCACGGTGAGCCCGTGTTGCAACCGTTTCCTGATATTGTTTAAAGCTTTATTCGGTTTCGCTTGAAACCGTATTAATTCTGCTCTCTCGGTTTCCGAGTCCGAGCCGGGCTCGGTCAGCTCTCCCGAGCTGTCTGAGCAGCTGTTACTTGACTCTGAGGCAGAAGCAGACTGCGGGTAAACTTCTGGCGCTCCATGCCATTTTGAGCGGCTCCGACCCCGCTCCTCCCTTCGGGGGTGGTGCTGTTCTCTCCCCCTGGGCTCCCCCCGCCTCCTGCTGGAGGAGGTCCTTGCCCTATAAAGACCTAATTTGAATAGAGCACTCTGATTGGTCTCACGCACCACTGCGGGGGCCGCCCCTTCTCCCCCCTCGCCCGCGCATGCGTTGTCAAGCAGACTTACTGCATTTCCGCCCCCCGCCTCCTCCCTTCCGCCCTTGCCATGCGGTTGGGCGCCATTTTCAAACGCAAACGGCGGGGTCGAGTTTTCACCGATCCCGGCGGGGTCCGACAATGTGGCCGCGCTCCGCGCCCCCTCCGCCAGTCCCCGGCAGAAGAACCGTGCACGCCACTCTGCCTCCCGCGCTGGGCTGGCGACCAGCGGGGAAGGGACGCATGGAGAAATTATGCATTTTTCGGAAGGTTCCGCGGCGGGGCTGGGACCCGGTGGGCTCCGCGAGAGGGTCGGGGGGTCCCTTGGGGGCTCCGGGGGATCCTCTGGGGGCTCTGGGGGATTTCCTGGGGGCTCCAGGGGGTCCCCTGGGGGCTCCGGGCGGTCCCCTGGGGGCTCCGGGGGGTCTCCTGGGGGCTCTGGGGGGTCTGGGCTCAGGCTCGGGAAGGGGTGGAACGCTCCCGGCCCTGGCATATTCCCGCATTCAATCCGATCGCTCTCAGACGCTGTGTGGCCCCCGCCCCCCGCTTTACTGCAACAAATAAACGTATATGCGCGGCTTTCCATGTCTCATGTTCTTCTAATGCCTTGTGTAGGGCCTCTTCTACTTTCCCCCACGCTTTGAGGCTTTTACCACTGCCTGAGGACTTAGTATCCTCTGCTAAGGCAGCAGTGGGCTTCTCCCACACTTCCGAATATAATATATTTACCGGACGTTCAATCGTCCCCAGCTCTAGGAGCCCTGCAATAGCAAGATTAGAATTCCTGAGCTCACATTTAATTCCCCATTGCTCATGAGCCTGACTTACGACCCTCGCTGTGGATCCCATGGTCCACGCTGGTCCGGAGGTGACCTCCCGCTGCACTAGGCCAGCTGTGCAGCCACTGCTCTCTGTCCAGGCGAATTCCCCTTCCCTGGGCGCTTTCCCGAGTTTCGGCACCATAATATTGCCTTCTGATACAAGGCTGGCGACCTGGTTGCAAGAGACAGCACGGCGGCCCATTCTCCAGCGCTCGGGCCTAAGAAACACGCTGACACCAACGTGGTGGACGATCAAAGGCCTTTATTATCTGTTCTCGTGGGGTTTTATAGTCTAAGGGGCTTCTACGTCAGGCGAGGGTCTGTCTTTACCATCTATGGTTAGTAGGGAATGGAAACTTACAGGGAAAATGGAAAATTACTGGCATGTGGTTTAGGGGGCTGCATTCCTATGTGAATTTTCTTATCTAAGGGAACAGGGGCCCTGTCTTCCCGTAACATCACGAGATCTTCTGAACGCCAGGCCCTATCTGCTGCAACTATGTGGCCTTCTTTGAGCTATTCTTCCACGAGGGCTTAGGGTGCGCAGCTTGGCTTTCTTTAGGGGCCACTGCTCAGTCCAGATAGGCTTGTGGCTTTTCCAGGTGAGATGGGGTATTTCTGGCAGCGCGCTCAACTCAGTGGCCCCAGTCAGAAATCCTGAATGGGAATACGTAGGGAAGCATCCCATTGGGATAAATTGTCTCTGCCCCAAAGGGTGATGGGGGCCCTTACCACAAATGGATGGATGGTTGCCAGCTTGCCTTCTGGCCCTTCAACCAGGATGTTGTTCTTGCTCCTCATGGATACTGTAGTTCCACCAATGCCGGAAATCATGCCTGCAACAGGTTGTAGATCCCAGTGTGCTGGCCAGTCTGAATGGGCAATGATGGTCACATCTGCACCGGTGTCCAGCATCCCTGGCAGGTGGGTCTTCTCTCCTTTGTGGGAGAGGCTGCACTCAATGGTAGGCTTGGATGGTCCCATGACTTCTGCCCACATAGCTGTAGGGTTGAGAGGGATCTGTTCCCTGTGATTCTTTGGGAGTAAAAAGGCTTGAGCTATTGGAGTTCCCTTAGAAAGAAAAAATGGTAAGTCTATGCAGTATACCTGTACGAGGATCTCTTGTCCTGGCTGCACTGTCAGCACTTCCGGAACAACGAAAATTTCCTTTGGAGTATTAAGTGATTAAAATATCTGAAGGACTCCCTTTAGGTCCATATTTTCCTGTGGGAACATGGTGAACATTCTCATCATTAAAGTCAATGGACAAAGCAGTTACCAGTTGCCGGCAGGTACCCCTCTGGATTGTCCTGTGGGTTGGGGCTTCTCCTTTGGGTCTGGAGCAGCCTGGGTTTGTGCGTGATTGGGTCTTGGTGGCCTTTGATTTGTATTCTGCGCCCGAAGGTCGAACGGGCGCCTCAAGGAGTTAAAGGACGCGGCTGATAGCGTTGCTGATGTTGGGGTCTTTGATTATAATTACGATGGTATCGGGGAGGTAATCTCTCCGGGCAGTCCTTTATATAATGTCCTAGCTCTCCACAGTGATAGCATTTAGCTTGTTCTTTAGAGGTTATGACTGCATATGCGCCCGAAACTCCTTCAGCAATACCCTTGTATTTTCAGTGGGCATGTGATGTACACAGCATTCTAGCATTTGCTCTATAGTAGGGTCTGAATCCACCGGTAGAGACCTCAAAATGGCCTTACATTTCTCATTTGAGTTGCTGAAAGCAAGCTTACATAAGAGTTCCTTTCTTGCCTCAATGCTGTCTATTTGTTTCTCCAAAGCATCTCTAAGTCTGTCCACAAATTTTATAAAGCTTTCTTCAATGCCTTGTTTTATAGTAGAAAAATGCATTGTTGGCATTGACTCATCCTGCATAAGAAACAAGGAGGTTTTTGCTGCGATTGCTACATCCTGCAGCGCTTCTTTATTCAGAGTTTCCATTTGTTCTGCTGGCTTTTGAAAGTCTCCTTCACCAGCCAATTGTTCTACTGAGAAGTTGGTCTTAGTAGCATCAGCAGTATATGAATCTGATAACGTTTTTAAGTGTTTCTTCCAATGCCTGTCCCCTAAAAAATATTCTGCCGGTGAAAGAAGGCATTGTGATATATTTTTTACATCGTCAGGAAGCAAGACATGTGCAGAGAACATGGCTTCTAGGAAATTTCTAAAGATATGTGAACTACGTCCATGTTCCTTGGCTATATTTCTCAATTGCACTAGTTCCTTATTAGAAATTGGTTTCCATGTCTTGATATTAGATTCCCCACCATTCCTTCCTTGCTTGTATTCGACCGGAAATGCTGTGATTCTCTGTGCTAGGTCCCAGTTCCCAGACTTTGTAGCTTCTATCTTAATAAGAGCCCATGGGTCTATATTAATCGCATCAAAATCAGATCCTTCAGAAGAGCTCTCATCGTCTGAGGAATGCTGTGAGGGATATGCTACCCATGAATTCCTTTTTTTTTTTGTTTAGAAGCGTTTTTCAAGGTTTTCAATGACTGGCCAGAAGTTGGCACTATTGGGTGAGGGGTGGCAGCACAGCAGGGACCGGATTGGGTGTGGGGGGGTCACGCTACAGGTGGTCTCTGATCCATTCGGGTGGCAGGAGGGTTTGGTCAGGGGTTGGAGGGACGCGTGGGGGCAGGGGCGGTGGGCGGGCTGTGGATGCACGCCTGGGGGGTTTGGGAGCGCGCAAACATTGCTGCTGGTTTGGGGTACCACAGGTATGGGGTGAGCTGGTGTTACTGCACATGTGTGCGGCTCAGCGCAGGGGGACAGGGTGTGGGCATGGCTCGGGAAAGCGGCAGGAGGGGCCGGGAGGGCCGGGGCGGTGTCGGGTGGGGCGGGTGCGGGGGTGGTGACGGCGGGGAGGGCGATAGCGGGGGCGGGGGGTAGCAGCGCGGGCTTGGGGGGGGGCGGCGGTGATAACAGGACCGGGGAACGCGGCGGGCGCGGCGGGGGGAGCGGGGGGCAGGGCGGGGGCAGCAGCGGGAGCGGGGGGTACCGCGACGGAGCAAGCGGGGGCGGGGAACGGCGGGGCAATTGTAGGGGGGACCGGGATCGCGGTGACGGGAGGCGGCACAGGATGCACGGGGGCGGGGGGAGGGAGGAGGGGGTAGAGCGGCGCAGGGGGAGGGGTGGCCGCAGCGGAGGGTACGGTGGCAGGGGCAGGGAGTGAGGCCCCCGACGCCGGACATGGGAAGGAAGTGGAGCCGGGGAGATGGGGGGCTGCAGGAAACGGGGAGTTGGGCAGCAAGGGTCCCGCAAGGGGGGGGGGGGGGATGTGGGGGGAAGGGGGGCTGCTTGGCTTCTGCCTCCGAGGTGGTATCTGCAGGAAGCTCTGCAGAGCCCAGCGGCTCTCTGGCCTGGAAGGCACATTCCTCTGTTATCTTATCAGCGCAATTAGCATATGAAGAGGAAAGATCTGTTAGTTTGGAGCTTTTTTCAGAGTTCGATTTTTCAATCATTTTTGTTATTATATGAAATAAAGGTAAGAAGTTAGTAACAGAAAAGTCCTGTTTTGTTTGAGACTTATAAATGGTGTCTCCAACTGTATCCCAAAAGTAATTTTCAGTAATTGTGGTCTTAACAGTTTCAGGGAAATTCAGCACAATCCAAGATATAAATTTTTTATGAGTCTTTTTTGACAGACTACCTTTAGAAAAAGTGAAGTTGTTAACAGATAAGGTTTCCACAATGGTTAAATATAACTCTCTCACGTGTTGTTAGAGTGCTTAAACAAGTACCCATGATTTTCAAGCCCTTTCAAGCCTAACAGGAAATGAGTGGAAGAAACACTCTATTGTGACTGGCCCAGAGGCCCCATGTATTTTGGGCATAGACTACCTTCGAAGTGGGTATTTCAAAGACCCAAAAGGACTCATGTTGTGGTGTGTTGCAATATCCTGTTTTACCTTCTCCCTTCCCCCTCGCCCCTCGCTGAGTGTGCCCTGTCAATCAGGCTAACATACCAGCAAGGCGTCATGTGATAGGTGACCCTAGTACCTGGAGACCCTGCCCCTTCACCTGGTTGGTGACTCACCTGTCCCCTCCCCTTCCCCTGTCCTGAGCTTAAAATGTGAATGAGACCATGCGGCCTCCATTCTGTTAGCAGCAGTGGTCCAGTGCAGACCTCTGTACTCTTGGAATAAACATCTGGCTACCTTCTAGCAGAATCCATTCCCTTTCTCTCTACCATCGCCAGAAGCTCTCTCCTGAGGAGAACGGAGTCCTGTCTTGTGCTCCGCTGCACTCTGCCGCCAGCCAAGGTATCTCTGTGGTAAAACACCGCAGTGCTGCCTGTGGCCCAGCAGCGAAGGTCAGAACTGGCCTGGGCACCATCTAACTGGTTATATTGGGATACATATTCCAATATATTGGCGTCCCTGGGTGGGCTCGACTCTGCAACCCGAAAACGGACTCGCAGTTCCTCAGAGAAGCTTTTGCCAGCCGTGCATCCAGCTGAAAGGAGCCTGGCTTCAAGACTCCCAGCTAGAGACTTTGGGAATACTCCCAGAAAAAGTTTCGTGGACTGTTCGGCGCCTTTGGAAAGCCCTGCTTCATTGTGGTGAGCAGATTTTTCAGAGGAAGAAAAGGGCAGCCTCTCTTGCACCCAGAGAGAGGTCCTTTTCCGGTGGAGACCTGCCTGCCTGTACCCAGCCTACAGCTTCCATTTCACGTGAGTATCTCTGCTTTCGGGAGAGCAGAAGCTCAAAAACAGACTCTGCCGCGAGTTCTGTTCCTTTTTGCCTTTGCATTTTGGCTGCGCAGCCCCACAGACAAGAATTCATAGCGTTCTAGCTTTATTTTTTGCCGCGTGTTTCACTGTTTTTTAGAATTCGCGCCGGAGCGGGATCGCTTGCTGCCCTTCCCCCCCGGCTCAGCAGCGTGCTCAGACACGTGTTAGGAGATTCTCTCTCTCTTTCTCTCTGCGGGGGAGGGGGGGGGCTCTCTTTCCACGTGGCCGGGGGACCTGCGGGGTCGGGAGTGCTCTGCACACGCGGCGGCGGGGGAGGGCGTCCCGGTTTTGGCTGCCACGTGGAGTGGCTGCTCTCTCTGCTCTGCGGGGGTGCTGCATTCCACCGCGGGGGAGGCTTTGTGTCTGCCTCGGCTCGGCAGGGCGTGCCCTGCTGCCGCTGCCCGGGAATTTTAAAAGCAGTATATACAGCTGCATTGTGAAGCTTTTGTCTGCTCGTTATCGCTTTCTATCTGTGGTTTTTTTTGGAAATTGGTAGCTGATTTTAGCTTTGTTTTTGGTCAGGCGGGATTAAGTACTTTGCTCTTTATATCTAACATGGGTTCCAAACTTAGCATTGTACAAAGGGGAGTGTATTATGATATTGTTAGCATTTTAATCAAGAGTAATGTGAAATTCTCTAAAGGAAAATTGAAACAGTTTATAAGATGGCTTTTTCTGCAGTTCCCAAACATTTCCCCTGAAGAAATCCACAATATTCAATTCTGGGATAAAGTTGGGAATGAATTGATAACCTTAGGACAATCTGGCAAATTACCCTCAGCTAAATTTGTGTTCTGGAGTTTACAAATTCGAACAGCATTGCTCAAACAAAAGGAAATGGAGAAAAAGCCAAATGTAAAGCCATGTACCTCTGCTCTCCCTGTTCCTCCCTCTCCCTCTAAAACCTCTAAACCTCTTTCCCCAAAACTTGGTATTTTAAAGAGTGCAAACTCATTGGGAAGTCAGCTCCCAGAGAGTGCAAGAATACCTGAGTTGTTTTGTTCACAAAGCCCTGGCCAGGCTGCGTGTCTTTCCCAATCCCCTCCTCTAAAATCCCGAGCACGTGTTAGCTTTCTGGAGAGCAGTGATGTCCAAAATGGCCCCCAGTCCCTAGGGGGTGCACAAGATGGTGGGTGCCACGTGGCACTTTCCCAAACCTGGTCTTCTTCTTCCCAAAATCCTCTTAAGCATCCCAAAATTCCATCCCCATCCCCCTCTCCTCCTGTTCCTCGTGACACCTTCCCCCCTCCCCCCGCCTTTCCTGCAGTACCCTCAGCTCCGCCCCTCTACTCCTCCCAGAGAGCGTCTGCTGACGTGATGTCACCAGGTGACCCCGCCCCCTGCCAGCCCCTTGACCCCGCCCCTTGTTCCCACGGTTTCCCCGCCCCTTGCTGGCTCCCTTTCCCCGCCCCCTCCCCGAGTTCCCACGGTGGGGACACACCCACTGCCTGTCCCCAAACCTGTAGCTGTGATCCCAATGCTTCTGATTCAAGGGATACAGAGCCGGGGACAGCAGACCCAATGCACAGTGCCATGTTGTCGCTAGCTCCTGTTACGTTTCAGCCTGCAGCTCAAGCAGGAGCAGCCCCAACTGCTAATTGGAGTTCTTTTGGACGACAATTGATTAAAGAGATCTGTAAATCTCATAAAGAATATGGTCCACACAGTCCATATTTCCGTGGCCTTTTAAATTCTGAATTAAGTAGGACTGTTGTGGTTCCACATGATTTAAAACAACTGTTTTCATGTCTCATGACATCCACGGAATTCAAATTATGGGAATCAGCATTGAAACAACTGCTAAAAGATGCTCTCCCAGGCTTACAGGCTGATCCAAACACAGCAAAAGACAACAATGGTAACCCTATCACTATTGATCACCTCTGTGGTGAGGGTCAATGGTCTTCTCCCTCAGTCCAAGCTGCTGCAATTCCTGCAGAAACACTTGAGAAAGTAAAGGAAGCAGCTGAAAAGGCATTCTTTTCCCTCCAACCTGAGGGGCCTTTTGAGCCCTATAGTAAAATCAAACAACTACCATCAGAGCCTTTTGTGAAATTTGTAGAAAGGCTAACTAGAGCCATTGAAATACAAGTTAAAAAGGAAAATGCAAGGGAAGCAATTTTAGAAGAAATAGCATTTACAAATGCAAATGAACAGTGTCGAGCAGCAATCCTGAGCCTTCCTATGGAACCTTCCCCTACATTAAAAGATATGCTTCTAGTCTGTAACAGGAAAGTGCCTCTGATGAGTGTTGCTGAAGACTCCAGACCAAGGCTGCTGCCAAGACCACCTCAGCGTGTTGCTGTTGCCAGCCCTGCACCTTCTCTTTCACCACAGCAGTACCCTGGGCAGCAGCGGAGACCGGCAATGGTTGAGCCCACTAAACCATGCCTGCTTTGTAATAAGCTAGGACACTGGAGTAACCAGTGCCCCCTGAAAAAGGAATTTGATGAATTTAGAAATGGTAGGGGAGGAGAACTACAAGCCCTCCCTGGGGGTCAACAACAAAAAAACGAAGAATAAAGCGCCAGCCTGCCAGGCGTGCAGACATAAAAGGAGCAGGCCAAGAGAATAAGGGTAGCAAAATAAATCAAGCGCGCAATAATATTAACATTTGTGTAAGTGAAGCAAGTGCTTCAAAGACCAAGTCTGCTAGTCCACTGTTGAAAGTGAAACAAAATAACCTTTGTTATGATTTAAGTGATTCTGTATTAACTGCATCTTCTGTCAATGAGCCTTACAGGTTGCAGCTGACAGAGTCACTCCACCTGAAGGACACTGACTGGCATATTGTCTCTGTAAATCCTGAACAGAAAGGTACTTGGAACCAGATTCGTTGTAAGTACATCATCACTGGGGACAAAAACACACCACAAGAGATCGAAATTGCTCCGGGAATAACATCATCAGATCCCAAGCAATTTGTTCTCAGCCTGCACTGTTTCCACCCACCCCTGTTTCTTCCTAAGGGACAAATTGTTGCTCAAGCTATCCCTGTGCCATCTTTACCTGATAATATCGATAAACAAGGGCCCACAGTCGCCCGGGTCCAAGTTATTGGGACAGATAAACCCAAATTGTGGTGCAATGTCAGTGGGGGTGGGGAGTCTAAATGCATTGAAATGCTTGTAGACACAGGTGCAGACTGCACAGTGATTCCAGTACAAGACTGGCCAGCACACTGGCCTTTACAAAATGTTGCTGGTCACCTTCGAGGTGTAGGAGGTCTGCAATTGGCAAGGCAATCCAAAAGCATTATTCAATTTGAGGGTCCAAACGGACAATTGGCAAATATCCGTCCATTTGTGTTAGATTATTCAGAACCTTTGTTAGGGAGAGATTTAATGCCCCACGTTGGGCGCCAATATATTGGAATAGGTATCCCAATATAACCAGTTAGATGGTGCCCAGGCCAGTTCTGACCTTCGCTGCTGGGCCACAGGCAGCACTGCGGTGTTTTACCACAGAGATACCTTGGCTGGCGGCAGAGTGCAGCGGGGCACAAGACAGGACTCCGTTCTCCTCAGGAGAGAGCTTCTGGCGATGGTAGAGAGAAAGGGAATGGATTCTGCTAGAAGGTAGCCAGATGTTTATTCCAAGAGTACAGAGGTCTGCACTGGACCACTGCTGCTAACAGAATGGAGGCCGCATGGTCTCATTCACATTTTAAGCTCAGGACAGGGGAAGGGGAGGGGACAGGTGAGTCACCAACCAGGTGAAGGGGCAGGGTCTCCAGGTACTAGGGTCACCTATCACATGACGCCTTGCTGGTATGTTAGCCTGATTGACAGGGCACACTCAGCGAGGGGCGAGGGGGAAGGGAGAAGGTAAAACAGGATATTGCAACACACCACAACAGACTCAGATGGGCATTTGGAATAGCTGCTGTAGAGACAGAGGGCATCCAGCAATTGAACACCTTGCCTGGGTTGTCTGAGAATCCATCTGCAGTAGGACTCCTGAAGGTAGAAGAGCAATGAGTGCCAATTGCCACCTCAACAGTGCACCGCCGACAGTACCGAATGAATCAAAATGCTGTGATCCCCATCGACAAAATGATCTGTGAGCTGGAGAGCCAAGGGGTGGTCAGCAAGACCCACTCGCCCTTCAACAGCCCCATTTGGCCTGTGTGAAAATCTGAAGGAGAATGGAAATTGACTGTGGACTATCATGCATTGAATGAAGTGACCCCACCCCTGAGCGCTGCTGTGCCAGACATATTAGTGCTCCAGTACGAGCTGGAGTCCAAGGCAACAACGTGGTACGCCACTATAGACATTGCCAATGCATTTTTCTCCATTCCTCTGGCAGCAGAATGCAGGCCTCAGTTTGCCTTCACATGGAGGGGAGTGCAGTACACCTGGAACTGACTGCCCCAGGGGTGGAAGCACAGCCCCACCATCTGCCACGGACTGATCCAGGCTGCACTGGAAAACGGTGAGGCTCCAGAACACCTGCAATATATTGATGACATCATTTGTGGGGGAAGACAGCAGCAGAGGCGTTCAAGAAAGGGGAGAAATTCATCCAGATTCTCCTAAAAGCTGGCTTTGCCATCCAGAAGAGCAAAGTCAAGGGACCTGCTCAAGAGATCCAGTTCCTGGGAGTGAAGTGGCAAGACGGACGTCGTCAGATTACCACTGATGTTATCAACAAGATCACAGCAATGTCTCCACCATCCAGCAAGAAAGAAACACAATGTTTCCTAGGTGCCATAGGTTTTTGGAGGATGCACATTCCTGAATAGAGTCAGATCATGAGCCCTCTCTACCTGGTCACCCGTAAGAAGAACACTTTCCCTTGGGGCCCTGAGCAGCAACAAGCCTTTGCACAGATCAAGCAGGAGATCGCTCATGCAGTAGCCCTTGGCCCAGTCAGGACAGGACCAGAGGTGAAGAATGTGCTCTACTCTGCAGCCGGCAACCATGGCTTGTCCTGGAGCCTTTGACAGAAGGTGCCTGGGGATACTCGAGGCCGACCACTGGGGTTCTGGAGTCGAAGCTACAGACGCTCTGAAGCCAACTAGGCTCCCACAGAGAAGGAAATCTTAGCTGCCTATGAAGGAGTCCAGGCTGCCTCAGAGATAATAGGCACTGAAGCACAACTCCTCCTGGGACCCCGACTACCAGTATTGGGGTGATGTTCAAAGCAAAAGTTCCCTCTACGCATCATGCCACCACTGCTACATGGAGCAAATGGATTGCTGTTATCACACAGCGCGCCCGTATTGGAAAACTGAATCGCCCTGGGATTCTGGAAATAATTACAAACTGGTCGGAAGGTGAAAACTTTGGTCTCGCTGATGAAGGGGAACAAGAAGTGACACGGGCTGAAGAAGCTTCACCATACAACCAACTGCCAGCAGAAGATACACGATACACTCTCTTTACTGATGGTTCTTGCCGCATTGTGGGAATGAACCGGAATTGGAAAGCAGCCGTATGGAGCCCCACACGACAGGTGGCAGAGGCCACTGAAGGAGAAGGTGGACCAAGCCAACTTGCTGAACTCAAAGCTGTTCAACTGGCCCTGGACATTGCTGAGAGAGAGAAGTGGCCAAAGCTCTACCTTTATACTGATTAATGGATAGTAGCCAATGCTCTGTGGGGATGGCTGGAGAGGTGGAAAAAGGCTAACTGGCAGCGTAGAGGAAAACCAATTTGGGCTGCTGACGAGTGGAAAGACATTGCTATCAGGGTAGAGAAACTGCCTGTGTAGGTCTGCCATGTAGATGGCCATGTACCCAAGAGTAGAGCTAATGAGGAGCACCAAAACAATGAGCAAGTAGACCAGGCTGCAAAGATAGGGGTGTCCAAAATAGACCTAGATTGGGAACATAAGGGACAGTTATTCCTAGCTCGATGGGCCCATGATGCCTCAGGCCATCAGCGCAGGGATGCCACCTATAAGTGGGCACGAGACCGAGGGGTGGATCTAACCATGGACAGTATTTCTCAGGTTATCCATGACTGTGAAACGTGTGCTGCCATCAAGCAGGCCAAATGAGTGAAGCCCCTGTGGTACGGTGGGCGGTGGTCCAAGTACAAGTATGGGGAGGCCTGGCAGATTGACTACATCACACTGCCCCAGACACTCCAAGGCAAGCGCTACGTGCTGACCATGGTGGAAGCCACCACTGGATGGTTGGAAACCTACCCTGTGTCTCATGCTATGGCCCGGAACACCATCCTGGGCCTTGAAAAGCAAGTTCTGTGGAGACATGGTGCCCTTGAGAGGATCGAGTCAGACAATGGGACTCATTTCAAGAACAGCCTTATCAACACCTGGGCTAGGGAACATGGCATTGAGTGGGTGTACCATATCCCCTACCATGCACCAGCTGCAGGCAAAGTGGAAAGGTACAACGGACTGTTAGAAACCACATTGAAAGCATTAGGTGGGGGATCTTTCAAGAACTGGGAGCAGCATCTGGCAAAAGCCACCTGGTTAGGTTACACCCGAGGCTCTACTAACTGAGTGGGCCATGCCCAATCTGAGCCTTTGCAGAGAGTAGATGGAGACAAAGTCCCAGTGGTACATGTCAGACGTTTATTAGGGAAGACAGTTTGGATTAATCCTGCCTCGAATACAGACAAACCCATTTGTGGGGTTGTTTTTGCTCAGGGACCAGGTTGCACATGGTGGATAATGCAAAAAGATGGAAGAACACGCTGTGTACCTCAGGGAGATCTGATTGTTGGATAAAACCTGTGTAAATATCACCATTTGCTGAATGTTATTACCATTGTCTGTGTATAGCTGTATAATGGATGTATCATGTATGTACTTGTAGAGTTAGAATTTGTGAGATGCAAAGCTGTGCTTCGTGTCAGGTACAAACAGGTGATGTGTGTACTTGTGATTGCGATATGTCTGGACACCGACAATGGGACAGTTGTGAATCCTAATAATAACTGAGGAAAATAAAGCATGGAAAAAGGCCTTTGAACCTATCTTTTGTTTGCAATTACCCTGGTTGATTTAGGAGCATTAGAATTAAGGTGTTAAAGATGTTGCTTTTTGCTTGCATTTAATCCATAAAAAGCTCTGCAATAATAACCTTTTGAAGTATAATTTTAGAATATTACTTGTATCCTTGAAACTATAGCTTTGGAATATATATAAAGGAAATATGCTTATATCACGCCTTATTGAAGCAGAGAAAAACAGCTTGAGAAAGGAAGATGAACATCAACTCAAGGGTTTATGGTTTCAACCAAAGGGAAGCTGGACATCACTGTTATGAGATTTATAGTCTTTGCAATTAAAAGGTGGACCCACATCTGGGGAGCTGGACCCCACCAGATGGGAGTTGTCTTTTTTCTTTGGAAAACTGGACCGTCACCACCTGGGGATACTCCTTTGAGATACATCCTGAGAAATTAAAATCACAATTGTGTATAGAATTGTGATGTAATAATTTGGAATAAAAATTGCTGATGAGTAAAACATTGGAAATAGAAACTGCTGAAAAAAACCTGATGAGTACCCTTACAAATACCTGTAACCATCAATTATCGGTGTGCAGTTGGAGGGAAAACTTCCCCCACTGTACCCAGCGCTGTATTGCACATACTTTACCATATTAAATAATAAATTGATTGCTGCTTGAATATTGGCCTAGTCAAGCTTCTTATTCATAACAAATTTATATTACTTTTAGTAGTAAGCAGACAATATGGGGATAAGGGGTGGAATGTCCTGGGTTGACTATATGATGCTTTTATCCCCAATTGTCTCATTCTGTTTATGTTGAATAATAAGTTTTGTGTTCCAGAGAGTGAAGGGGGGGAGAGAAGAAGCGCACAGTTTGTTTTCAGACACTGCACTCCTCCTCCTCCATGTTCCTGCTCCTCACTGTGTTGTCTGTGGATGAACAGACAGCAAGACAGAGCTCTTCTTTTGCTTTTTAGTTAGCTAGCTGAGGCAAAGAAGTTCCCTGGACTGTTTTATTCCCTTTGCTTTGGACCTCTTGAAACTGCTCGAGACTGAACACCCAGGAGAGCACCGGCAGCTGCAGCTGCGGCCCACCAGGCCAGGCCTGGCCTGCGACAATTCCAGCATTGAGGGACTGATCAGAGACTGAGTGATCTGCAACCCGAGAACGGGGTTTTCTCAGTTTGTCATCTCTTTTAGAGTGGCAAGGGGTCTCATTGTTTGATATTGTGTTGGTTTTATTGTTTAATAAACAGGTTTTTTTCCACATTCTCCAAGGAGGTATTTTTTTTCCCTCCCAGACCAGTTGGGGGGAGGGGCCAATTGGATCTGCTTTTCCCACCAGAGCTCCTTTGGGGATTTGGGGATTCTTCCCCAAATTTGCTCTGAACCTGGACATGGACAAATTGAATTAGGACAATATGAGACAATAAAAACAAAGACTTACGGACATCTGGGTACCTTTTTCTGGACATCACGAGCCCGAAAAAGGACACCCGTTAATAAAGCATTAACCCTTAAAAACAATAGCCCCTTGCATATTCATACACTTCATACATGATGCATAAATTCTATTCAAACACAGGATTCTGTCTGGTCAGTGTCAACTTCTTCCCTCTAATGCTAATAGCACCTTCGAGGCAGGAAGTAGTGCGTTTCTTCTGATAAGAAGGCAATAAATTCTTTTTCTCTTAAAGATCTAGGTGTCCTGTGGCTGCTATCTCGCTGCAAGTCCTTGCTTTTAAACAAAGTATCTTACATAGCATAGTTTCTATTATACAATTTTTATAACCTAAAACTATATTTAACACAGTACTTAAGAAAATTAATACAGCATTGCTTTCTAACACAACACGTATAATATTCATTTTAATATTTGTGAAAAGCCAATCATAAAATATATGCATTTTTCACATGGGGGATGACTCAATGAGACAGCTGGGGGTGGGAGGGATTTTGACGAGGGACTCCATTTTGTCAGCTATCTGATAGGCATACAGGAAGAAGAGGTATTGGAGAATGGGTTAGGGTAGAATCCAGGCCCGTGTGATCAGTACAGATCTGGGCAGGGGATAGAGAAGGAGGGGAGATGGCAGAGAGCAGGTAGCTCGTCTGTGCTTTAGAGCAGTTTCTGTCTCTCATCCTAATCTTGGTGTCAGTGGGTTCAGGAATGCTGGGGGCAGAGCACAAAATCTGGGTTGAATATTAGAACTTTGAACCCTTGAGAAAACTCTATAATTCATGTGAAAAATTTGGTACAATTTTGTGAATCTTACCACTCACTGAGTTTGCAAAAGAAAGAGTCTTTCGAGTCTTCCCCTAAATGAGTCCTAAGTTGCGCCATGATGAACGGAATCAACAGAAATGTCTGGGAACTCCTTAAAGAGCCAATCAACAAAAGGCTTCAAAGTTCCCTTAGTAAAAGTCTTCCCCTCTGAAAGGAGAACCTCCCTAACTGGAACATATATGTCTCTCTCAGCTTTGGATAATTTGTTACCCATAGCTGCCCTGATGGAAAGGGTCGCCCACCCACAGGACTAAAATATCACCCAAGGATCCTGCACTGCAGGCGGCTGTCCCCCAACTCACTGCTCTGGTGGCTCTGGATGCAGGTGTTTCAAAATGTCCCATGGGCTTCACCAGCTGAGCCAGCCCTCCTGCCCCTTGAGGGTGCTGACGCTGCCTTCAGCAAGCCCTGATTAAACTCAGGTCCCACTCCAGGGCAGAGGCTGACCCGAGGCATTTTTTGTCTGGTGACGGTGGCACAGCCGGATCGTCACTGGAGTCGCTCTCAGGGAATTCTCAAAGAAGGTCCCTGTTTGGGCACCACTTGTTGTGGCATGTCCACAGCCAGTGTCTGTGAAAGACCTGCACTCCCAAAGCTGGGAGCAGGCTCGCTTAAACTGCTGATGAATGAGGCAAGAGAGGAGTCTTTGTGTGGAACTCCAAACACTGTGGATTGTGCTGAAGAAGGTCCAGGGAGGAAGACAAAATGGAGAAGGGAACACAGGGTTTATATATAGGCGATTAAAGTGTCTTATATGCAGCAACCCAGGAACAACAGGGGAAAAGAGATGTGAGAACATCCTAGGTGGAGTACGTATAAGGAAAAAAAGAAGTTCATAATACCAAGAAACCCTGTTGAATCCCCATAAGCCTGCAAAAGGCGTTGGGCAGGATCATTACATTTAGAGGACTGCCTCACTTTAATACATAATCTTTCCCCTGAGGTATTGCAGTTCCAGTGGTAGGCCCCTGGACCTCCGCAAAACTACTACTTCCTGAGATTTCATTACTGGGTTCAGACCTCAACAGTGCTGAAAGCAGAGGCCTGTCCTTTGTCTTCCCTTTGGGATGGCAGTGGAATTTCCCCGAGTGCACATTCAGAGGCACCTTCATGGCTTCTCATGCCAAAACACCAAAACTAAATGTGCAAGGTGGCTTCTTTGAATGACATTTAGTCCTTTGAAATATCTGCAGCAAGTGGTCTGAAACTGCTTTCTGAGCCGGCTCCATGGGATCAGCTGTGAGGGGCTGAGGGCTGGCCTGAGCATGGTGCTGTGTCCCACTGGGAGAAGGCCCAGAGCCTCACCTGGAGAGCAGGCACTGCCAGTGACCCTGGAGATCTCACCTGCTCTGCACCCACATTCATAAAGGTGCTGTAAATATCAGCTGGTGCTGACCTTCCCCTTGGACCCCTTGGTTTAGTCACTATGGGGAATTTCTTTCCTGATGCCCGTGGGATTTCCCCCTGGCAGCTGTGATGGGGATGCTCAGGGAGTGTGGGGCTTTGGGGGCAGCTGCCCGGGCAGGGGCTGAGCTCGGGGCTCTGTTGGGCCCATGGCCCCCAGCAGCAGCAGCAGCAGCAGCAGCCCCAGGGCCCAAAGCCTCGTGCCCCCTGCCCAGCACAGGCTGCCCTGTCCCTGCAGCTGTCACCCGAGTGGGGCCCAGGGCCAGTGGCCGCTGCCAGCAGCAGGAATGAGGGCAGGGCGAGGATGCCCTGGCTTGGCTTTTGTCTCTTGAACAATGCGGGCTCATGGCAGTGCAGAGCAAGCTGGGAAGCAGAGGCCGGAGCCTTTGGAGCCTGCAAGCCTTCAAGATCAGCCCCTGCAGCAGCCCAGATTCAGGTGCCCCAGTTGCCAAGTCTGTGGTGGCCTTCAGAGCATGCAGGTGGATTTTGCATGCCTGTGGCCTGCTGCCGGCTCTGGGCCCAGGAGTCCCTGTGGCTCCAGCAGGAAGGGTGGCTGAAGGTTTGCTGCCTGCTTTGGTGGCATGGCTGCAGGGGCGAGTGCAGTGAGAGCCCTCTGTGTGCAAGCTGATGACAGCTGAGCTCTTGGGAACAGCACTGTGCCCTAGGGCAGGAAGAGCAGCAGTGCCCAGTGCCAGGAGTGGTGTCAGTGGGAGCCCCTGTGCACGGGGACCCGCAGCCACAGGGTGGCTGTGCCAGCACCCCCAGGGACCTCCAGCCCTGGGAACTCGGATGAAGAGGAACCCACAAGTGTGCAAATGCTGCCTGCACCCAAAGGAATGGCAAAGAGAAGTGAGGTTTTAAAAAGAAACAGTATTTATTTGCCGAAGATTGGCAAAAGCTCAGATTTACAAAACATGTTTCATTTTAAAAATCCTTATAACAACAACAATGTACAGAAGATATTTACATGGGATCCGATGGACTAACAATCTTCAAAACGTATTTACAGAAAACTTCTCACGTACCGAACGTATTTACAAGCAACTTCCAAACTTTGAAACATATTTACAAAGGCATCACAACTGTGCCATCGCCTGCATCAGTCCTAGAAGAAAGGAAGCAGCAGGGCTGGACTCAGCTGCCAGCACTGAGCCCAGCAGGGCTGGGAGCTGGGCCCCAGGGGCTGGGACGGGGCTGGCAGGGCTGGTGTGGTGCCAGGCAAGTGCAGGGCAGACCGGGGCTGGTGTTTGTGCCACCACAATCCAGGCCCCCTGCAGGCACTGTGTCCCTGAGCGGGGCCATCCAGCCCAGCCCCAGCCTGGCGTCAGGGGACCCAGTGTGTGTGTGGGCAGGGCATGGGAAGCAGCTGCCTGTCTTACCTGTGGGGCTCCATCTTCATCCAAGGACCATGGGCTCCTCCTCATCATCCTCATCGACCTCCATGTCCTCAGTGTTATCCTCCTCATTAACCTCCATGTCTTCGATGTTGTCTTCCTCCTCTACTTCCATCTCCTCAACAGGGTCTTCCTCGGCCACCTCCATCTTCTCCTCCCTCTCCAGCACCATGTCCACTTCCATCTCCTCCACACTGTCTCTTGCAGTCTGCAAGGGGCAGCACAATCTCCCAGTGGGCTTTCTGTCCCACACCATCCATTGCCACATGGCTGCAGCCTGCCCAAGCCGGGTGCCCCCTGCCTGGAATGGCACTGTACCTCCACTGGCACAGCAGAGCACATCCTGCTGGGATTGCAGAGCAGGCAGCAGGAAAAGCCCAGGCAGCAGCAACACCTCAGCAGCGAGGGGCAGAGCACAGAGAGAGTGGCAACTGATGCTTGGCAGCCAGTGAAGTGCCTGCTCTGCTCGTTTCCAGGTCCTGGACGTTCCACCTGGAACCCTCTGGGAGCTGTGATGTAACTGAAATTTCAGGGCTGCTGCGCAGTGGGAGACGGGGATGGCAGAATGATCAAATCCTTGAATGGTTTGGCTTGGAAGGGACCCTAAAGATCATCTGGTTCCAAGCTGAGCAACCTCCCAGCACACCAGGTTACTGTGGTCCCTGTCCCACCTGGCCTTGGATGTTGCTGGGGATGGGGCATCCACAGCCTCTCTGCACTGGTCCCTGTGTCCAGGACAAGCACCCTGACAATAAAGAACTTCTTCCCATCATCAAATCTCTTCCAACTCTTGCAGTTTGATCCCATTCCCCCGTGTCCTGTCACTACAGTTCCTGACAAAGAGTCCTCTCCCACTTCCCTGTGGGTCAGGCTGTTCCTGCAGGGTCACACATGTGTGGCTGAACCTGCAGACAGGAGAGAGAAGCCAAGCTCCCACTCAGAGAAAATGGAGAAAGTGACAAGAGAGATGAGAGTAGGAGGAAAAAGTAGAGACATGCAAGGCATTGGTTTGGGTGGGCTGTGAGATTCATGCGTTTTATTAGAGTCCAGGTTCCCTGATGCACTCAGTTCCTGTGTGGTGGCCTGTCCACAGCCAGCCTCTGTGAGTGACCTGCACTCCCAGAGCTGGGAGCACGCTTGCTTAAACTGCTGGTGAATGAGGCTCTAAAGGGATCTTTGTGTGGAACTCCAAACATTGTGTATTGCAATGAAGAGGGTCCAGGGAGGGAGACAAAATGGGGCTGGGGACACAGAGTTTTATATGGGGGGGGAACGGCAGCAGAGCATTCCATTAAGCCAGGACCAATAGGGTATAAGAGAGTGGGGAACATTCTAGAGGGAGTACATATAAGGAAAATACAGCAGTTGAACTGGGTGATACCAGCAAAACGTGTGGCATCACCATGAGCCTGCAAATGCCCATGGGTTTCACCATTGCATTCAGAGCGATGTCTCTCTTTTTCCTTGGTCACTTTGCCCTGAGGTATTACAGTTCCAATGGCAGGCCCCTGGGCCCTCACCTCTCCCTCTTTTTTGTTTCTATAAAGAAGGCTTCTGCCATAGAGTTTTGCAGGCATTTAGCAAAAATGGATACAATAACCAGCACAATGAATACAATAAACAAAGTCCACAAAACAGTCTTAACTAGAGATGAGAGCCAGCTTTTGATCCCCCAGTGTTTGAAAAGTCCACTGAACCAGTCGTTGTTGCTTTCCATCTGGATCTTGTTTCCTCGATCTTTTAGCAGCTGGATGCTCTGGTATATTGACTCCCTCTGTGACAGCAGGCTGAAAAAACACATGCCTTCAAATGCCTATCAGCCATGACCATGGACAAGAAATTATGGCTTGACTGTGGAAGCACCCAGCTGAAGGCACGCGGCTCAGGGAGGAGCATCCAGATTCCTGCTGCAGCGGCAACAAACGGCAGCATCCTCTGACTTTAGCTCATGTAGTATCTGGAGGCTTGGATGGCCTAAAAGGAAACAGATAAAGAGAGTAGAAGGTGAAACCCAAGTTCTGGTCCCACTAAACTTTCTCTTCTGTATGCCAAGTGTGTGAACACAGCTTATTAGCAGGATCATAGATCAATGGTAAAATATAGTTTTTACAAACTTTAAGTCATACATCGTGGTCGTGGTTTGAGAGGAAGTGAGGTTTTTGGGATGCTGTGGTCAAACGAATGGGTGCTCAGATTTGAATATTGGCACCTGGTGCGGCCACTGTGGACATGAATACGCCTCTGAGAACACAGGAGTTAAAAGCAGAGAACTCGCAGGGGAAGCTCTCTTGGGTTCTGTCAGGGAAAAAAGGTCAGACCTCCCCTGCCATCTGGGCGGGGGAGGGGAAGCCATGCAGCCAGGTGAGGAAGGTCCGGCCCCGAGGATGGAAGGGTGGAAGAGTGGAAGAGCACCGAGAGGCATCGGGCAGCCCCCCACCCCCAGGAGAGAGAGAGAGAGGGAGAGAGAGAGAGAGAGAGAGAGAGAGAGAGAGCCAGCCTGTGTCTGTGACTGTGCTACCTTGAAACTTGATAACGTGTGCCCGCAGCACGGATGAGAAGGAGAAGGGAGGGAGGGGGGTGCAGCAAGAAGGTGTCCAGCCGCTGTGGGAGTTCTGGGCGGGCAGAGCCTGAGATTTTAACCCTTATTTTGGACAATGAAATCTTTGCAGAAGAGTAACCTTCCTAGAAGAGAGATAGAGATGAAACAGAGGAAGAAATGGGCAAGTGTGATGAAAGTTCCTGCAAGTGAAAGATGTCAGAAGAGCAGGGAAGAATCTTAGGTGAGAAGAGATGATACAGTGGCCTTAGCTGGACTTTTCTTGTCTAGTCCTGGACAGAACCACGTTTCCTGTGACACAGAGACTGCATCTAGGGGGAGGCAATGCCTCAAAGCCAAGAGGGTTAAGTGATGAGATACCTTGGCCCCAGGGGGTGAAATCTGGGGGGGACAGGTGTCCCGAAAGTGAGACACTGTGCTCTTTTTGGACCGGGACAAAGCATCCTTAAAAGGAAAACCCTAGAAGCAGCTCTGGTCCATGTGCAGTGGTGAGAGCCCAGGACATGGAAGGAAGAGGTCACAATGGCAGATGTTCACCAGGCGGTGCCACGAGTGACATGGGAACACATGTGTGGGAATCCATAAAAATCAGAGAGTTTTAGGAAGGTTGTAAAAAGGACAGGCCACAGAAACAGCAAGAATTGTGAAGTGCTAAAGCAGCAGAAAAAGATATATAAGCTGTAGCGAAGACAACAGGGCTGTGTAATGGGCCTGTAAAGTTGCAACAAGTTTATTTAGTATGTATCTAGAAGGTTATGCTTATGAATACAGCTTTATTTGTTGTCTCTTATAAATGAGCCATTGTGTTGGAGAATCGGCCGCTATTGTTTTAAGCAAAGCTACGTGTGTTTAAGATGATTGGATAGAACTACTGTTGGTATGCTTTTGCTCTATGTAATTGGCTGAGATGCATTTATGGTATGTTGTAACATTAAGTTTCTTTGGCCTGCTGCCTGGTCAGCGAGCTGTACGCATTTTTCCATTGTCATAACCATGAAATGAGACTGATGCTGAAAACATAAAAAGCTCTAGACGCTGATCAAAGCAGCCCCATCCTGTTCGCGTCTGTATATAAACTGCCAGCGTACCAAACACGAGGTTTTGACGGTGTTTCCTGGGAAAGCCTATGGCACAAGAAGGACTCTTCTCCTCTTGCTGAACAGAGAATTGATTATCTAAAGGGTGATGATGGACCGAGAGTTGGTGATCTGAGGGATGGATGTATTGGAAATTTGGTGGGGGGAGAAGGAAATGCTTTTGGAAGGTTTTAATTTTTCCTGTGTGTTTCTTTTTACTTGTAGTGTCGTTAATAAAGTGTTCTTTTCTTTATTTCTAAGTGGGGGCCTGCTTTGCTTATTCCTGGTCACATCTCACAGCAGAAACCAGGGAGAGTGTATTTTCATGGGGGCACTGGCTTTGTGCCAACGTCAAACCATGACATATATATAATGAAATAATAAATCAAGCCTTCTGAAATATGGAGTCAAATCCTCATCTCTTCCCGCATGCAAAGACCCCTTTGACCACCATCACATGTGCCCTGGCTGGCTGCAGGCTGGGCACATGTCCTGCCCTCCTGCTCTGTGCCAAAGGCAGCAGGGATGGGCAGCTCTGGGCACTGCTCTAAGCACGGCCAACACGGCCTGGGCACCGCGGGTGCCTGGGACAAGGGCACAGGAGCCCTCAGCTGACGGGCGGTTTCTGCTTTCTCTCCTTGCAGCCGGGCTCTGCGGGTGCTGAGGCTGCTCTGGGCTCTGCCAGGGCTCTGCTGGAGCTCAGCACCGGGCCGGAATCAGCCAAAGAAGAAATGGTGTGACCTGCAGCACAGACTTGCTTGAGCATTTTGGCAGCAGAGCTCAAGGCTGCAGAGTGTACCGCTCCAAGGGAAAACATAACACCCCTGAAAAAATAAACTTGTTCAGTAACTTCTGAAATTAAATCAATCTGGCATGACCCCAAATGACATTTTTCAGCTTGCTCAAGCTGTAGCTCAGCCCTTCCCTGAACAGTTCTCTCCCCCCCACCTGCCCTTTACTTCCTAACTGATCCCTCTTTTCCCACAGTGAGTTCCCAGCCCATTGCAGTCTCCATCACACTGTTGCCTTCCTTGGTGCCCCTCTCCACGAGGAAGGCTGAGCCCCAGGCTTAGGGACTCATCCTGTCACTGGTTGAGGAGCAGCAATGTCTCAGAGGTCCAGTGGGATTTTAGTGTCATTCAGAGCCACTCTCCAGCCCTCAGCTCTCCTCACTGCTGAGCTCCCACTCCCTTTTCCTCATCCTTGCAGCAGGATGAGCTCTGTGAATCCGCTTGAGCCTCCCCACTCTTCCCAGCCCATGCACCCCCCTCAGTTAGGGTGAACCTGAAGCTTCTCTGTCTCCTGTGGCACACCAGTCCAGTTCCCTGTGCAGGGAGCCCCAGCCCCAGAGCACAGCACACAACAGTGCAGTCCGGGCTGGAGCAGCTGCCCTGCAGCCCTGGCTTTGCTGTTTGTGGCAAGGGAATGCTCCCTGCTCCCAGCTGTCCCTGCAGGATGGCCCCAGGGCAGAGCCCAGCCGGGCTCCCACTGCAGCCCCTGGAGCTTGGGGCAGACAGTGCTCCCAGAGCTGAGGTTCCTGGGCAGCACCCGGAGCTGTGCCTCGCACTCTGTGGCCGTGTGTCACAGGGCAGGCTGGCTCGGGCTGTGTGAATGTACCAGCCCTGGTTTGACTGCCAGGGGCCTCGCCCAGTCACATCTCTCCCAGGGCTGCAGCATTTCACTGGCCAGAATCTGACAAGGCATAGAGATCAGAGCAATGAAATGATCCAGACTTGGATCATTTTTCAAAAGCCCTTTATAAGGAAGGGCCTGAGAATAAACGCTCTCTGTTTGCCACATGAACATTGGGGTGAGTGCTCTCTCTGTCTCCAACCCACTCCCCCCCAGCCAATGTTACAGCCACCCACTCCCTCACAAATCCCCCTCGTGCCTTCCCACTGCCGTGTCCTGTCAGGGCTTCCCAGCCCCTGCTCCCTTCATGGCCCCGTCCCCTCAGGCTCTGCCCCAGCCCGGCCAAGCTGCCCAGCAGCATCACCGCAGCCCCACAGCAGCTCCAGAGCAGCCCCATCCAGAGGCACCTGGGAGCCCTCAGCAATGCAGCCAGCAGCACACCGGTAGGAGGACACGGATGGCGCTTCCTGCCTGGCACAGGGCTTGTGGCCATCTCCAGGCTCCGCTCTCACAGGAATCCTCACAGCCCTGGCCCCTGCCCAGCTGCTCTGTCACCAGCACAAAGGCTTCAGCAGAACCACCACAGGCCAAGGGGCTTCTGGCCATTTCCCTGCAACACTGCACGCCTGGGCAGCTTGCTGAGCACAAGCACCCTTTTCCCCCTCTTCCCCTACGCCCTGCAGACCCTGGGCAGCAAAAGAAAACTACTGGGAGTCTGCGTATTATAACACAATCTATATTTATATACTAAAGAAAAAACAAATAGAAGAAAACAAAAAGAAAAATCTTGAAGAAATGGAAGATTCCCGCTGGCTTATGTGGCCTCAGCAGACAGAGGTATCAGCTCTCTGCAGAGCTCCAGCAGCGCAGCCAGCCGAGCCCCGACAGACGAGGTCGTGTCCACCATGCCCTGTGGAGCTGGTCTTGCACCCTCTGGAAGATGGAATAACGCTCACTCTTCAGTGCCTGGAGGACATACAACGTTTCAAGTGCCAGATCTGACACGGCACTGCTGATGTCCTCTGTCAGGTGTTCAAGGGCTGAAAGAGAAAGGAATCAGTTATGGTCAGATCCCGGATCTGCGGGGAACCGAGGAGAGCCCCCTGCCAGGGCCATCCCAGCCGACTCTCGCTATGGCCAGGAGGGAGCAGGGAACAACGGGAGCAGCCCGAAGCTGCTGGCCACGAATCGCCCAGGTGGCCCTGAGATCTCTGCCCACGCCGCCCCTGGTCCGCACAGGGAGCAGAGCCCTCCGCAGCCGGGGCAGGGCTTGCAGCTCCCCCGGCAGCCCCCGCTGCCAGCCCGCTGCCCTCACTCACCGTTGCAGATGAGCCGGAGCTCTTCCTTCTTCCCCCTCAGGTGCTGCGCGGCCATCCCTGTGAACACAGAGCCTGTCACGGTGCCAGCGGCACAGCTCCCTGCCAGCGGCGCTGCCGGCGCTGTGGCCACACAGGCTGCTGGCCTGGCAGGGCTCAGCCCGGCCCTTGCCGCACGCTGCCGCCCCAGGGCACGGCTGCCAGAGGGCGGCAGCATCAATGCCCAGGCCAGGCGGGGCTCCACGGCGCCGGGCCCGGCTGGCGCTGCCGGGGCAGCAGGCGGGACTGGGGCCGAGCTGCGGCGGGCCGGGGAGGGAGCCCGGGCTCGTGGCTCACCCATGAACCTGATGGCCGCCGCTCGCAGGGACTCCTGTGGGCTCTGCAGGTAGGGCAGGGCCCGGCGCAGGTGCTCGACCGCTCTGCTCCTGTCCTCTGCCAGCTGGAGAGAGCGGCAGGAGGGACGGGTTGGGGCAGGCTCAGCCCCTGGGCCGGGCGCTGCCTGCACCCAGCCGCGGCCTCCGCTGCCCGCACAGCCCTGAGACGCGGCCAGCAGCCGCCGGCGCCGGGTTCCCGAGGGCAGGGTCAGAGGGCCGGCTGCTGCCCGGGGAGCCGCGGTGACGGCCCGCCCCGCAGCCCTGCCGGGCCGGGGCTCCATCGGGAGCCTGGAGAAGAGCCCGCGTGGCCTCTGGGTGCAGGGACACAGCTGCCCGCCCCGCACACTGAGCACCACGCTCAGGGGTCTTCTCCGGCTGAGGATGGGGCTTGCAGGCCGTCCTTACCAGGCACTCGCTGAACTTCCACAGATTCTGGTTCTTCACCAGTCTTTCAAGATCCCTCCTCTTCAGGAACTCGGCCACACATAGCAGCGTTTCCTGAGAAGCCTGGAGAACAGCAGAAAGGCAGAGATGGCCCCACAGCCCAGGGCGCAGGACCCGTGTCCCTGTGCCAAGGCCTGGAGGAGGCGGCAGCCCGGCAGGTGCCAGGGCAGGAGGCAGCCGAGCCTCCTGCAATGGGGACAGCAGCAGCCCACGAGTCCTCACCTGTGCCACAAGCCGATTCTCATCATGGCAGTGGAAGAAGAGGGGCAGCAGGCTCTCGCACAGGAGTGTCATCAGGGCCTTTTTTTCCTTTTCCCTTTCTGGAAGAGTCACCAGTGTTCGGAAGAGCAGTATGGAGAGCAGCTGCACCTGGCTATTGTTCTGTATGGAAGGAAGAAAAAAAGACCTCAGCATTGTGGCTGCATGGGGCTCAGCTTGGCGCAGGCCTGCAAATCCACAGGGCACAAAGTGTTCGGATGGCACCCAGTGGCCATGGCTGGGAGCAGTGAGCCTTACGTGGTCAAACAGTGGCAGGAGCGCCTCAAGCAGCTGCAGTGTGATAGGGCCAGGCATCAGCATGTCATTGTCCAAGATGATAAAGCTGACTAGCATGACTGTCATGAAAACTGTCTCTCCATCTGCAGCCCACAGGAAGTCCACAAGACTTTCAGTCAGGTTCCACATTTTTTCGGTCTGTGTTGAACCCAAGGTTGAGAAATGCCATCCTGCTGATGCACGGCCCAGAGGCCAAAGGCCTGTCCCAAAGAACTCGGGTAGCTGAACTGGAAGGCAGGAGAGCTGGCAGCTGCCCCAGCACTCAAAGCCCTGCCAAGCCCAAGCGACTGCATTCCCCAGCTCAGCCTCAGCTGCTGCCCCCTTCTCACCATTGAGGGCTCCTCAATGAGCTCGAGAAGGGCCCTGAGTGCCAGGCGACGCCTCTCCCTGCACTCGCTCTGCAGCTGTCTTGACAAGATTTGCAGGACTTTGTTAGCACCATGTTCACTCAAGTCCAGGAACTCAAGGACCTGAAAGCACAGAGCAGTGACAGGGACCGGGCCGGCAGGAGCCCGGAGCCGCACAGGGCTGGGCCCAGGCAGCAGCACAGGGCGCGGGCACCGTGCCAGGAAGCTGCGGCCCTGAGAGGGCAGAGAGCTGGGAGGCAGCTCAGCTAGGCAGCGCTGGCCATCAGGCTCACCTCCACAAGGAATGCCAGGGCAGGCAGCTCCCAGCGTGGCTCCTGTGTGCTGAGCAGCCGGAGCAGGTAGCGAGCGATCCGGGAACACAAGGGGATGGAGACACAGCACATCTCCCTGGCAGGAGGAAAAGGAACCAAGGCTGTGGGCCAGGAGGACAAACCTCTGCCAGGACTGACTCACAGAGGCCTGGCCTTTCCCCAGCATCCTGCAAGGGGCCCTGGGCTATTTGGGAGGCAGCTCCTGGTGGGCACCCTCCTCTCCCAGCCTTTTCCAGTCTGCTCGGCCATCCCTCGGTGACAAGGCCCTCTGGCACACGACCTTGGAGACTGTGTGGAGCTCCCTGGGCACGGAGCACAAATGTCAGAGGCAGTGGGGAGAAGGGGGTCTCACCTGGCCAGCAGACCCACGGCATAGTGGTGGGTGTCAGCACACAGCAGCGTGTCCCAGCCACACCTGCGTTCCATTGCCACCACCACATCCTTGTGCTGCATTCTGCAGAGCAGGGACTTCAGGGTGCGCACTGCAAACCTGCGTGCACAGCAAAGCCCAGGTCACGCTGGGAACGCTGGCTCCTGGCCTGGGACATGGCAGAGACAGGAGTGGGATGGAGCACCTGTTGGGGCTGGTGGCAAGGCCGTATTCCTCCTGGCATTCCTTCCAGAATGCATCAACCTCCTCTGGCATATCCAGAGTGCTCAAGAACACTTGGGAGAGCAGATGTACAAAGAAGCGAGGGAAATACACCGTCACCATATGTGGGACACAGGGCACCTGGAGGATCTTCCACATCACCACAGTTGCCTGCAAAGGACAAAGACCCCGAGACAGGGCTCAGTGCTGAGGTGTCCATGTGGCAGGGCACGAGCAGGGAGGGAGAGGCTCAGAGACACGCAGGGGGAGCACAGGGCCTGGTGGGCCTGAAGCTGCCCCTGGGCCGGGTTTCAACCCAGCGCCTGAGGCAGGGAGATGCAGTGGGGGAAGGAGGATGGAGAGCTGCTGGAGAGGCAGCCTTGGGGCCAGCAAAGGCCAGTTACAGAAACTCACAGCCAGGACAAAGACACCCGTTTTGTCCCCATCGGAGGTGCATGTGCTGTGCTCTGGCCAGCTCCCCAGCACATCCAGGAGTATCAGCAGTGCCGGCTCTGCAGTCCTGGGCGAGCACATGATGCTCTTCCACATGGTCAAAGCAGCTCTGTGGGGTTAGAGCTCTGTCTCAGGAGGGTCTCAGACACAGCACTGTGGCCTGGGCAGCAGTGGGGACCTGAGCTGGCTGCCAGCTCTGCCTGTGCCCATTGCCACTCGCCAGCAGCACCCAGGCAGCCCAGCCCGATGGGGACAGGTCCCTGAGGGGCAGCGAGGGAGCACGGCAGCAGGCTCAGGGGCTGACGTGCCAGGGCTGGCCAAGGGAGCAGCCAGAGGGCCCTGGAACTCTCTGTTGGTCAGACACCTGGGCCAGGCTGTACAGGCTGATGGGCTGGGGAGCCCTGAGCCCTCTGAGCAGGTGGGCCCATACCTGTCACAGGACGGGGCCACGTGCAGGAGCGTCATGACCACGTCAGCGGGCTGTGCTTCGGTGAGATCCAGCAGGGTCCTGTTCAGCCTGTGCTCAGCAAACTGATTGGCCAGGAGCCACTGGTGGATGTACCTGACCAGGGCAGGAACCTGGAGAAGGCACAGGGAGACTTGGAAAGCTGCCAGAGGGAGGAATGTCCCCAGCAAAATGCTTCCCTTCCCACCACACTGCCATGGCCTCAAAGTCTTCCAGTAACCAGCAGGTGTGGTCAAGCAATTCCTGGGAGGATCAAACTCTGGCCACAGGCTGCTTACTTGCTTTGGATTGGTAAAACCCTCCTCTACGAGCATATCAAGCAGGGCAGCACTGGTCTTGGTTTTGAAGATGTGCAAATATGCTCTGAGTCCAGTGCCCATGGGGCTGGCCTCTTCCTCCCGAATTCTCCTCATGAATTGGCAAACCAGCTGTACGAGAAGGGCAAGAAGGCAGGGATGTTGCAGGGAATGCTCCAAGCGCGGTGCCAGCAGGCCCAGCCCAGGTGGGGATGGCTGCAGGTACCTGGGCTGTTCTGTGGAAGAGGCCACGGGCGGGGTCCTGCTCCTGTGTGCGCTGCAGGGCTGCACCTGGCAAAGAGCGAGCACAGCCAGAGCTGAGGGGCTGCAGGAGAGACTGGAGAACACAGCCCAGCCCTGTGCTCCCCAGGCAGGGACAGCCCTGGGATGGCTCAGGGGATGGAGCACGGCCCCTGCGGGGTGTCTGCCCGGCCCCTCTTCTGTCCTGTCCATGGGCATGTCCCCAGGGAATGGGATGGGATGGAATGGGATGGGATGGAATGGTGCAAAGTTGGTGCAGGCACCAACCCTGTGGCCCAGCTCTGGCACTCACCCTCCTGCCGCAGCTCAAGTGGCACTGCCTCTTTTGTCTCCTGTGCTGGGGCAGCTCCAGGGCCTTCTTCCTCCTCTTCCAGCCAGGCCAGCTTGGGCACTCTTTGGGGTCTCTGCTCCATGTCAGTGATTGGATTTGTGGCTACTTGCAGGAGAGATGCTTCAGAAAAGCTCCGAGTTAGCAAGTCCTGCAGTGCTGCCTGGAAGGCACCTTCAAGACAGAAGTCTCGGGAAGGCTACAGGACAGAAAGTCCTGCACTGTGGTCTCGAGGGCTCCTGCCACAAGGACAGGAGACTCCTGTCAAGGATTGTGGTCTGGCCTTGAGGGCACTGGTGTCAGGGATAGGAGATGCCTCTGGGGCACCAAGTCCTGTGGTCTGGCCTCGAGGTCAGCTGCAGGAATAACGCCTCGGAAAGGCTCAGGGTCAGACAGGAACGAGTGCGCTGTGCGGGGGCTCCTCACAGCACCGCTCTGTCCCGTTGTGTGCTCCAAGCACTGTGGCATGGTCCTGTCACCACCAGCTCCTATGTCACCACGTGTCACAAAGGGCCCTTGGACACCCGTTCCATGCCAGGGTGACCATGCTGCACCATGTCACAAAGGGCCCCTGCACACACACCCCCCTGCCCTGGGGCTGCCCCCAGCCAACCCAAAGTGGCCCAGCTTGGAAGGAATCTCTCACCCCAAGTGTCTAAGACAGCCCAACATATGCTTTAGGAACAGCTCAAGCCATCAGCAAATGCTGCCCTGCTCTGTGGGCTCAGTGCAGCAGAAGGAGCCCCAGGGCTGCCGACGCAGCCACGCTGGGAAGGGCACAGGACCTTCCACAGAAGCTGGCACGGCCTCCTTGGGACACGGCCCAGCTGGTGAACATCCTAAACCCACGGGTGTGACACAGACAAGGAACGTGTGGGCCAGGGCCCGAATGCTGCTCTGACCCTTTGGGGCCCGGGCAGCGCTGTCATCAGCAGGTGTGGCAGAGTCCCTGCCCAAGCAGAGCTGCCACCCCCGAGCCCTGGCAGCGCTGGTGCCCATCTCCTGCCCCAGAGACCTGTGCCCCCGGGGGGCTTCTGTGCCACAGGGAGCCAAAGCCCACGTGCATTGGGGGCTGTGCTCCTTCCTGCAGGGGCTGTTGGCAGCAGCACCTGGAGCAACTGCTGGCAACACTTGGTCTCTGTCAGAAGCTCTTACTCCATGCTAAGAAATTATTTTCTCATTGAAGTAATTTCCTTCAGCACAAAAGCACCTTAGTGGCAAAGGCACAGAAGGACCTGTCATTTAACACTCCTCAATTCAGTAAAGTTTTACTTCCCATTGGTCAACTCACATAGTTCCAAAAAGTTGCAAACTTCCCAAATTCATTGGGATGGTGAAGGTGAAGAGTTGGAATTTTGCTTCCCTTCTCAAAGCAGCAACTCATTTACCTTAATGTCATCCACTGAGAGTCACTTTACAGAACATAACACTGCACAGAGGCAAGAAAAGGCCATTCTTTGGTTTGCAAATGGTTTTCTGTGAAGGGATGATAATATCCTAATTCTCTTAAGGAATAAAAGCTCTCAAGAAATGAAAGTCCACTCAGTGTTACAAAAGTAGCCCAAACAAATGAGTAGATGGCAAAGGGGCTAATCCTCGCCCTGGTACAAATATCCAAGTGGCCAGTAAAGTGCAGCTCTCCCCTCTTGTTCCCTTCAGGAGAATCAGGACCATGAACAGGAGAAGTCACATATATTCTTTTTGCCCTCCGTAACCAAAGCTGTGCCAAACCACAGATGCTGCCTTCAAACTGACTCAAAATCCAGCTGAGACCTCCCACCTTCCAGACAACTCCTCCTCCAACAGCCCACCAACACCAACCTCCCCAAACTCACCCACAGAAGCCCTCAACACCCCACCAGGAGCCCCAGCTATCCCTGTCCCTCCGCAGAGCTTTCCCCCCGTCCAGCAGACACCCTGGTTCCCTGCACGTGCCGTGGGATGGCACTCAGGAGGATCTGCTCCAAGGCCTTCCCCGGGGGCAGCTCAGGCTGCCAGGCCTGTGGTTCCTGGATCACCCTTCCCACCGAGCCTTCCTGGGCACGGCTGTTCCATTGGCACCTCTGCGCTCAGCTCGGACTGCTCCACTCAGCCAGGGCTGCTGGTAAAGGATCCAGAGCAGCCTGGCCAGCTCTTTCTCCAGCTCCCTCTTTACTCTCCAGGCCGGTAGAACATCCCACAGGAAAGCAACTGGTGCCACAAGGAGCAGGGGGCCTCAGGCACCTTTGGCAATGGAACAAGGCCTTTGTTTGACATAAGTGAGCACAAGCAATTCACATTAGTACACAAGTGATTAGCGCAGACAGACATAAGTACTTACCACCAGTTAGCATAAGAAAAACCTGGCTGGCCTAACCTGACATGAGAGTGACTTGACAAAAAGCTTTAAACATAGTCTGCCAGAAGAACTAAGGGCAAGCAGGGAATCAGCCCAGTGCAGGGAAGCCCTGAGGAAGACTTTGTGCTGCTTTAGGGCTCCTGGCCAGTGCCTGCATTTCAGCTTCAAGTCTAGCAATCTGACACAATGTATTTCTAACCCCCTGCCTGTTGAATCACCTCAGCAGTGTAAAGATGGATGGTATTTTGATGCAATTCCTACATCAACCCACTGAAATTTATACAGGGTGGAGAAACATTTTAGTGGGGTGCAGACTCCTGCCATCATGCCAGGTCAATAAAAGGGCTTTAGACAGACAATGCATTTGTCTGCTGATTTCTTTGAATGAGGGAGACAGACCCCTCAGGACTGCTATATCCTGAGGGAACACCCTTGGCCTTGACCTGTAGGCACCTGCACAAGCGTAAAATCAGCTGCCTCAGCTTCCAGGACCTCTCTTGGCCAGCATCCTGATGTGGATGCAGGGCTGCTGCGAGGCACTGCTGGGGCCCAGCGGGACAGGACCGGCTGTCTCATGTCCACGTAGCACCCCTGGCACAGCCAGGGCCATCCCAAAACCAGACAAACGCTCACGTGTCAGCAGAGGGGAGCAAGGAGCACTGGGCTCTTCTCAGGTTATCTCAGCTGCCCTCGCTCCACAACATTCCCCCATTTTAAGGCCTGCTGATGTCCAGCTGCCAGAAATGCCCACCTTGTTCTCTCCAAGATGCACAGGGAGAGCCAATGAGCAGGATGCCTCAGGAGGCAAAACTTCCAAGCCTTTTCTGAGGCCAGGGACACAGCAAGATCAGCCAAGGCTCTCCACGCTGCCTGGCCCACACAGCCCAGCTCTGTGCTGGCCCTGGGCCACAGCAGCTTCCACTAGGTAGGAGGCAAATGCATATTGCCAGGAGTTGAAGCACAGCAGACAGGGAAAATGTGAAAAGTGTGTGTGTAAAGGCCTTTTAATTCACAGCTCTCAAAGAGAGCTTCGGGGCTCGTGGCTGGACAGAGATGCTCCTGCTCACACCTCTGTCCAAAGGGGGGAACACACCCTACTGCAAGTGCTTGGGTTGGTCTCTGCAGGTCCAGGCGGATGCCAAACCTGCTCTTCGCAGCCTTCTCCCTTGCCCTGCCCCTCTGCCAAGTGCAATGGGCCTCAAGGACTGAAAGGAGCACAGAGAGACAAAGGAGGACACTTGCACCTACCTCACTGGAGCTCCCTGGGAAGCACTTTCCTTGAGAAGAAAGCCCCTTTCTTTCAAAGGCATTTCCCCAAATGTGCAGCTTTCCTGGGGAACACCAACACACTCTTAAGAACAGCTGGCAAGACTGAATGACTCCAGGTCCTTTCAGGACAGGCCCTCCAGCTCTCGCTCGTATTCCCCCAAGTGTGTTTCCAGGTGGAGGTTGAGAGGTGCAGCCCCAGGCCTTCTACGAACACAAGCTGCCTGCTGCCTCTTCACCTGCCTCAACTCCTGCCTGCGCTCACAGCACCAAAACCAGGCTGTTCCCAGACAGAGCCCAGAGCCCTGTCCCCACAGGATGCTCTTGCCAGCGCCTTCCAGGACTCTCTGCTGTGCACACAGCACTTTTCATTCCTGCTCCCAACAGGCTTTGGAACGCATAGCCCAACCTGGCTGGCTCTGCCACCAGCACAGCCCAAACACAGGCAGAGGAAGAAGCAGCAGGGGCTGTTTTGCGGCCATGCCCAAGAGAAACTGGAAGGGTGCCCTCCCTCTGGTCTCACTTGGTTGGCTTTCTGACTGGGTCTGAGCCTGGGGCTGCCATTCCTCGCTTGTGGGGACCAGAAGCACACCCAGGATCCCGGCACTGCCTGACAGTGCTCTGGGCACCGGCATGGTCGCGCGTCCAAGTCTTGGGCACTGTGCTGCTGCTTCATTTGCTCTTAGGCACACCCAAAGCTCTCTGTTAAACCCGAATAGTCTCTGGTTCTTCCCTCTTCCTGATCCTGTGCAGGGATGGAGCACTGCTGCGCTTTCAGGAAGCTGTTCTTGAAATCTTCCAGCATTTCAAGCTCCTTTGCCCTCCATGGATGCTTGCCATGGAATCCCTCACAGCTGGGTTCAGAGCATCCATTCTCAGCTTGGCTCTTCCAATGTCCAGGGGCTCCATCTGTAACTCCACAATGTTGTGGAACTGGACCTTCAGCACAGGGACCTTTCCAGCCTGATCCACCCTCATTCTTCTGTGTCTGTGCACAAAACACGACGTGGAAGAGAAGGGCAGGAGGGGTCCGAGTGTCCCAAGGCCCCGGATTTGCATCGCTGCAGCTCCACAGAGATGCAGGTAAAGCGAAGAAGCCAAACTGTTTATTAATGGAAGGCAAAGCAAAGGGATAAGTTGGAAGGGAAGAAAGGGGATAGGCAGGTGTGGAAATGCTCTGCAGCCACGGGATGGAGTTTCTCTGGTTGGCACACCCTTGGTGGCCGAGGGCACACACGAGAGTGGCTGCCCCCTGATCTCTGCTGAGACCGTCTAGGGTGGAGGTAATCGCTACGGCGTGGGTGACACAGCTGGAGCACAGCACAAGAAATCAGAGATGAAGGAAACATCTGAGTTTCCAAGGAGGCTTTGTCTGAGTTTCCAAGGAGGCTTTATTTTAAAGAGGTCAGGTGCAAGTCACAAAGAAAATGGGTCTGACTTTTCAAGAGGGGATGGTGCAAGGGGTGGATACATCTCTCACCCAATGAGGGGGTCTTAGGGGAGGAGCACATCACTCAGCAACTCCGATAAGGATCATTCAGGGGAGGGAAGAAGCCTCACAAACCAATCAACCATTGAGACAGCTGACTGACACAGAACATTCGCGAATACAAGGGGAGTGACTACAGAGACTGACGAGAGTAAGGGGTAGTACAACTGAGATTGACAAGGGCTTACAAGGGAATGAGGGGAGGAGCAGGGAGACTGACACACTGATGGGCAGACAAGTGGTGGGAAAACTTTGTGGTAAACTATTTAGGACTGAACCATTGGGGGAACAAAATGGGGTACATGGGAGAAACCATTATAACTGACTAACATAGGAAATCTAAGTTTTATGTTAAAACAACTGTGAAACACCAACTACCACAGGTAGGGTCTGAGGACTGGAGGGAGGGAGCTGTCAACAGGGAGGGAGAAGGCAGAAGCTATGGGAGCTTCCCCAGGCTCAGCTGTGCCAATCATCAGCAGTGCCTGGAGCTCCAGCTGGTCTCCTCTGATCTCCAGGTGGTCTCACCTTCCAAGGGATCTGGAGGTCTTAAAGAGACACTTGTTCTTGTGAGCCAGCAGATGAAAGTAATTCTGCAGCTCTTCCCTCGAACAGCATCTGAACAAATGTGCTTATGTGGATGGGGCTGTTGTCTTCACTCAGGGCTTGAAGGGCTGAGGAGAGGAACAGAGGCACTTCTGCTGGATGGCAGGCACATGGATTCACAGCTATCACACACTAACTGTGTGGTTTTGGGGTTACTTTAATATTGG
The DNA here is from genome assembly GCF_047830755.1 of Zonotrichia albicollis. Classification (NCBI taxonomy): domain Eukaryota; kingdom Metazoa; phylum Chordata; class Aves; order Passeriformes; family Passerellidae; genus Zonotrichia; species Zonotrichia albicollis. The sequence goes on from NC_133855.1 coordinate 3,378,664, forward strand.
TACTTGCTGTGAGGAAATGACACCAGGGGAAATTTTCTCTCAACCCTTCACCCAGCTCTTTGGGTCTGCCCCACCAGTTTTCAAAGGGTTAAGATCCACTCTAAATGCTGATGATATCATACAATGGTTGGTGTTTCTGATAGGCCTGCTCTATTTAGCATCCAGAGATAAGGGAAGATTGACCTGCATAACCACGCTGACACCAACCCGAGACAAGGGATGCTGCTGCCCCAGAGCCTGACCCTGCCCCACAGCCCACCTCAGAAATGAACCACCCAGACTGGGTGGGGATTCTGGTGAAGGAGATGGGCCAGATGCTGAAGGAGCACATTTCCCCAGCTGGTGAGAAACCCTCCCTCTGTCCCAAAGAGGGAGAGTCTGATGGTGCTGCAGTGGAACCCACAGATGTTACAACCATCCAGGTTTCAGCTGAACTGAAAGGGAAATTACAGCCAGCAGCAGTCACCCCTGTGGAAACAAGGAGATCTAAAATGAAATCAGAGCACCCAGACAAGGATAAGAAAGGAGAGCCCTCACATCCCACAGGAGAGACAATGGTTGAGATCGTCACCGAGTCCCTGATGTACAAAAGTCTCTGTGATCTGCACAAAGACATTGTACGATGGGGACGTGAGGCTTATACAACCTGGTTACTCTGGGTCTGGGACCTCATGGGTACAGGCATGCAACTGGATGGTGAGAGGCAAGGAATTTGGGACCCTTGACCCAGGACTCGGGTATGAATCAGATTTTTGTAAGGGAGTCAGGGTTCCTTTCTCTCTGGGAGCGGCTTTTAATGAGTGTCAGAGAGAGGTTTGTCCACAGGGAAAGAATGCAGGAGCATCACCATAGAATGTGCTGGAAGACTCTTGAGGAAGGGATCCAACAGCTGAGAGAAGTGGCAATACTGGAGGTACTCTTTGGGAGGGATGGACAGCATGATAATGACCCAGACAAGGTCAGGTGCACAGGGCAAATGCTGTGCAGTCTGGCAAATATGGGGCCATCCCAATACATCACCTTCATTGCAACGATTAATGCTGATAACAACCGAGAGACAGTGGGTTCTGTCACCAACAAGCTTAGCTATTGTCAGAGTGTGATCAATGGCCCAATGCAGGCTCGTGTCTCTGCTGTGATCAAGGACCTGATCAAAGAGGAGATGAGAGGGATGAAGGAGGAGGTGAGGAAGATCAGTGTGGCACCTGTGCAAGTCACAGGCCCCGAAGTCAGAGCCCAACGTCCCCCAGCCAGAGAGAGAGGGTACACCCCATGGGATGACCTGTGGCTCTTCCTGCATGACCATGGGGAAGACATGGGAAGGTGGGATGGGAAACCCACTTCTGTCCTGGCAGCATGGGTCCATCAACTCAAGGAGGGAAACACTAACTGAGGTAGTTCCTCTAAAGTGAAAGTAGCCTCAACCTCCCGTGACCGAGCTGCCAGGTGTGATCTGTCACATCCCCTTGAAGGAACCTCTACCATGTATGCCCAGGAAAGAAATAATAACAAGGGCTAGGGATGTCCTGCCTCTAGCTGTGGAAGGGGCTAACAGCAGGCCTGTTAGCTAAAGGAGCGAGAAGAAGCTGAGAAGCAAGAAGAAGCTGATAAGGAGCTCTCTCCAAGGCTGTAACCAAGGAGACCGAGAGAAGTGAGGAATTGAAGAAAGATAAGAGAACTCTGCAGCTGGACAAAGTATTTATAGAAAGTTAGTTGAAATCACTGTAACTTTTCACCAATAGTGTTGACTTATTGTGGCCAATAGTTAGGATAGAAGCATAAACAATTGGAAAGTGTATAAAAGGTCACCCCTGTTCAATAATAAAGAGTGTCCACCTGAGACTGCTTGTGGTCTCTGCTTTGTGTTGTGACTGCCTCGACAGTAACAGCTAGTCAGGAAGAGGCACAGGAAAACTGGATTTTCTGGACGGTGTGGATCCAAAGGCCTGGCACATCAGAGCCACAAAAATACAATGCCTTAGTTGATACAGGTGTGCAGTGTACCCTGATACCATTGGGACATGTGGGGGCAGAACATGTTTCCATTGCTGGGGTGATGGGGGATCACAGCAATTGACCCTGTTGGGAGCTGAAGTGAGCCTGACTGAGAAGGAGTGGCAGAAACATCCTATTGTGACTGGCCCAGAGGCCCCGTGGATTCTGGGCATAGACTTCCTCTGGAACAGCTTTACAAAGACCCAAAGGGACTCATGTGGGCGTTTGGAATAGCTGCTGTAGAGGCAGAGAACATAAAGCAGTTGAACACCTTGCCTGGACTATCAGAAAACCCATCTGCAATAGGACTCCTGAGGGTGGAAGAGCAACGAGTGCCAATTGTCACCCTGACCGTGCACCGCCAGCAGTATTGAACAAATTGAGATGCCATGATCCCCATCCACAGAATGATCCATGAGCTGGAGAGTCAAGGGGTGTCAGCAAAACCCACTCACCCTTCAACAGCCCCATCTGGCCTGTGCACAAATCTGACAGAGAATGGAGATTGACTGTGGACTATCGTGCCTTGAATGAAGTGACTCCACCCCTGAGCACTGTTGTGCCAGACATGCTGGAACTCCAGTACGAGCTGGAGTCCAAGGCAGCAAAGTGCTTTGCCACTGTTGACATTGCCAATGCATTTTTCTCCATTCCTTTGGCAGCAGAATGCAGGCCTCAGTTTCCCTTCATCTCAAGGGCCGTGCAGTACACCTGGAACCGACTGTCCCAGGGGTGGAAGCACAGCCCCAGCATCTGCCATGGACTGACCCAGGCTGCACTGGAAAAGGGTGAGGCTCCAGAGCACTTGCAGTGCACTGAGGACATCATTGTGTAGGGGAACACAGCAATGGAACTGTTTGAGAAAGAAGATCATCCAGATTCTGCTGGAAACCAGCTTCACCATCAAGAAGAGCAAAATGAAAGGACCTGCCTGAGAGATCCAGTTTCTGGGAGTAAAGTGGCAAGATGGACCGTGTCAGATTCCCACTGAGGTCATTATTAAGATCACCGTGATGTCTCCATCAACCAGCAAGAAGGAAACACAAGCTTTCCTGGGTGCCATAGGCTTTTGGCGAATGCACATTCCCGAGTACATCCAGATTGTGAAACCTCTATACCTGGTGACCCGCAAGAAGAACGATTTCCACTGGGGCCCTGAGCAGCAAAAAGCCTTTGCCCAGATCAAGCAGGAGATCGCTCATGCAGTAGCCCTTGGCCCAGTCAGGACAGGTCCAGAGGTAAAGAACGTGCTCTACTCTGCAGCCGGGAACCATGGTCTGTCCTGGAGCCTTTGGCAGAAGGTGCCTGAGGTGACTCGGGGTCGACCACTGGGATTTTGGAGCCAAAGCTACAGAGGGTCCAAAGCCAACTACATTCCCACAGAGATGGAAATCTTGGCCACCTATGAAGAAGTTCAAGGGTCCTCTAATGTCACAGACATCTTTTCATTAAAATCCTTTCTTAGTAATTTTTCCTGCTGAAGCTGAGAATTTTCAGCATGAAAGTGTAAACAATGGTTATCAGCTGCTATGGAATGCAACAGGTGGATCCGTGATTGGTCTCCTGTGGATGTTTGGATTTACTGACCGCTCACAGCAGAGCTGGGTCTCACTCTCTGCTGAGACACAGATCTTTGTTGTTCATTCATTTCTATTCTTAGCTTAGCTAGCCTTCTGAGAACTTTTCCTTCTATTTCTTTTTAGTATAGTCATAATATTATATATATATCATAAAATAATAAATCACGCCTTCTGAACATGAGGTCACCATTCTCGCCTCTCTCTTCACCTGCAACCCTTGTGACCACCGTCACACTCAGAATTGACTGGTGCAGAAGCACAGCTCCTCCCTGGCACTCTGAATACCAGTGCTTGGGTGGATGTTTAAAGGAACGGTTCCCACTACCGATCATGCCACTGACCCCACATGGGGCAAATGGATTGCCCTCATCACACAGCACACCTGTATTGGAAACCTGAATCACCCTGGGGTTTTAGAGATAATTACAAACTGGCTGGAAGGTGAGAACTTTGGTCTCACTGATGAAGAGAATCAGGAGTAAGTGACAAGGCTAAAGAAGCTCCACCATACAATTAGCTATCAGCAGAGGAAGCACACCATGCTCTTTTCACTGATGGTTCCTGTCACATCGTAGGGATGAACTGGAAGTGGAAAGCAGCTGTATGGAGCCCCACACGACAGGTTGCACACGCTACTGAAGGAGAAGGTGGATCAAATCAACTTACTGAACTCAAGGCCATTCAGATGTCCCTGGACATTGCTGAAAGAGAGAAGTGGCCAAAACTCTATACTGACTTGTGGATGGTTGCCAGTGCTCTGTGGGGATGGCTGGAAAGGTGGAAAGAGGCCAGCTGGCAGCATAGAGGAAAACCAATCTGGGCTGCTGATGAGTGGAAAGACATTGCCGTTTGGGTAGAAAATCTACCTGTGCATGTCCACCATGTAGATGCCCATGTCCCCAAGAGTAGAACCAATGAGGAGCACCAAAACAATAAGCAGGTAGGTCAGGCTGCAAAGATAATGGTGTCAAAGATAGACTTAGATTGTCAGCATAAAGGAGAGTTATTCCTAGTTCAATGGGCCCATGATGCCTCAGGCCATCAGGGCATGGATGCCACCTATAAGTGGGCATGAGACCAAGGGGTGGATTTAACCATGGACAGTATTTCTCAGGTTATCCATGACTGTGAGACGTGTACTGCCATCAAGCAGGCCAAGCGAGTGAAGCTCCTCTGGTACGGTGGGCGGTGGTCCAAGTACAAGTATGGGGAGGCCTGGCAGATTGACTCCATCACACTGCCCCAGACACTCCAAAGCAAGTGCCATGTGCTGACCATGGTGGAGGCCACCACTGGATGGTTGGAAACCTACCCTGTGCCTCACACCACTGCCCAGAACACCATCGTGGGCCTGGAAAAGCAAATCCTGTGGAGACATGGTGTGGGAGGATCTTTGTCCATTTGTCCCAGGTGTCCATGGGGTTGGGTTTCTTACCTACGTACAGGTAGTCATTTGGTGACAGGGGAACTCCCATCAGGAATGTTAAGAGCAGATTGTCTACACTTCCCATGGCCATGCAAAGATTGTCTGGCTTTAATGACTTCACCAAAGTGACCCAGATGTTTTGTTTTGGCTGAGGGATGATCCAGCTGGTGGTCACTTGGATACGGATGAGGGCGCTGATAAAGAGGATGGCAATGGTGGCACTGGTACTGCTGTGGGTGCCCTGGAGGGTATTGCCGGAAGAATCACATTTCTTCTTTCCCACTGGGTAGTTTTCACTTGTGGATGGTAAAAGCACACATTAGTTCACTTATTTTAAGACATCCTTAAATATTCTTAAGTTCCCCCTATAGTTCTTACCAACTCCTCCTAATAACTCCCTTCTCTTTTTTGAGGGAAGTTTTAGGGAGGGAAAAAGGAGTAGTTTCAAGTGGGGAAAGAGGAAGTGGGTATGGATAAAGGGTCACTGGTAGAGAGATGGAAAAGGGAAGGGTGTGTCTGCATTTGAGATTGACATGGACGTTATCAGTGGGATATATCTATGTGTGATGAGTGTCCTTGCCACAGTGTTTGGATATGTGAATTTCTTTTTTCTTCACCTCCAAGAGAAAGCTGCTTCTGTGGCATTGTGGGTGAGGGAGCTGACTCTGTGTTCATTCGAGGGGTCGTCTTCAGATCTGTGGTCTACGTAGGGACTGACAAATCTTCTGGGAATCCACCGGGGTCCTGTATCTGTAGAAACACAAGCATATTCTGTCACCCACATAATGAGAGGGTATGGCCCTTCAACAATTTTAGATTCATGATTCTGGTCAAGTACTGGAGGTCTTTCTTTGTGGTGGGTGTACGTGTTGTTATGAAAGTGCCTTAAGACAGGGGGGTTTGGTTCTTTTTGAGAGGAATTCGTGAAATATATATGACATTAGAATTAATGAAATTCGAATAACATAAAGTACTTTGCACAGTCTCTCCTGTATAGAGAGAGCCAGGGGCTATGTACAAACCACAAACGGGAAAGGCACTGCTGTGGAACGTGCGTTGAGCTGTTTTATTTTTCAGCATCAGTTGTGACAATGCGAAGATGCCAGCAGCTCACATCCCAAGCAGCAGATCAAGAACTTAATAGTACAACTTACTTTATAACTTTTTTCACCAATCACACAAAGCAAAAGCATATTGACAGCAGTTCTATCCAACCACTATAAGCCCATGTACCTTTGGTAAAAGCAATGCTTGCTTATTTTGAATACAATACCTGCTTGTAAGCTTTAAAACACAATGCACAGAGCTCCATTATTAAGCTTCAAACTTCCTAATATCTTGCCAGAAAAACTTTTCTGTATCTTAGGGAGTTATTCTAGACAAGCGTTTAGACACAGACCGTTGTTCTATTTCTCCTTGCTTTTCTACTTTTTAAATAATTTTTCTGCTGACCTATCTCATGGCTACTGCTTAGCTCTAATCACAGTTCTGCTGTCTCTGAGGCCTGCCTTTTGCAGCTTCCCCAAAACCCTCTGATTTTGTGGATTCCCACACTGAACACAAGTTCAGCTATTTTAAATCAAATGCTCACTGATTTAGATAATATTAGACATGGTACACTGCAAAATAGAGCTGCTATCGACTTTTTGCTGTTAGCACATGGGCACAGGTGTGAGAATTTTGAAGGAATGTGTTTTATGAACTTACTCTCTTCCATTCACAGAAAACTCAAACAACTAGAAGACAACATGAAGAAATTAACTGTGAATGATTTGGGCTTGGATGAATGGTTTGAGGGATGGGGAATAACTGGATGATTGAAAGATACCTTAAAGGGAGCTTTCTTATTACTAGTAGTCATTATTATATTGCTTTGTATTATTCCATGCATAGTGAAATTGGTGACCCACTTGGTAGAAAATACAGTAAAAAGGGTTTGGCTGGTGCAAGAAGAACAAGGGGGAATTGTAGCAATGTATCTGAACAACTTAGGCCACACTGTGCATGAGCCATGTTGCTTGAAGTCGTTCTTATCAGAGCCCTCTAGAAATCACCAAGGTTACTAAGACATAAACTGTGCTAAATGAAGAAAGAAAAGACTGAGAAACAGAATACCAAGACTGCAAGAACTCGATAACAGAGGGCTGTGAACCACCTGAACTGTAACCAATCACATACTCTGAGAAGTGAGTGGAGAACACAAGGACAAGAGAGAGGCTCCAATGAAGAAGAGTGTGATCAGTGCATGCAATAGGGTTAGAATGTATAAATAGGTGCATAATGTAAACAATTAATGGCTTCTGCTTAATCATACTGGTTTGTAGTATGGGAGACCTGTTTTCCCACAATGGGTGCTTGGGAAGGAGGGAGGATTCTTTTCCATAAAAAGGAAAGCACTGAGGCAGGAGCAGGAGACAAGTGACCCTTGCAGGCCTGGGGCTTCATTGCCTCCTTGTCCCTGCTCAGCAGCCTGGCAGGGGCCACCCCATGCTCCTGCCCTTGCCATTGCACATCCCCATCCCGGCAAGAGCCCTGAGCAAGGAGGGAGGGACAGCATCTGCCTGGCCAGGGGCTGGGGCTCAGGCCTTGGCCCTTTGCATTCCTCAAACACATCCAGCTTTGCTCAGCACCACAGACACCTTGGCCTTGTTTGTCCCCAGCTGTCATCACTGCCTCCATTGTTCTGCTCTAATTGGAACCTTGGGACACATTCTCAGCGAGAATTATTAAACTTTTAGAAACTTTGGAGTTTCAATTTCATTTTGTGTTCTTGAGAAGTTTTTTGAACACTCTCTCAGAGACTGAGTCTGATGTAAACAACACCAAATCCCCAAGAGGTTCATTAAAGTCCTTGTGCTGTGTCTTTGCTGCTGAGCTTTAAAGGAACAGCTCTTCCCAGGACCAGCTCCTCTCCCAGCCCAGCAGGGCTGAGGGCTCTGCCTGCAGGCACTGAGGGGACAGGAGCCAGGCAGAGACAGGCTGAAGGCAATCAGGATTGGGAAGACATTGAGCTGAGACTTCACTTGGGGAAAAATCTTCACAGCCCTGTGCATGGTGAGTGTGTGGGTGAAGGGCAATGTCCCCTATGCTCCTGGAGGGATCTCCTGAAGCCAGCACACCCCACAGCCTGGGGGATGTGTCAGGAGGACTCTCCCAGTTTCTCTGTGGCACAGGAGCAGGAGGAGGAGGAGGATGTGCTGCAGAGTGGGGCTGCCCTGGGCACCATCAGAGGGACAGGGCAGGACGGCTCCTGCTGCCAGGGATGGCTGCAGGGGCTGAAGCTGGGGCTGCAGCCAGGGCTGCCCAGGGCTGTCCTGCAGAGCAGCTCCTGCAGCCCTCAGGGCTCTTGGCCAGCCCAGGCCATGTGCCACCTGCCAGGGGCAGCTCTCAGCCTGCCTGGCAGCTCTCCATGGATGCTGCAGGGGAGAAGTTGGAGGTGGAAGGAGCCACCCCCATCAGGGCAGATTCCTCCTGCTCTGGAGATGGTGCTGCATGGCCAGGGCTGCTCTCAGCTTTCTCCTAAAGGGAAGGGAAAGGGGCTGTCAGATTTGGCTGTGTCACTGACACTCGTGCACTGTCAGCCTGGGCATCAGCAGATGGGCCTCAGATCTCCCTCAGAAAGCGCCTCTTCAGCCTCCTCTCCGTACAGACAGCAGCAGCAGCACCTTGGCTTGCAGCATCTCTGTTTGTCTGGCCTGCCCTTAAGGTTTTGCTGCCAGGGAGATGCCCCTGGGCAGGTCCCTCTGCTGGGAGGGCTCTGCAGGGCAGAGCTGAGCCCCCAGGGCTGGGCTGGGCTTGGGCAGCACTGGCAGGGACAAGGCTTGGATAGAGAGAAACAGCTCCCAGTAGGCACAACTCCAGGTTGCAGAGAGCTAGACCGACCCTTGGTATCCCTCCCTGTCCAGCTCCAGAAGGAAAGAGAAAAATTTAGAGATGTTGACGTAGAAACTGGAACCTTCAAATGTCCACTTTATTTTCAAGGATGTTTGAAGTGCAATCATGCTGAACTAGAGGGAGGTACACTGATCAAAGGGCACCTGTGTGACACCAGCAGGTCTGACTGCACTGAGGCACAGGGAACCCTGTTTTCCCTCTGGACTCCAATGTGTTCAGGATGAGAGTAATGCTGAAGATCAGGCAGTAACGCAGCAGCACAACCCCAAACTCAGAAAAAAAAACCCCAAAACTAAGTGAAATTTCCACAAAAAAAGAAAAGTAATTTTTAGTGAATGTGCAACAAAATACAAAAGGATTGACTCAAGAAAATTCGTCCCAACTTGTCAATGTCTTGTTTCAACTGTCCACCATGGCCAGAGTGAAGGAATGTCCAACAGCAGCTCCATCAGGCACTTCCTCCTGCTGGCACTGGCAGACACGCGGCAGCTGCAGCTCCTGCACTTCTGCCTCTTGCTGAGCATCTCCCTGGCTGCCCTCCTGGGCAACGGCCTCATCATCAGCGCCATAGCCTGCGGCCACCACCTGCACACACCCATGTTCTTCTTCCTGCTTAACCTGACCCTCAGCGACCTGGGCTGCATCTGCACCACTGTCCCCAAAGCCATGCACAATTCCCTCTGGGACACCAGGGACATCTCCTACTCAGGATGTGCTGCTCAGCTCCTTTTCTTTATGTTCTTCATCTCAGCAGAGCTTTCCCTTCTCACTGTGATGTGCTACGACCGCTACGTGTCCATCTGCAAACCCCTGTACTACGGGACCCTCCTGGGCAGCAGAGCTTGTGCCCACATGGCAGGAGCTGCCTGGGCCAGTGCCTTTCTCAATGCTCTGCTGCACACGGCCAATACATTTTCCCTGCCCCTGTGCCATGGCAATGCCCTGGGCCAGTTCTTCTGTGAGGTGCCCCAGATCCTCAAGCTCTCCTGCTCACACTCCTACTTCAAGAAAGTTGGGCTTCTTGCTTTTAGTGCCTGTTTAGCTTTAGGCTGTTTTGTGTTCATTGTTTTCTCCTATGTGCAGATCTTCAGGGCTGTGCTGAGGATCCCCTCTGAGCAGGGATGGCACAAAGCCTTTTCCACCTGCCTCCCTCACCTGGCTGTGGTCTCCCTGTTTGTCAGCACTGGCATATTTGCTTACCTCAAGCCCTCCTCCATCTCCTCCCCATCCCTGGATCTGGCCCTGTCAGTTCTGTACTCGGTGGTGCCTCCAGCCCTGAACCCCCTCATCTACAGCCTGAGGAACCAGGAGCTCAAGGCTGCAGTGTGGACACTGATGAGTGGACCATATTGGAAACATTAAACTGGTGGCCAATTTCTGCAAATGACTTGTAATAAAAGTGGTATTTGATACTATGTGGGTTTGGTGGTCGATTTCTTTCTGTCTTTCTTTTTTTATTATTATTTACAGCAAAGGAAGGTCAGTGTTGGTGCCATTTCTCATTTTTTTTCTCTCAACTTTTACTGTGGCCTCAGACTGTGTCAACGAAGAGCTGTTGTCTCAGTGGCTTTAGACAGAATAAAGGCTCTCCCAGGAGAGTTTTCACCACAGATCCCCCTTTTGTTGCCTTCTCTGTAGCTGCAGCAGCAATGTCTGTGTGCAGAGCTGGGGGCAGATCAGGGCTGGCACAGCAGCTGTGCCCAGCAGCAGCAGCACTTGTTGCTGCCAGTGTTGCTGCCGTGGCCCTGCCCCGCTGCCCTGGTGGCCCTGGTGTTGCTGCAGGGCCTGAGTGCTCTCTGGGCCGGGCACAGCCCTGGGGGTGGCAGTGCCGGGGCTGCAGCAGGGACAGGCCATGGGCACTGCTGGGGATGCGCTGACGCCTCAGCCCAGGGCCTGGGGGCTCCAGGCTCCTTGTCCAGGCTCTCTCAAGAACACGCCCAGGCCAAGGCTTAGCACAGAAAAGCCCCGTGAGCAGCCCCAGGCTGGCCGTGGGCAGGCTGGGGGCAAACAGCATGGCTGGGGCTCTGCAAGGACCCTGGGGCAGACAGGAAGGAGCAGCAGAGCAGGGGCTGATCCATCCCCAGTGCGCTGCACAGCCCAGGGCAGCGTCCCAGAGCGTCCTCATGGAGCTGCCAACAACATCCCCCCTCTGCAGCCCTGGCCTCTCCCCCAGCTCACACAGGAGCCCCATCCTTGCAGGCACAGACACGGCAGCACTGGCTCAGCAGCCCCTGTTTGCATTGCACAGAGCAGGGGGAGCACCCCCATGCTGTTGGTGTGGGGACTTGAACCTGAGGGAGCACAAATGCCATCAGCCCCTGGGGCCATCAAGTGCTGGGGGACACCAGGAAACCACTCAGGTTTGTCATGGCCTCTGCAGTCAGCCAGAAAGTTTGTTCCCATGGGCTGGGAATTTTCTGTCCCACTGCAGATGCTGTTGCCACTGCTCCAAGGATGGTTTCAGAGAGTCACAGATTCAGCAAGGTTGGAAAAGACCTGGGAGATCATCAAGTCCAACCTCTGCCCTGACACCCCCCTTGTCTCCCTGAGCCTCCTCTTCTCCAGGATAAACAACCCCAGCTCCCTCAGTCACTCCTCACAGGACTTGTGTTCCAGACCCCTCACCAGCCTTGTTGCCTTTCTCTGGACACGCTCCAGCCCATCCATGGCCTTCTAAATTGGGGGTACAGAACTGGACACAGCAGTCGAGGTGTGGCCTCACCAGTGCCGAGTGCAGGGGAAGAATCACTGCCCTGCTCCTGCTGGCCACACCATTCCTGATCCAGGCCAGGAGCCATTGGCCTTCTTGCCCACCTGGGCACACTGCTGCCTCATGTCCAGCCTGCTGTCCATCAGCGCTCCCAGGTCCCTTTCTGCCTGGCTGCTGTCCAGCCACTCTGTCCCCAGCCTGTAGCACTGCAGGGGGTGTTGTGGCCAAAGTGCAGGACCCAGCACTTGGTCTTGTTCAACCTCACCTTGTTGGATTTGGGCCCTGGATCCAGCCTGTCCAGGTCCCTCTGCAGGGCCCTCCTACCCTCCAGCACATCCACACTCACACCCAGCCTGGTATCATCTGCAAATTTCCTGATGCTGGACTCAGTCCCCTCATGCAGATCATCAATGCAGATATTGAAATCCACGCTGGCTGGCTCTGATCCCTCGGCCATCCTGTGGTTGCCCTGTGATGGCACTCAGGGTGATCTGTTCCATAACCTTGCTGGGCACCCAGGTCAGGCTGACAGGCCTGGAGTTGCCCAGCTCCTCCTTCCAGCCCTACTTGGGGATGGGCTCACATTGGCACCTCCAGTCCTCTGGCACCTCCCTGCTGAGCCAGCACTGATGGTAAATGATGGAGAGCAGCTTGGGGAGCTCATCCACCAGCTCCCTCATTCCCCTGGGATGGATCCCATCTGCTCCCAGAGACACCTGTGAGCATCTGAGTGGCTCAGCAGGTCCTCAGCTGCTTCCTCCTGGATTACAGGGGGGCTGTTCTGCTCCCTGTGCCCATCCACCAGGTCAGGAGAACACTTGTCCTGTGGACAACTTGACTTATTCTTGAAAACTGGGGCGAAGAAGGTTTTAAGCAGCTCAGCTTTTCTATATCTTACTTATTGTATTCCCCACTGCCTCCAATAAAGAGTACATGCTCTACTTATCCCTCCTTTTGCTGTTAGGTTCGTTTTAAAACATTTTTTAGTATTTTTAACAGAAGTGGCTGGGTTATGTTTTAATTTACCTTTTACCACTTCCTTTTTTTTTTTCTCCATGACCTAACAACGTCCTTAAACAGTTCCTGAGATGCCTGATCTTCTGTCCAAAGGTGATGCACCCTCTTTTTTCCCTCAATTCCCACAAAAGCTCCATGCCCAGCCAGGAAAATAATTAGCTTGCTCAAGTTTAGCACACAGAGGCACAGGCTGCTCCTTCTCCCTCAGGTTTTCTTTCTTGAGGTGTGTCCATCATCCCTGGACACCTTTGTTTTTAAGGACTGTTACCCTTAAAAAGTCAGTATCTGATTTGGTACTCTCCAAATCTGCAGCCTGAATAAGCCAATGTCTGCCCTCTGTAATTCCAGCGCTGAAGTTTTGTTGCAGGCTGTTTCTGTCATAGAATACAGAAATTCTATGTATTTCTTTCATAGAATATTGGAAACTCTGTTATTTCATGGTGACTTTGCCTCAGGCAGCCTTCAACCACCACATCTCCCACCAACCCTTCTCTGTTTGTTACCAGCAGGAGACAGAGCTTTACTTGAGTATGGGACTGTTACCAAAAATTTGGCAAAATAATAAAACTCCATAACCCCAGTGTAGCATTAAGAAGCAGCATTCTTTATTTGGCCAGATGCACGGGGGGATAGCTCCTCCCAAAGCCGTGCATGCTGAGTGCAGGAAAGTTTCTGTTTATATTCTGTATTTTGCATACTTATTTGATGATTGTTCTGGACTAAAACCACATATGATAATCATTTCCCCAAAATCATTAACATATTTCCCCTCCCCTTTACCCATGCATTCTCCTGTCCTGGGGGACTCTCTGGTGGTCCCTGGTGCTCATGGACCCCAATGTTCCAGTGGGCCTGGCTGAGCTGGCAGGACACTGAGGCTGGTGAATTTCAGTTCCCCTTCTCAAACAATGGGAATTGTGTGGTTTTCATTAGCCTGGGGTTTTGGAGAACCAGCATTGTGTGCGCTCACCTGGTGTAGACAATTTATCATCTGGTAACATGAGGTCACAGAGTGGGCTATGACATCACAGAGTGGGTTATGTGAGGTCATCAAGCAGTCACGGCATCATAGGCTGTATCTGTGACATCAAAGAGCTGGCTGTGACATACAGGACAGAGGACTGACATCACAGAGAAGACTATGACATCACAGAGTTGGCTGTGTCATCAGAGAAACTGTATGGCATTAGATAATGACTTGTGACATCACAGAACCAGCTTTGACATCACAGTGCAGAGGACTGACATCATAGGGCAGACTATGACACCAATGAGTGGGCTGTGACATCTGAGATCATCTTTGTGACATTACATATTGGGTTGTCACATCACAGGAGGGCTGTGTGACTTCACAGAGTGGGTTGTGGCATCAAAGCCCAGATTTGTGACAACAGAGAATAAACTATGATGTCACAGGAGGCCTGTGTGACATCACAGGAGGGCTGTGTGAGGCTACTAGGTTGGTCATTCTGCCCCAGACCCTCCTCACAGTTTCCCCCCAGAAGTCCAAAGCTGTTCATGCCCAGCAGGGTCCCCTATCCCCTGGTATCCCCCTGGCCCACCTGGAGCCACAGCCTCCACCAAGGATGTTCCACAAGATCAACCCCAAAATCTGTCACAGGGACGAGCGGCTGGGCTCTGTGACCAGGACATCAAGGACGTGGATTATCCAGGTCACTGGGACCTGGTTTGGAGTCCTCAAGGCAAGAAATATGTCTAGCAGCTGGAGCAGGGCCTGGGAAGGGCCTCAAAGGTAGGGCTGGACCCTTTGGGCTGTGAGCAGAGGCTGAGGGAGCTGGGCTTGTCCAGCCCGGCGCAGGGAAGGCTGAGGGGCTCCTCATCCCAACCTGGCAGTGCCAGCCAGGAGGGGATGGAGAACACAGAGCCAGGCTCTTCACCGGGGGGCATGGGGAGAGACAAAAGCTAATGGGTGGAAGGGGAAAGAGGGGAGATCAGCCAGGACAGGAGGAGATGAAATGAGTCAGGCTGGTTTCAGCATTCCTCAATAACAAAAGCAGCCCGAGCCCCTTCTCCATCCACCACTGACAGCTTTGCAAATCAGGAATTCTTCAGGCTCCTTTATCCCCATTCCAGGATGGGCATCCTGATACAAGAACTTGACTGCGTTTATATCTATCACAGAACCATATTTTTCTAAAATTAATTTTAGTATGGAAATCACTTGTGGATGGTGGACATGTCAGACACTGCTGGGACATTGCACATGGCTCAGGGAAGAGCGTGGTTGTTATTGAATTGTATCCTGTTCAACTGTGGTCTGTTGGCCATGAAGAGAAACTTCCTGTGCCTCTGAGTCCCACCAGTTCCTGACCCCCAAAGGACACAAACCTGGTGAGTTCTGACTCCCACTCCAGTGGTGGCACCTGCACCTCCCTCCATCCCCAGAGCAGAGCTCCCTTGTCCCAGAGAGTCCCTGGCAATGCAGGGATGAAGGAAACAGGACAGGCTGTGGGGATCAGGGGCAGGGCACAGCCAGGGATTTGGAGTGGTTGTGAGCCCAGGGCAGGACGTGGCCCTTGGCCTTGGTGAACCTCATCCCATTGTCATGGGCCCATGGCTCCAGCCTGGCCAGATCCCTCTGCAGAGCTTCCTGCCCTCCAGCACAGCCACACTGCCACCCAGCTTGGGCTCACCTGGGAACTGACTGAGGGTGCCCTCGATGGCCTCATCTGTAAGAATCCACAAAATCAGAGGGTTTTGGGAAAGCTGCAAAAGGCAAGTCTCAGAGAGAGTCAAACTGTGAGCAGAGCCAAGCAGCAGCTGTGAGATAGGTCAGCAGAAAAACTATTTAAAAAGTAGAAAAACAGGACAAAAAGAACAACGGTCTGTATCTCAAAGCTTTTCTAGAATAACTTCCTCAGCTACAGAAAAGTTTATCTAGCAAGATATTAGGAAGTTTGAAGCTTAATAACGGAGCTCTGTGCATTGTGTTTTAAGGCTCACAAGCAGGTATTTTATTCAAAATAGGCAAGCATTGTTGTAACCAAAGGTACCTCTGCTTATAGTGGTTGGATAGAACTACCATCCATATGCTTTTGCTTTGTGGGATTGGTCAAAAAACTTATAAAGTAAGTTGCAACATCAAGTTCTTTCTCTGCTGCTTAGGATGTGACCTGCTGCCGTCTTCCCATTGTCACAACCAAGTAATGAGACTGATGCTGAAAAATAAAAGAGCTCAAGGCACGTTCCACAGCAGTCCCTTCCCATTTCTGATTTGTACATTGCCCCCAGCCGGCGATATCATCCACATCATCAATAAAGAGATTTCACTGACCTGGCCCCAATCCTCAGCCCTGGGGACACCCCTGGATGTGACTCCATTCCTCAGCTGCTCTGAGTGCCAGGGGTTGGATGGGAGAAATGGTGGGGAGGGGGTAGGGACAAAGTGTGATTGATTGTCACCCATGAAGGATATTGATTTTCACATCTGTTCAGACTGCGTGAGGAGGTGCTAGGGATCAATATCAACTGGGGATCGCTGATATCAATCTATTACCATGGAAACTATACAGGACAAAACAATTCTCCTTTCATTGTTTTCAATGTAGCAGATTCAGTTTGAATACACTTCTGAAATTTGTCCAATTAACCACAGAAGAACTGAAGATTTGAATTATTCCCATAGACTTTTGTTGTTTGGGTGTTTTGAACAAATGTTAATGAGCCTTTTTCACTGAATTTCTCAAATTAGAAGCTCAAGAAAGAAGAGACCTCTGGAAAAGTAAAATTCATCACCAGCCTACAAGGTGCTGAGGATCCATCCTGATCAGAGCAGGGATGAACAGAAATGGGCACAGCTTTGTGGCTGCCCCAGCTTTGGGATGGGCCCTGGGCCTGGAGCAGGAGCAGCTATTGAGGGCCCCAAGGCCGGGGCTCTTGTGCTGCCCTGGGCAGATGGGATGGCAGCAGGGGCTGCAGAGCTCTCAGCATCTCCTGCAGAGGAGAGCAGGGCACCCAGGGAGCCTCCTTTCCCTTGGCCAGGCACGTTCCCCCATGCTGGGGCTGAGTCCTGTGGCAGCTGCAGCTGCTGCTGTGCCCTTGCCAGGGGCTGAGGCCGTGGGGCAGTGCCCAGAGCAGCCTGGCCTGAGCAGAGCTGTGGGGCCAGAGCTGGCTGGGCTGGGCTGGGGAGAGGCCCTTGGTGCTGCCCAGAGCTCAGGGCAGCTGGCAGAGCTTGCAGGGAGCTGGGCTGGGCTCAGAGAGCCTGGCCCAGAAACTATCAGTGTCCATCTCAGCCTGGCTGAGCGTGCAGGGCCCAAGAAGAGCAGCTCAGGGTCTGCAAGTTCTCTGGATGGGAACTGAGTTTTTGAGCCCTTGAGCCCTGCCAAGTGCCGGGGCTGCACCTCCAGCTCCAGAGGAGATGGGACAGATGGGAGCAGAGACAAATCATTCCTGCTGCATTCTTTCTTGTGTTTGCTGGTACAGGTTACCTGGATCCATATGTAGAGGAGGTGATTTGTGTCAGATAACACCGGTAGAGTGAGAAGAATAAAGGTATTTACCTGAAAATAATATTTCATGCGTAATACACAATGAGTAATAAAAGACACATACGATCAGAAGAGCATCTGAGTTTTTCAGAGGATGAGAGACTCATTGATATTTCCAGTAGTCAAACCTGTTCAAATACTTTTCTCAGAGCTTCGTTGAGATGAGAGGTGACCAGCAGAGGCCAAGGTCAGCCAGAGCTCTCTGTCCTAGGAGCTTTTGTCTGGGGATTCCCCTGCATATAGGGAATTTTTGAGTGGGAGTATCAAATTTGGCCATGGGCGCCTGGAAAGACGGATGATTCTTTTCCATAGGAAGGAAAGCAGAAAGCCTCAGTGCTTCAAGACCTGATGAGAGGCGGCCCTTAGCATTCCAAGATCAGCTGGACCTGTCAGGTGGCTCCTGGGAGGCCAAACCAGCCAGAGCTGTTACATCTCGCCTTGGTTCCATGAGGCCCCGCAGTGTCAGAATGCTCCCCTTGCTTCGGCAGTGTCACAGTGGCCCCGTGCTTCCATGTGGCCCTGCAGGGTCACAGTGGCCCTTTGGTTCTGTGGGGCCCCACAGTGTCACAGTGGTCCCCACAGGAAGGAAACCACTTAGCCCCAGTGTTTCAGGGGCTGATGAACTGCAGTGATCAGAGGCCAAGGACACACAGATCTGTCTCTCCTGGCAGCTTCGTCTGGGAGCAAGCCTTGGTTATTTGAAATCATGCATGCGGAATCCCAATTTCAGCCACTTCTCCCTGGAGGAGAAGGCCAGTTCTCCACAGAAAGGAAAGCACAGAGCCTCTGTGTTTGGAAGGCAGGTGAGAGCTGGCCCTCACGTAGCCAAGGCCAGCCAGACCTGTCTGTAATGGCAGATTTTGTGAAGGAGCAGTCATTACATATAGGACTTTCGGAGGTGGAATCCCAATTTCAGCCATGGGCACCTTGAGAAGGATGTTTCTTTTCCATAGCAAGGAAAGCACTGAGCCCCAGTGTTTGAAGGCAGGTGAGACCCACCTCTCAGGAAGCCAAAGGCAGCTGGACTTGTTGGTAATGGCAGCTTTTGTCTGGGAGCAATCCCTGGATATTGGGAAGGTTGGATAGGGAATCCCATTTTGGCCATGGATGCTTGAATGAGAACAGCAGTTCTTTTCCATTTGAAGCAAAGCTCAGAGCCCCAGGGTTTCAGGGGTACATGAGAAGAGACCCTTGACATGCCAAGGGCAGTTGGACCAGTCAGGCCAAGCCAACCAGACCTGTTCCCTGTTCCCTTGTTTCCATGGGGCCCTGCAGCGTCACAGTGGTGGTGTCATATTGGATCCTTGGTTCCATGCAGCCCAGATGTGTCACACTGGCCTCTGGTTTCCATGGGGCCCCAGAATGTCACAACTGTCCCTTCCTTCCACGAGGCCTTGCAATGTCACAAGGGTCTCCTTGGTGCCTCAGTATCAGAATGGACCCTTGGTCCCATGGAGACTCACAGTGTCAGAAGGGTCTCCTTGGTTCCATGAGGCCCTGCAGAGCCCCTTGATTCAACGAGGCCTCCAAGTGTCATCATGGCCTCCAGGATTCCATGAGGCCCCACAATGTCACAGTGGACCTCTGGTTCCATGGGGTCCTGCACTGTTCCATGGATTCTTAGTTCCATGGGGCCCTGCAGTGTCAAAGCGGATTCCTTGGTTTCACAGTGCCCCACAGTGTGACAACTGCCCCTTGGCCTGCCAAGACTCCAGAGTGTCACAGTGGACCCTTTGATCCATAAGGCCTTGCAGTGTCACAATGGTCTCCATGATCCCATAAGGCCTTTCAGTGTCACAACAGACCATTGGTTTCATGCAGCCTCACAGTGTCACTGTGGTCCCCTTGGCTCCACAAGGCCCTGAAGTGCCACAATGGCCCTTTGCTCCCACAAGGCCTCCAAGTGTAAAAATGGCCTCCATGGTTCCATGAGGCCCTGCTGTATCACAATGGACCTTTGGTTCCATGATGCCCCAGAGTGTCACTATGGTATCCTTGGTTCCACAGTGTCAGAATGAACCCTTCCTCACATGGACACCCACAGTTTTCACTGCAGTCCCCTTGATTCCACCAGGCCCTGCCATGTTCTAAGGGCCACTTGGTTCCAGTGGCTCCCAAAGTGTCAGAACAGTCTCCATTGTTCCATGAGGCCCCACAATGTCACTGTGCTCCCCTTGGTTCCACAGGGCCCCACAGTGGAACAATGGACTCTTGGTTCCATGAGGTTCCTCAGTCCCAATGGTCTTCTTGGATCCACAGTGTCACAATGGCCCCTTGGCTCCGTGTGGCCACGCTGTGTCACAATGGCTCATGGTTCCATGAGGCCACGCAGTTTAACAAGGGACCATGGCCCCACGAGGCCTTGCTGTGTCACAAGGGACTTGTGGTTCCATGAGCTCTCACACAGCCAGCAGCAGTCTCCTTGGTTCTGCAGTGTCACCACGGACCCTTTGTTCCATGAGATTCCGCAGTAGAACACGGTCACCTTGGTTCCGTGAGGTTCTGCAGTGTCACCATGGACCCATGGTTCCACCATGCCTTGCTGTGTCACAATGGCCCCTTGGTTCCAAGAGATTTCTCAGGGTCACAATGGTCTCTTTGGATCCACAGTATCACAATGGACCATTGGTTCAATGTGGCCCCAATGTGCCCAAATGGATTTTGGTTCCATGGGGTTCTGCTGTGTCACCATGGACCCTTTGTTCCATAAGTTTGCACAGTGTCACAACTGACTCCTTGGTTCTGTGAGGAGCCACAGTCAGGAAACCTCTGAAATATCAGAATAAGGCTCCTGAACACTAATTTGGTATTTCAGAGGGTGTCATTTATCCAGGCCTGAGCTCTAGTGATGAATAACTCCTAACCTTACGTGGACATGTAATTCTACCATTGTCTTGCTTATGCACATTCAGTAAAAATGAATTACAATTTGCCCATTTCCATAAAACTCACCCCAAGTTCTCAGATTCACTCCTTGTTTTCTCTTTCCCTGCACCCCTGAGCCAGATGTCTTCTTCTTCTCTTCCAACCATCCTTGCTGGGAAAGCAGCCCCTGCAAGCCTTGTTCCTGTGCAGAAAGTTCACAGCAGGGTACAAATGCAATGAACCCTTTTGGTATCAGCCCCAGGCTTTGTGTGGGCAGGCAGAGGCAGGCAGGAGGCAGAGCTGTCAGCAAAGGAAGGGCCCAGCCAGGTGGGGCAGCTGATAAATGCCGACAGCCTGCAGGGACAGGGCGCAGGGCAGGGACACCATAGCACAGCCTGGGCTGCACAGGGCACAGGCATGTGCAGCAGCTGCAAGACAGCCCTGCCAAAGCCAACTTGGGCAGCACTTTGGCCATGGCTGCTGGGCCTGGGCCTGAGGCAGGAACAGGAGACAAGTGACCCTTGCAGGCCTGGGGCCTCATTGCCTCCTTGTCCCTGCTCAGCAGCCTGGCAGGGGCCGCCCCATGCTCCTGCCCTTGCCATTGCACATCCCCACATGCCAGTGCCCATCCCGGCAAGAGCTCTGAGCAAGGAGGGAGGGACAGCATCTGCCTGGCCAGGGGCTGGGGCTCAGGCCTTGGCCCTTTGCATTCCTCAAACACATCCAGCTTTGCTCAGCACCAGAGACACCTTGGCCTTGTTTGTCCCCAGCTGTCATAACTGCCTCCATTGTTCTGCTCTAGCTGGAACCTGGGGACACTTTCTCATTCGTGTTCCTCAGTGGGACCCATTAAAACTTTCAGAAAATTTGGAGTTTAAATTTAACTTTGAGTTCTTGAGAAGTTTTTTGAAGACACTCTCAGGGACTGAGCCTGATGTAAATAACATCAAAGCCCTGAGAGGGTCATTAAAGTTTTGCTGGTCCAGTTATGGAGAAAGATTTCAAGGACCTTGTGAGAAATACACATTCCTATTTTAAAGGATGTCTTTTCTTTTATTTCTCTTTAGAGCAGAGTTGATTGCAGCATTCTGTGATTGATATTGACCCAGGGTCTCTCCTCAGCAGCTCTGGCCTGCTCACAGAAGCTGTGCCTTGAGCTCTGACCCAGTGTGGACAACCTTGCTCCACATTGCCCAGCCCCATCCTGTCTGTCCTCACTCCTCTGGGACCTGCTGTGCTTGCAGAGCTCCCTGCACTCAGCCTAAGAGGGGTTTTCCCTTTTTAGGGTTTTTTGAAGCAATCTGAAACTGCTGAGTTTCCCCAGTGCAAACAGACACACTGCTCAGGTGTGTGCCAGCCCCAGGTGCCACCAAAGCCACTGCAGAGCTGCCCTGGGCCAGCTGTGAGGGTGGATCATCAGCCCAAGCTGCACTGAGCCCCTGCAAGGGGCTGTGGCCATGGGCACTGCACTGACCCCACTGCTGGGTTTGGCTGCCACGGCCACCGAGAGAAATGAAACTGTCCTTGGAAACACTGGGGAGGACTGGGACATACTGGGGAACACTGGGAACGCTGTGGGACACACTGGGACATACTGGGAGTGACACTGGAGAGTACTGGGACAAATAGAGGACACTGGGCTTATTGCAGAGAAGACTGGGGACACTGGGGCATCCTATGGATTAAAATGGGAGGAACTGGGAATGACTGGGAATGAACTCGGGTTTATTGGGACAGACTGGGCCGTACTGGAAGGGATTGGAGGGGCACTGGGGTTGTACTGGGTTCTGCTTGGGATGAAATTGGCTTTACTGAGGTTATAGTGAAATAAACAGGGCCAGGAGACTTCTTCTCCTTTATAATGCCTTTATTAAAAGTGATCAGCTCAGGATTGGGCAGCTCGGCAGGGCTGCAGTCCCTGTCGTGTCTCCCAGGGCGACTCAGAGGAGGAGGATATGCGCAGCTCCGTCCACTAGGGGCAGAGCCGGGGATCCAGTCCTCGTGGGAGCCTTTAGGGCATGATGTCCCTGTCAGGTGTTGTTTTGTCGGTGCGGTCCCCCCTCAGTCTCGGCGCTGGGGACGACTCCCATGGTCAGGGCGAGAGGGACTCCGCATCTCTGCAGGCTCAGCCATTGGCTCCTCATGTCCAGACATCATTTTAGTCTCTCAACTCTTATTTGGCTCGTTGTTTTTGGGGTTTTCTCGTTGCATTTCGAGTCGGGGTCCCACAAAGCATTCTGGACTTTGGAGTCACTTTGCATAACCCCCCCCACCCTCTCAGGTGTCTTCCCTATGCTGTAAGAGAGCACAGCCTCAGGGGAAGGGTCATCACCCCACCCAGCCAGGTTTTTTACTAATACAAAAGAGGAGATAAGCCTTAACAACCCGGTATTACAATAACAAAGCACTAAGAATCCTGGCAGCGCCTGAGACCTGGCTGCGTCCCTGCAACTCTTTCTCACAAAAAAAAATATTAACTGAATTTTTGTTCATAACAGTCCCCCCTCTTTTTCTTTGATCGAGCTTAAATTCTTAAGCTCGCATCAACTCACAATTTTTTGTTTTGAATCTACTATAAATCTCTTGTGCACTTTGGTAATCATGGTTACTTAACCTCGTTACTTTTCTTGGTTTCTCCAGGTTGGTTTGTACAGCTAATACTGTTTTACTAAAACGGATAAATAAGCATAGTAAAAAAAACAATCCTCCAAGTACACACATAGCAAGAAAAACCCCTTTTTCCCATACATATTTTCTCCATACATATTTTCTGAAAATCTCTAAATTCTCCCACCCACTGGGATCAAGTGTAGGAGTTTGATCTTGATTATTTACACATGCCAATCTTTTTATTTTGTTTGTAATGTCCCTAATAATTGAATTCTTTATTTTTAATACTGCCTGGAGCCGGATGACTTTGTTCAACACAGATTTTGGGATCCGAACTTGGCTTTTACAATTTTGGATTTTCCCAATTTCTATTTCACTTTCCCGGTTTTGTTTAATTTCTCCCAAATCATTATATATAGGAATTCCCAAACTTGATCCAGTTTCTTTGGGTAATAAGAAAATTGGTGTTATCACCTTAGCAATGCAGTTGCCAGATGAGATCAAACTTAGGGGTTTAGAGCTCCCCTGAAATGTGTTCCAAAAGGGGTTTATCTTTTCTCCAGTACACTCATATAAATACTTGTAACAAACAATTTTTCTTACCATTTTCACCATTTCTTTGCTTTTTACTAGATCTGCTGAGCTTGTTTCAGCAGCATCACATTCAAAGCACAACTAGGTTTCTCCTATAGGGCACTCTCCTAGGAGTGGCTGCCTAAAAGTGGCAGTATTCCGGGCTATCCAATACACTCTCTTATTTTTCTGATAAAGGACCAATTGGGAGGGGTTAACACAATCAGGGTTAGAACTGATGTGGACTCTCGACAAGGAGCTCACTTCTTTTTCATAGCGGGGTTGGTAGCACTCACTGCACAGCTCAGCTGGGCTTCCTAGAGCAACACCAGCAGTTAGAGCTAGCATTACTACCCTTCCAAGAGTCCGGTATGGGTCATCTTGCACAGCCTGCCCACCCAGCCTTGCCTCTTGGGGAATTTTTTACTGAGAAGAAGCTTCCAAGCTCTTTAGAGTCCCTTCTACCCGCTTCTCTGGTTAAGCCTCTCTTGGTCTGTTCCCTACAAATTTTAGTTTCCCCCCCCAGGGAAGTGTTCTGTAGAGGATTAACCTGGAGTCTGTAGAAATATATTGGGGAGCTTAACCAGAATTACTTATTTACAGCCTTAAACTTTTTACCAACATAATTTACAAAAAACAGTTTTGAAACATTTTAAGCAATATTAGAACTCTGATACCAATTTTTCCTATACAGTTCAGTCTTTTTGACTCTTCCTCCTGAGAGTCAACTTTAAATCACAGTATACTCAGGTGAATTAACTTGTGATGTGGATGAATCTTTATCCAGTGCCCGGAGGTGAGTGGTGTGGACTCTGGCCCAATGCCAGAGGGAAAAACTGGGAGTCTGGCCCAATGCCAGAGGGAGAATGGGGTGCAGTCAGGTCCAATGCCAGAATGCCAGAGGGAAAAACTTGGTGTTGAATCCTGGTCCAATGCCAGGGGGAGAATGGGGTGCATTCCGGTCCAATGCCAGAGGGAGAATGGGGTGCAGTCCGGTCCAATGCCAGACAGAAAAAACTGGTGTTGAATCCTGGTCCAATGCCAGGGGGTGAGAGTGATGTGAGTCCAACCGTCTTAGTAATGAAGAATACCTGAAACGGGCTTTCAAACACAGGCATTAATGGTCTGCTATTTAATGATTTTATCAAAACTCAGCTTCTCTGTTTAATGTTATCAGTAATTTCTCTTTTTCCATAGCTTGTATGTTTGTCTCATCAACTTCTACATACTCTGTATTTTGCAAGGAGTTGTATTTCTCAGCTAACTTAACTCCCAAAGTACTTTTATTCTCTTATTTTTCTGTGTATTTAATTCACTGGTTTTCTGTTCTATTTTTCAAGATCTTATTTATTTATCTCTTGCTTCTGTTTCTTACTTTCACTTACAGCTTAAATACTTCTTTCAACCCCTTACACTTAATTTTTTTCACACTATTCTTCTACACAATACACTTCCTTCTAAGGAGATGTGGTAAAACTTGTAATGCACAATCTACATTACCTCTATTCTAATTAGTTTATATTCACTCTCTCCTTTCTCATTCACTTTCACACATTCCTCCACACCTTTAAGACACAAACTTATTGCTAGAAAATCACAGGTCCCTATAGCCTCCCCCTCACCTTGGGGTTGGCCCACAGGTCTCAGTATCTCTGGGCCTCTTGGAAGGGCCCTGACTCTGGTTGCCTCTGGTGCACATTCACCTGTGACGCTGTCTGCGTGTCACTCATGCTCTTACAGCTACGGCTCCCTCACACATCTGGGGAGCACTGGTCTGGTTTGCAGGTCACACACACACACTTCCACTGCCCCCTTCCCACCTGCCCGGGAAGTTGAGGCTGACTTTGCTTGTGACTCACTCTCACACACACAACAAGACAACAATAAGGTACCTTTTACTTTCACACCACTTATTATAAGTTAAGTATTACTGGCCAGTTTTGGTGCTATTGGATATCATTTCTACCTAGCTGGTTTTTTTGTCTACCTTCAGATGTTACTTTGTTGAGACAGGACTTATCTGCTCCTGTATCAACCAAAAATTCAAATTCCTCATTTAGGGGTCCCACCTCAAAGTTTACCAAGGGCTCTTCTAGATGTTGCATTGGGGCCCCTAAAGTGTAAAGCCCCTGACCCTCTAATCGTCACCTTTAAGGATCTTCTCTAAATTATCTTGTTCCCTGGCTATTGCTGCATCAAGACTGAGCTTTCTACAAAACCTCCTGGTGTGTCCTGGCTCTCTACAGTAATAGCAATATCGTTCTCTCAAAGGGACTTGAGGTGTCTCCATCCCTCTTGCACCTGACAGTACAAGAGGCCTATCCTTGCCTCCTCCTGGTGGTGGACCCGTCCACCCTGCACTTTCCCTAGCTACAGCAACCATGACCTTAGCCTTGGCCTTTGCCTTTTCTTCTTCCCTCCTTAAATACACCTTCAATGCCTCTCTTAATAACTCATTAATGTCCTTCTCTTGCCAATCTTCCATCTTTTCCAGTTTCCTCTTTATATCAGGCCAAGATTTGGTAACAAATTGGACTTTTAGTAGCATTTGACCTTCTGAAGTGTCTGGGTCTATTCTAGAGTACAACTGAAAGTTCTGCTTTAGGCGGTTAAGCCAGGCAGCAGGAGCTTCATCTTTCTCCTGTGTACCCTCAAATGCCAATTGGGTGTTAGTTCCTTTGGGAATTGACTCTTTGATCCCCTGTATTATCAAAAACCTATATTCCCTCATGGCCTTCCTCCCCTCCTCCTGGTTAAGGTTCCAGCTGGGATCCGTTAGTGGCAATTTCTGTTCACCTGATGGCACCTGGGGTCCTGGACTGTTATCTTTCTCCCAAATTCTTATGCTAGCCACCCTAATCATCTGGACCTCTTCTGGGGAAAACAATATACTCAGGATGGAATTCATCTCCCCCCAAGTGTAGATATTTGGACCTAGAAATTGATCCACTTGGTTGGCTATGCCCACTGGGTCCTCAACTAAATGTCCCAACTCTTTTTTGAATCCTCTCCCCTCAGAAGCTGTTAGAGGAGCATTCACAAAGCAAACACCTCCTGCTACTCCTCCCATAGGAACCTCTCTGAGGGGAAAGAGTCTCTCTGCCTTGGAGGTCTTGGATCTGGTGCTACAGTACGGCCCATCTTCAGATGCCAAACTACTTTGAGGGATATCTGGGTTACCCTGAACTTTCTGCTCATCAGCAGGTGTATTTGCTGATAGCTGTTTATCGGGCGAGGAGACATTTGTGCCCCAACTAGGAGGAGGTAAAGGGACAGCAATAGGAGGGGGAGAAGAGCTTGAGTGGATATTAAGTGCAGCTGGAGAAGGGGTGGAGAATGCAGCAGGTGGAGTAGGCACTTGTGGTGGTGCAGAAGGAACTGGAGGGGATACTGGGTTTATCATAGCGGAAGCTGAAGAGGTAGAAGGAGGAGTCTGAGCAGGTGCTAATGAGATGGCAGCCAGGGGAAGAACCAGACCTGCCATTTGAGGTGCTTGAAGAAGGAGATTATAAGGTGGAGGGGCAGAAGCAGGCAGATAATCCAGGGGATCCCATCTTTCACTAGTCCTATCATCCCCTCCTTCATTCCCCTCTTTCTTCCTCTGTACCTTACAAATTCGCACCCCTTCATCCCCAACAGCGCTCTTTAACCAGCAAGCTACATACAATAATTGCTCAGGATCAGTATCTCCTCGAGCTGTCAGATAATTATTTAATTGTTGGCACATCCACTTATCCTTTGTCCCACACCAAGGCCATCCTCCTTGTAACTCCAATTCTGGCCCCACTTCCATACAATAATGGATAATTTTCACTTTATCTAATCCCTCCGTGGCCTGTATAGAATCCCATTTTACTAACAGTTCTCCTAAGGGACTATTGGGAGATACGTCCCTCAGCCTCTTGCCGGTCTTTTTACTATTACACCCTCCCATTTTACAGGTCTCAATAGTAAAAAGTCCCAAAGGTGCCTTTACTGACCAGTAATTTCAAAAAGAACCTTCTTTGAGGAGCTTCAGCCTCCTCCACTGAACTTCAAATTTCTGCCTGATGCTCAGGACTTTATACTGAAACAACTGCCCGATCTCTTAATTGCCCAACTTTCCCCACATCAGGTCTTACATCTATCGGGACTTGAACACACGAAACCTCGGCCTAAGAATCCGGATCGTGCCTGACTCCCTCAGTCAGGAAAAACAACTGCCTGATTTTTAGTTTGCCTAACCCGCCAATTTTTAGGCTTCACCGTATCAGGACTTAAAAGCAAACCACAGCCTCCTTCGCTGGGGTTTGTGCCTGACTCCTGTGTCAGGACTTACTTTTGCCTGCAGGGCTTGTGAGCTACCCGATTCCTTCTCGGGACTGACAAAATCTTACGCGAATCCTTCTCGAGACTTACAAATGCTACCCGAATCCTTCTCGGGACTGACAAATCTGCCTGACTTCCCTCTGTCAGGACTTATTTTGGGTGCGTGCCACTCATACAAATATTCCCTCTGCACGCGCGGTGGGGGGGCCCTATATTCCCCCTTGAGAGACAGCTCAGTCACGCTAATAGCACTCGCTTCCCCCTGTTTCCGGCCGGCTTTCTCGCGAAAGCTCGGAAACGCGGTACTGAGGGGTCCACTATGACTTTGAAGGTCCGGCTACTGGCCTTCGTCTCATTCACACACACATGCGCACGTCTCCCACTCCCGCCACCGGCTTCTCACCAATCCGGTGCGCCGGTGCTCCTCTGTTTCGTTGCTCCTGAGCCGATCTCTCTGGTCCTGATAGCCAGCTGTCCTGGAGGTCCAAGATGGCCAGTCCTGAGTCCTCTCTCGGCGTGGCTATTCCGGACGAGCGCCCCCAGCTGAAATTAACAGGGCCAGGAGACTTCTTCTCCTTTTTAATGCCTTTATTAAAAGTGATCAGCTCAGGATTGGGCAGCTCGGCAGGGCTGCAGTCCCCGTCGCGTCTCCCAGGGCGACTCAGAGGAGGAGGATATGCACAGCTCTGTCCACTAGGGGCAGAGCCGGGGATCCAGTCCTCGTGGAAGCCTTTAGGGCGTGATGTCCCCGTCAGATCTTGGTTTCCCTGATTCTGTCCAGCTTGGTCCTGGCGTCGGGACGACTCTCTGCTCAGGGCGAGAGGGGCTCCGCATCTCTGCAGGCTCAGCACTTGGCTCCTCATGTCCAGACATCACTTTAGTCTCTCAATTCTTATTTGGCTCGTTGTTTTTGGGGTTTTCTCTGTGCATTTTGGAGTCGAGGTCTCAAAGCATGCTGTTCTTTGGAGTCACTTTGCATAACCCCCCCCACCCTCTCAGGTGTCTTCCCCATGCTGTAAGAGAGCACAGCCTCAGGGAAGGGTCATCACCCCACCCAGCCAGGGCTTTTACTAATACAAAAGAGGAGATAAGCTACAACGACCCGTGATTACAATAACAAAGCACGAAGAACCCTGGCAGAAACAGCTGCCTCCCTATAACTCTTTCTCACAAAAAAATATTAACTGAATTTTTGTTCATAACACTGTGGGTCTGCTGACCAGGTGAGACCCCCTTCTCCCCACTGCCTCTGACATTTGTGCTCTGTGCCCAGGGAGCTCCACACAGTCCCCGAGGTCATGCGCCAGAGGGCATTGTCACCGAGGGATGGCCAAGCAGACTGGAAAAGGCTGGGAGAGGAGGGTGCCCATCAGGAGCTGCCTCCCAAATAGCCCAGGGCCCCTTGCAGGATGCTGGGGAAAGACCAGGCCTCTGTGAGTCAGTCCTGGCAGAGGTTTCTCCCCCTGGCCCACAGTCTTGGTCCCTTTTCCTCCTGCCAGGGAGATGTGCTGTGTCTCCATCCCCTTGTGTTCCCGGATCGCTTGCTACCTGCTCCGGCTGCTCAGCACACAGGAGCCACGCTGGGAGCTGCCCGCCCTGGCGTTCCTTGTGGAGGTGAGCCTGATGGCCAGCGCTGCCTGGCTGAGCTGCCTCCCACCTCTCTGTCCTCTCGGAGCCGCAGCTGCCTGGCACGGTGCCTGCGCCCTGTGCTGCAGCCTGGGCCCGGCCCTGTGCGGCTCCGGGCTCCTGCTGGCCGGGTCCCTGTCACTGCCCTGTGCCTTTCAGATCCTCGAGTTCCTGGACTTGAGTGAACATGGTGCTAACAAAGTCCTGCAAATCTTGTCAAGGCAGCTGCAGAGCGAGTGCAGGGAGAGGTGTCGCCTGGCACTCAGGGCCCTTCTCGAGCTCATTGAGGAGCCCTCAATGGTGAGAAGGGGGCAGCGGCTGAGGCTGAGCTGGGGAATGCAGTCGCTTGGGCTTGGGAGGGCTTTGGGTCTTGGAGCAGCTGCTCCCAGCTCTCCTGCCTCCTGGTACAGCTGCCTGAGTGCTTTGGGATAGGCCTTTGGCCTGTGGGCCCTGCAGCAGCAGGATGGTGTTTCACAAACTTGTGATCTGCACAGACCAAAAAAATGTGGAGCCTGACTGAAAGTCTTGTGGAGTTCCTGTGGGATGCAGATGGAGAGATGGTTTTCATGACAGTCATGCTCCTCAGCTTTATCATCTTGGACAATGACATGCTGATGCCTGGCCCCATCACACTGCAGCTGCTTGAGGCACTCCTGCCACTTTTGACCACGTAAGGCTCACTGCTCCCAGCCACAGCCACTGGGTGCCATCCAGACACCTGGTGCCCTATGGATTTGCAGGCAGTGCCAAGCTGAGCCCTGTGCAGCCGATGCTGAGGTCTTTTTCTCTTCCTTTCATACAGGACTATAGCCAGGTGCAGCTGCTCTCCAAACTGCTCTTCCGAACTTTGGTGACTCATCCACAGGAAAAGGGAAAAAAGGCCCTGAAGACACCCCTGCACCAGAGCCTGCTGCCCCTCTTCTTCCACTGCCATGATGAGAATCGGCTTGTGGCACAAGTGAGGACTCATGGGCTGCTGCTGTTCCCCTGGCAGGGGGCTCGGCTGCCTCCTGCCCTGGCACCTGCTGGGCTGCAGCCTCCTTCAGGCCTTGGCACAGGGACATGAGTCCTGCACCCTGGGCTGTGGGGCCATCTCCGCATCTCGGCTGCTCTCCAGGCTTCTCAGGAAACACTGCTTTGTGTGGCCGAGTTCCTGAAGAGAAGGGATCTTGAAAGACTAGTGAAGAACCAGAATCTGAGGAAGTTCGATGAGTGCCTGGTAAGGATGGCCTGCAAGCCCCAGCCTCAGCCCGGAGAAGCCCCCTGAGCACGGTGCTCAATGTGTGGGGCTGGCAGCTGTGGCCCTGCCCGGTGCTGCACCCAGAGGCCGCGCGGGCTCTTCTCCAGGCTCCCGTGGGCCCGAGCCGGGGGCGGATGGAGCCCCGACCCGGCAGGGCTGCGGGGCGGGCCGGCACCGTGGCTCCCCGGGCAGCAGCCGGCCCTCTGCCCCCTCCCCTCGGGAGCCCGGCGCCGGCAGCTGTTGGCCACGCCTCAGGGCTGTGCGGGCAGGGGAGGCCGGGGCTGGGTGCAGGCGGCGCCCGGCCCAGGGACTGAGCCCGCGCCAACCCTTCCCTCCTGCCGCTCTCTCCAGCTGACAGAGGACAGGAGCAGAGCGGCCGAGCACCTGCGCCGGGCCCTGCCCTACCTGCCGAGCCCACAGGAGTCCCTGCGAGCGGCGGCCCTCAGGTTCATGGGTGAGCCACGAGCCCGGGCACCCTCCCCGGCCCGCCGCAGCTCGGCCCCAGTCCCGCCTGCTGCCCCGGCAGCGCCAGCCGGGCCCGGCGCCGTGGAGCCCCGCCTGGCCTGGGCATTGCTCCTGCCGCCCTCTGGCAGTCGTGCCCTGGGGCGGCAGCGTGGGGCAAGGGCCGGGCTGAGCCCTGCCGGGCCCGTGTGGCCACAGCGCCGGCAGCGCCGCTGGCAGGGAGCTGTGCCGCTGGCGCCGTGACAGGCTCTGTGTTCACAGGCATGGCCGCGCAGCACCTAAGGGGGAAGAAGGAAGAACTCCGGCTCATCTGCAACGGTGAGTGAGGGCAGCGGGCTGGCAGTGGGGGCTGCCGGAGGAGCTGCAAGCCCTGCCCCGGCTGCGGAGGGCTCTGCTCCCTGTGCGGACGAGGGGCGGCGTGGGCAGAGCACACAGAGATTTCAGGGCCACCTGGGCGATTCGTGGCCAGCAGCTTCGGGCTGCTCCCGTTGTTCCCTGCTCCCTCCTGGCCATGGCTAGAGCC